>NC_069126.1:34143224-34461974 GCF_026914265.1 Mya arenaria
CAAAAGGGTTGTACATAGCATCAAAACAAATGTTTAACGAGGGTTCAATGAATCTAAGAAAATGGTTTACTAACAAGGATGAAGTGGCTAGAACTTTTGCAACAACAGATAAAGCGGAAGGAAAAGCGACAAAGATTTTAGGTCATGATTGGGATTTGAAAACTGATTCCTTATCAATCAAATCATCATCATCGGAAATATTTCAAAGGGGCGTGTCAAAGCGCAAAGTGTTGAAACAAGTTGCCTCCGTGTTCGATCCCTTGGGTCTACTAAGCCCCGTTGTTTTACAAGGGAAAGTGTTTCTTCAGCAACTTTGGAACAAGAGAGTCAATTGGGACGAACTTTTGTGTAATGAAGATATAGAAGAGTGGAAACATATTGAACAAAACCTAAAAAATGTGTCGAAGTGTCAATTTCGAAGAAATATAAGCATATCAAATCCTGAACAAGTGGATTATCGCCTCCTTTGTTTCTGCGATGCATCGGAAAAGGCATATTCAGCAATGATATACCTGCATCAATCAACAGAACAGTTTACAAAGTGTGACCTCGTATTTGCTAAAACACGGTTAGCGCCAGTGAAAAAGATCACTATTCCCAGACTGTAATTGTTAGCTGAAGTGATCGGTGTTCGATGTTTGAACTTTGTTAAGGAAAACATTACTTTACCAATTACTAACTTACATTTGTGGACTGATTCACAATGTGTGTTGCATTGGATACGTAGTGATAAACACTTACCAATATTTGTACGAAACAGAGTTAATGAAATTAACAAGTATTGTGACATTAAATTGTCGTATGTACCGACAAAAGAAAATCCTGCTGACATCGGGTCTCGGGGATGTACTGTAGATAGACTTAGCAACAACCAACTGTGGTGGAACAGTCAAAGTTGGCTATCAAATGAACATGAAAAGTGGCCAGAAAACGAGGTCTTAGTTGACGAAGAATCTCTTGTTATTATTAAGGCAGACCTTGATGAGACAACTAAAATTTCCGAGAATGTGCTTGTAAACCCCCCTCAAAAGTTTACAATGAAACGATTCACCAATCCCAAGAAAGTCCATTGGGCATTGATATCAACCGATTTTCTTCAGTCACAAAGCTTCTTCGTGTTACGGCGTTAGCGCTACGGTTCATCAGAAAATTGCAAAAGCGAGAAACGAACAATGAATTTCTTACAAGTGCTGAAATTAAGGATGCAGAGCAAAGATGGACAAAACATGTTCAAATTAAAAATTATGTGGACGTGTTTGAGGCTATGGCTAAAATCAAACAGACAAACATGCGACGTCAATTAGGGGTTTACTTCGTTGTAAAGGCAGATTGGAAAATGCAAATATTAGTGAAAATGCTAGATTTCCAATATTGCTGCCAAAAGGAGACAAATTCACAAATCTCGTCATTGAAAACGTACACAAGTCTATCCTTCATAGCGGCGTTTCACAGACACTTTCGCCTCTCAGAATGCGTTTTTGGGTTCCCCATGGTCGCGCTTCGGTTAAATCCGTTCTCAAAACATGTAGTGTGTGCCGTCGACACGAAGGCGGTGCTTACAAGTTACCTCCCATGTGTTAATTTCCGAAGTCTCGTGTTACGGAAACAAGGCCATTCATGAGAGTCGGGTTGGATTACCTTGGACCACTATACATCAAAGATAGTAATAACGACCAAAAAGTATGGATTTGCTTGTTTACGTGCCTCGTGACTAGAGCTATCCATTTAGAGCTCGTGTGTGATATGTCCTCATCGGAATTCCTTCTATGTTTTAAACGTTTTATCGCACAGAGAGGCACTCGAACAAATATTATACGTGATAACGCAATGCAGTTTCGCACGGCCAGCACTGTTTTGGACGGTATTTGAAATAAAATACATACATGTGCTGATGTTTGGAGCTATGTTTCAAATGCTGGTATTACTTGGACATTCAATGTGGAGCCTTGGGTGGGAGGATTCTACGAACGTTTGGTCGGGTTAGTTAAGCGATCCCTACGAAAAACAATTGGGAGACGAATACTGACAATTTCCCAATTTCAAACATTGATAACGATATTAATTATAATATTGCTATTACACCATCACACTTCCTCACACTTAATCCAAACACAGGCATTCCTGATCTAGAAATCTCTTAAGACAGTGACTACCAACCAAAAGAGAAAAACACTGAAAATTTAATTTCACTGTGGGAAAAAGGTTGCTTGATTTATTTTGGAAAATTTGGAGAGAGGAATATTTACTTAGCTTAAGAGAAAGAATGCAAACTAACATTAAAACTGGGCGAATTCAATCTCCTTCTCAACCAAATGTAAACGATGTCTTCATTGTTAAAGACACGTGCTCTCGTGGGCAATGGAAATACGAAAAAGTGATCAAATTAACAAAGAGTAGAGACAACCTCATAAGATCCGCATCGGTACTCGTTCCTTCAGGCCGGGAAATACGCCGACCTATAAATTTATTATACCCGTTAGAAGTATCTGATCAAGACGTTGTTAATAACAAGTGTTCAGACAGATGGAGCATCATCTGTATGTTCTGATAAAACACGCAAAATCAGACCTGTAAGAGATGCATATAAGAAAGCTACAAAGAAAATAAAACAATGTTTGACGAGCGGTCAGGAATAAAATTATCATTTTAAATCATATTCTTCTACAAAATATAACATGAAGTTAAGAGTTGTTTGCAAACGTAGTTAAAGAGGTCCAATATACAAGTTTAACTATTAATTCGGTGAAGTATAAACGATCCACGTGGAACGGTTACTTTTAGTTCATGTAACGGTTCCAATCTCGATAGTTCTTTACTACGCTTTAGTGCATAGAAAATCTACAGATACCCGTGCAACGGATCCAAAACTATGTATAAATTAAAGTTGCTCATTTTAAGCTCTAACATTTACCTGTTGACATCACAACAATTAGTACAAAATGAATGTGTGCGACTTTTGTCATAGGGAATACAAACATGCGAAAACCTTAAAAAACATGTGAAAGAAAAGCATGTGGATTTGAAACATTACCGGTGCATTATTGCATTGTGTAATGCAAGGTTTATAAGACGTGGCTACCTCACTACTCACTTAGTGAGGACGCCATTATGGATAAAAATGGCGACGTTGATGTCATCACCGAAGACATTAACGTTAGTGACGTCACCGCTTACGTATCGCTGGAAGTGTCAGGTAACAACAACAACAACAATTAGTTATTGCAGCTTATTGAGGGACACAGTGACGCCGACGTTTGTGATGAAATCGGTGGGATATCCGTTGGTGACGCTGAAGTAGAGGGAGCTCTAGATAATGTCAACGTTGGTGACGCGAGTGGAGGGAGTGCGGTTAACGCTAATATCACCAAGGCTGGTAATTCCCCAGTATCCGTCAGTGTTAATGGCGCTGACGTTGGTGTAGTTTCAGAGGACATTAGTGGTGTGGACGCTGACATTAGTGGTACTCCAGTCGTTGATGTTGGTGATGTCGACGTGGTTGTTGCTCAAGATATGTATATGATGATGATGATGATAACAACATTAGTGCCAAAGATAGTGTGGTTTCTATAAGCAGTGATGAGGATTATGACGATGTGTTAATAACTACAATAAACCTCGCCTTATCAAAAACAGAAAAAATGAAAAACGGAGTTGTTTAATCGGTCGTAAGGTCAGCTTCTATTGGTCATTCTAAGAATATTTGTGAAAACCATGTTAAAAACAACATTAAGAATATATTTGACTATGTACAAAATGAATTTACTGAATATGCTAAATTCTATCATGAAAATAACACATAAAATGAACAGTACTTTTCTCTCAGTTATTAGCAAAAAGTGTATTTGTTGATTGTAATTTAGATTTTTGAATGTTTTAGTTGTTTCTTTTCTTGTGTCCGGAATGTCGCGAATATCGCGATTTATTCGTTATATATATATATATATATATATATGATAAACACATTTCTTATACATTGGAGCGTTAAGTTGCACCGTTCTTTTTGCACCGTTCTTTTTGCACCGTTTTTTTGCACCGTTTAAATTTTCCCGCCTTTTTGAACGATGCTGTTCATGGAGTATAAACTGTCACGTTTTCACTCATGCATATTTGCACCGTTTTTAACGGTGCTCTGTTTGGTATATAAATGAATGTTGTTTTGTACTTGAGGGCTCTTTTCTACTGGATATTATTTAGACAAGTTTTGGATGTTAAACTCGCAGCAAAGAATTTAAAGTTTGAAAAGTGATTCTTCTTCTTTGTTAATAAACGCTGATTAAAAGGAAAATAAATATCGATGTGGAAAGTCGAGGCTAAATTTTACAGTCCAATAAATTATAAAGATAAAAGTGTTTGCTTTGCCACACCAATTTCAAACCAAAGTTTCTGGTAGCCATTTTGTTGAGATTTCATTGAAAGAATATTGATGATGTGTTATTTAATGACTGAATTTACACCAATTAAAACAAATTAATATTAAAAGTTTAGTGAAGTAAAATTATCATCATTAGATCAGGTGAATATGATCTATTATTAGAAACATGACAATACCACTATTTGATGATTTGTGATAAGCTCTGGGACCATTAATACATTTTTAATCTTACTCCGAGATAAGCTGACATGTGAAATCACTGGTCAAGGTATGTATTCTTTATTTCAGTTGTTTAGGTAAGTCAATTTTCACTTTTTATAAACAAATATGACACTTGATAACTTGTTGGACTTTTGTCTCTCAACCTTCAATCTAGTACACATATTTATAAAAATAAAAATGATGTAGTATTAAGTAGATGTAGTTTTAAAACTCAATAAAGATGCATTTGTTTTTATCCTTTTTAATATAATATTAACATACTAAGATAAAATTGCCATGTTTCCATACATATCCACATTAACACCTTAAAAGCAATTTAAATGATAGCAGTGTTGGTTTTTCTAGGGTTCATACAACTGCCATCTGCCAGATGGCTTACCAGTTAAGGCACCTAGGCACTATATATTGTAACGTGCGAGCAAAACAAACTAACACCAATAGCCGAGCTTTCTGGCGTTATGAAACAAACACCAACAGATCCCTTCAGGGAAAAGCATGCTCGACCCTGAAGGGGTCACACTGGTCTTATATTCACTAACTCTTTTCTCACATAGCTCCGGCTTTGCTAATTTGCATATTACCAACCAAGTATACATCCGGTATAAACGTACTTCCGTTGTATACCGATTAATATTTGAACGCACATCCGCCGCCTACAGTGGACCGTTACATACTTTCCCCTCCGAGAAGACTCGTCCCGAGTCTGGACTGGGAATCTTATGGGTAAGGCAACTCCGTTATGGCAGTTGTCATCATGCCCACCGCTGCCACCATTTGTAACGTGCGAGCCAAACAAACAAACAACACCAGATAGCCGAGCTTTCTGTCGTAATGAAACAAACACAACAGATCCCTTCAGGAAAGCATGCTCGACCCTGAAGGGCTCCACTGGTCTTCATATACACTAACTTCTCTATTCTCACATAGCCCGGGCTTTGCTAATTTGCATTTTACCAACCAAGTATACATCTGTATAATAATCTAGTTTTCTTTATATTCACTCATCAACTGTTAACCGGGTTGGTGCTTTAATCTAATCTGCGTGACTAGTATCAAAACTTAAATGGTTTTCGATTATATGCGGGATTAGGGTTAGTCCCAGGTTGAACCATAAAGGGGCTTAGAGGCAGTGGGGTGAAGCGTCCGACTGTTTCTACTTTACAAACTTATCTGTGTCGTAATTTCAACGGTTTAAATAAAATGGTTTTTAAACTATATTTGAAGTGGCTTCCTCCGCATACGGTAAGCTACCGCTATGGAAATAGAAAAGTGAGTTGATCTCCCACACTTGTCACATTGACAGTACATTTGCGGAAGTGTAATATGTCATCATTGAAGCATGACGCGTCCGGGTTTGTTTGGTATTCCATTTAGATAAAATGTTACCATAATTACTCACAGCTGCTAATCAATATTAGGCTCCGCCTACTGTCTAAAGTTATTACTGCTGCAGGCTTTTGTACATAGCAGAGTTGTGTTTACTATCATGAGATGTATATCGTTATTAAAGTATAAAACATTAAATTGTGTTCATATACACTGACCACCCAATTTTATAACATGGTGTCAGAAGTATATTCCACTGCTAGTGAGAATGGACATACTTAGATATATACTGCTACTGAAATTATTTCTGTGCACCAACGAAGTATACTTTCACGGATTTTAAAATGAACAAATTCCATCCGGATAATTTTGACCTTTCATCACCGACTAAATGGGAAGATTGGAGAGACCGTTTTAAACGTGATAGGACAGCTACAAAATTGCACAAAGAAGAAGAAGAGGTGCAAATTTCATGTTAAATCAACTCTATTGGGAAAGACGTTTGAACATGGCAAGACAGAGCGAACTGGTTCAAGCACAATCGACGGGACCTCCCGAATTGGATGAAGGAGCCAAATTTAAGTCTGGTGGCGGGCATGCCCAGCCGAAATCCAAACAATGTTATCGACGTCAACGACGTGATGAAGCTTTCACAATACCACAGTGTTCTCGGTGTAACCGTAGGCACGGTTCGTCGGCAAAATACCCATCAAATCCCAGACATGCCGGAAGTGTAGGAAATTAAATTATTTTGCAGTGTGTTGCAAAAGTGTTAGTGAATTACATGTAGTATCAAATATGGATTACACAAGCGACAGCGAAATAAATGAACAAAACAATGACCAAAACAGTGGGTACTATGAAGTTCCATTTTCTGTGACACGCACGAAAAAGATCCGTGGAAAATCAAATTGACAATTTGTAATTCAAATATTGTAATTAAAATTAATACAGTGAGTCCACATTCAAATCTTTGAAAAAGCGCTCAGCGCTAAAGCCTTTTAATCGGTGCTTCGTGATCCTGGTGGTCAAATTGTGTGTAAGGGATACCTCATTCCTGATAAGTACAGAGATTGTAAAAAATACTGTTTTGCGTGTTCGTGGTCGCAGGAAACGATCTAAATAGTCTACTGAATAGAGGATCCGCGAAGGCTATGAATTTAGTACAGCATTTAGGTGAAATTTCACAAAGCATATTTGGAACCGCGGGTACCATGAAACGCGAGCTTGTTAGAATAGAGCTCAAACCAGATGCACAGCCGTACAGTGTGAATACAGCGCGCCGCGTACCATTTCCACTATTGCCGAAGTGTGAAAAGCACTAAATGGCATGCTAAATGAAGGTGTCATAGAGAAAATAACGGAACCGACAGACTGGTGTGCGGCGATCGTACCAGTAGTTAAGCCGAATGGAAATGTATGAATATGTGTCGATCTAAAAAAAGTTAAACAAATCCGATAAACGCGAACGCTATATGATAACAAATCTTGACGATGTTTCACCGAAACTTGTGAAAATGGCAGTCTTTTCAAAGTTAGATGCAACGAATGGTTTTTATCAGTTACCGCCTGATGACAATAGCTCGCGATTGACGACATTTGGTCGATAATCGTTCAAACGTGTTCCGTTTGGGATCACGTCAGCTCCTGAAATATTACAAAGAAAAATGTCTGAGCTTTTAGATGGTCTGCTAGGTGTTGATGCCATTATGGATGACATTGTTGTCTATCGTAAAGACAAACAGGAGCATGATAGAAATTTAAGTAAAATCCTGCAAAGGATAGAAAATTCGGGACTGAAATTAAACAAAAAAAAATGTTCAAACAGACCAAAACTGAATATTTTGGCCAAATAATTAGTGATAAAGGGGTCAGAGTTAACCCCAAAAGGGTCCAAGCAGCAAAAGACCTTTGTGCGCCAAACAATATCGCGTAATTGAGACGCGTGATAGGGATGATTATCTATTAAGGCAGATACACTCCAAATTTGTCTACAGTCATGAGCCCGATGACTAAATTGTTGCCTTTATTGAATGAAAGTCAAAATCAGTTTTGTTGACAAACGCGCCGCCTTTAGCGTATTATGACAGATTAAAATCTCTAGTTGTTAGCGCTGAAAGCAGTAGTTACGGATTAGGTGGAACACTGTTCGTTAAAAAAGGTTTGAATCTCAAGCCAGTAGCGTATTGTTCGAGAACGTTCTCCGATGCAGAAAAGAGATACGCGCAAATTGAGAAAGAAATGACCGCCTTGGTATGGGCATGCGAAAATTATCTTAAAGAGCTAGATTCATTTGTTCTATTGACAGATCACAAACCGCTGCTATCGCTTATTAACAATCAGGACATCGACCAAACACCTTTAAGATGTCAGAGGTTTCTCATGCGAATGAGAAAGTTTAATCCAATATGCAGTTATATACCGGACAAAGAAATGGTTGTGTCAGATACCCTTTCTATGTCTCCATTGAATGAGTTTGATCAAACTTTTGAGAATGAAGTGAAGACATCTATTGAAATGGTCACTGAAAATATTCCTTTAAGTGACATTCGACTACATCTAATAAAACAATCACAACAAAATGATGAAACATTCAAATGGTTATTACGTTCACCAAGCATGGATAGCCGGAAAAGGAAAACTTACTTACACAGCAAGAAATGATTCTTCTATGGACAAAGGTTTACTGTTTTACAGGAGTAGACTTGTTGTACTAAAAGTAAGAACCTAGCTGGCCTGACAGTTTGGTGGCCAGAAATATCCAAAAACATTGTGAAATATTTTCAAAACTGTCAAACTTGCCAAGAAAATAAGCCAACACAAGGACGCGAACCATTGAAAACAATGACTTTGCCTAATGGGTAATGGGAGAAAAATGCCGCAGATATTTGGGAAGTTGACAATAAACAGTTTCTGGTAGTAATGGATTATTATTCCCGTTATCTTGAGATTGGATACTTACCGAGAGCAACAAGTGATAACGTCGTGGTGAAAAATGTCAAACAAGTTCTCATATTGCGGCGACGCCACAGAGTTAGTGACCGATAACTGTACACCTTTTACATCTGATAAGTTCACAAAGTTAATGGAAAAACATTAAATGTGAAACACTCAATTTCATCCCCAAGATATCCGCAAGGAAATTCTCAAGCCGAAGCTGGATTAGAATTAGCGAAGGGTATTTTGAAGTAAACTGATGTTATCAGAGCGCTTCAAACATATTGGAACACGCCATCTATAGCAACAGGGTTTAGTCCTAATCAGCTGATGATAGGCAGGAATGTTCGCACGTTTCTCCCAAGTATGCCGGAAATCACTAGACCAAAATGGCCTAGACGGTCAATTGTTCAAAGAAACGACAAGAAGACAAAACAAACTTACGAACATTTATACAACAAGAGATATTCTACACGTACATTGCCTTTATTGAATGAAGATCAAAAGGTCAGAACAAAACTAGACAATGAGATGAAATGGGAAAAACAAGGAACTGTTACGATTTTATTACAAAAGAGAAGATCACACGTTGTAGATACAAAAAATTGAACATATACAAGAAATCGAAGGCATTTACAACGAATTCCGAACAGTGATTTTCGTGAGTCTGACAAATCAAACGAAAAACAAAGAGAAAATTGTGTCACTGTTTCTTTTCAACAATCCAGGGAAACTCTGAGTGAACAAACAGATAAAACACAAACATCTCCAGTTGCATACATAACTAGATCTGGGAGGGAAGTTAACCCACCAAGCGATATGGGAACTATGTTTAATGTTAGAAGAAATAACATTCAGATTAAGTTCAACAATCTCAGATAAGACGTTATAATGGCTAATTAAGAAGTGTATTAACTGAAAGTATCGTTAATGTTTAGATTAGAACTTTACAAAAGTTATCAGTGCTATCTCTAATATGTGAACCTAGGGTTAACAATTTAAAAAGTGAGCTGCTAATGAATATTAGGCTCCGCCTACTGTCTAATGTTATTCTTATTACTGCTGACGGCGTTTGTACATAGCAGAGTTGTGTTTGCCATCATGATAATTACTAACATGACAGCTGGTTGGTGATCGACTAGCGGTGATAAGTATATATATATATATATATGTGCGTGCTGTCTCTAATATGTGAACCTTAGGTTAACAATTTATAGAGTAAGACGTTTGGTATTCCATTCAGATAAATTGTTACCATGATTACTCAGAGCTGCTAATGAATATTAGGCTCCGCCTACTGTCTAATGTTATTCTAATGTTATTCTTATTACTGCTGTAGGCTTTTGTACATAACAGAGTTGTGTTTAAATATATATACACTTGCTCCCAGACTGACACCGCGTCCGACCATTAAGTCCTTCGTTAAAGATTTTGAGCAAGCACCTGTACAATAAATACAATCCCATGGATATCAAAACAGTAGTGGTATCGCATTCTTCAGTCAACACATTCCATAATGATCAAAATAAAATTTAACGTCAGCTGACTATTTAACGTTGACTCTATTCTTGGTCCAGACCAACGTTAGAAAGGTCATGAACGACTACTTGATTGCCGCAAACAGTAAAACACACAAGAACGACCAATACGATGTTTTCGTCGTATTGGCACGCTGTATCTGTCAACACGCAAACACGTCATGAGACGGCTGACCTAAGCCATGATAGAAAACAGTAATGTGAACAAGTTTAGTCTTTATCAGTATATACATTTTTTATATTCTAACTCGCGCAAACACAGTTGATAAAGAGTGACCAGTATTAATTATATTTATGACCAATTAGTAATAAAATTTTCTCACCTTTTGCAACAATTTCATTTATTTGTATAACTCATTTATGATACGACTTTAAAAACCTGTATATAATACATTTCTCCCCTTATCCTATTTCTACCGCCAGTGTTTTATATTTGTCTTAGGATTAATCTTATTTTGGTTCAAACGAAATGGATATGAATATCATTACTTTTCTATTTAATTATTTTCAATGAGATATTGAACTATTATGTTACGAGCAATAAACCTTTTGAATTATTTTCCTTATCAATATTTTGCCCTTAAAATAATAAAATAAATCCAAAGAATTATCATGAATAAAACTGCAATCCAACGGAATCTGCCATTATCCGAATTTCTCAACGTTATGAAAATAACCAAATATGCCTTGTGCAAACAAACCAGGCCTTCATTTCTCAATTTTTTATCGAATTTCATAGAGCCTAATTATTGATTTTACAAAACAAAAATATTTTTTTAAATTATTGTGATATCATAAGATACGGTTAAGTTCATTTAAATGTCTTATAAGTCTGTTCATGGAGAACATTACACAATTTATACCAAGACCTTTGAAAAGGGACTTGATTGGTATGCATTTCGACCTCCTATATGGAAACGAACTCGGCAATGTTGACCCCATATATGTCCCATTCCTTCAAATATTGCTGTAAATAATTAATGCATATGTACACCTTTCTATAATGTAATATGTTGAATGTTCAAACGATAGCATTTGTGAAGTTTAAAAACTGGCATCTTGTTGATTTAAACATAAGGTTCCATACTTGCAACTGTCGACTTACCAGCTAAAATAATTTAAAAGAAACTCGAATTTCCTCATTTTCGTCTGTTATATACCATAATCTTAAGCTAAGTTCATAAAATATTAATGTCACATACCGTATGCTGTACAAAAAGCAAATCCAAAAAGAACTGAAAGTGTATCCATATTTCGCCTTTCAATCGTTCATACATCAGACCTAGCGTACTCGAAGTGATGATTAAGTTGTCACTGAAAGATATTTAAACGGCATGCAGCACTTTCGCCATGAGATGTATAGACAACAAGATTTGTAATGTATTGCAATTTTGATATGCTTTAAACAGTCGAGTTTAACAGTAACTGTGTTCTAATGTTTTAAATAAAATAAGCATTTATTCAAAACCATAAGTTTGCACTCCATATAAATAACCCAAATTTGTTAAATAAATATACAGATGTATTTTTTGTTCCCCTAGGCACGTCCATAGGAAATCTTTCTTATCATATATTTTCCACATATGCCAATAGAAGTCAAGAAAAAAACGTTACTCAAATGTGAATGTATTGCATTTACTGATATCAGATTTGAAGCGAGAAAAGCTTTAAGAATAGTACGTACGTATAAAATCATGAATCCTAGAACGTAGAAAGTAGAGAGTAGTAGTAGTAGTGGTAGTAGCAGTAGTAGTAGTAACAGTAAGAGTAGAAGTAGTAGAAGTAGTAGTAGTAGTAGTGTAGTAGTAGTAGTAGTAGTAGTAGTAGTAGTAGTAGTAGTAGTAGTAGTAGTAGTAGTAGTAGTAACAGTAGTAGTAGTAGTAGTAGTAGTAGTAGTAGTAGTAGTAGTGTAGTGTAGTGGTAGTGGTAGTGGTAGTGGCAGTGGCAGTGGTAGTCGTAGTGGTAGTGGTAGTGGTGGTAGTAGTAGTAACAGTAAGAGTAGAAGTAGTAGAAGTAGTAGTAGTAGTAGTAGTAGTAGTAGTAGTAGTAGTAGTAGTAGTAGTAGTAGTAGTAGTAGTAGTATTAACAGTAGTAGTAGTAGTAGTAGTAGAAGTAGTAGTAGTAGTAGTAGTAGTAGTAGTAGTAGTAGTAGTAGTAGTAGTGGTAGTGGTAGTGGTAGTGGTAGTGGTAGTGGTAGTGGCAGTGTCAGTGGCAGTGGCAGTGGCGGTAGTGGTAGTAGTAGTAGTATTAGTAGTATTAGTAGTAGTTAGTGTAGTAGTAGTAGTAGTAGTAGTAGTAGAAGTGGTAGTGGTAGAAGTAGTAGTAGTAGTAGTAGTAGTAGTAGTAGTAGTAGTAGTAGTAGTAGTAGTAGTAGTAGTAGAAGTAGTAGTAGTAGTAGTAGTAGTAGTAGTGTAGTAGTAGTAGTAGTAGTAGTGGTAGTGGTAGTGGTAGTGTAGTGGTTGGTAGTGGTAGTAGTAGTAGTAGTAGTAGTAGTAGTAGTAGTAGCAGTAGTAGTAGTAGTAGTAGTAGTAGTAGTAGTAGTATAGTAGTAGTAGTAGTAGTAGTAGTAGTAGTAGTAGTAGTAGTAGTATAGTAGTAGTAGTAGTAGTAGTAGTAGTAGTAGTAGTAGAGTAGAAGTAGTAGTAGCAGTAGCAGTAGCAGTAGCAGTAGCAGTAGCAGTAGTAATCAAAATATTACAAATGATATACGCAGACTAAAAATGATCGATATTAATAGATTAATCTTCAAACCGAATAAAATTCATCTTAAAAGTATTATTGTGCTTAATTGCATTATCATAACTTTAATAACATCTGTCTAGCAGACGACTTACGTAGACCAACGGAAATTAACGAGTAGTATTTGTTATTACCCTTCTCGCGAATTCAACAAATCGTACATGAAACTTCGAGTATATAAAGCAATGCTTGTGTGACCTAATTGTTGATTGAATAAAATTGCGGTCATAATATTTCCTTGTCGACTATCTTTTGCTGAAAACAATTGCAAATTCAAGTGCGATACGGATGTTTAGTACACTGCAATATCATTGTGTACAGTAAGTGAAACTATCTTAACAACTTTACAATTAACTGTATGTCAAATGTTAAAAAGAATAATATTGTCATGTCTTTTAACAATAGCTAGCGTTATTTCTCACTGTATGTTTATTGTTAAATTTTCATTAACAATATATTCGTTTGACGACTTTGATTATTTAAGGACAGTGGTATAAGGTTATACAAATGTTGACCATTCATCTGTGGTCTATAGACGTGTGTTTTATACTAGGAAATTCTAATGAAAACTTCTTCAAACATTGCACATGCACTGGTAGGCAGAAGTAACTATACCCTTATAGTTTCAAAATTACAGGGTCAAAGTTAATTGTTAGCTGACCATCATGATGGGAATAATATAATGTCGATCGCGAAAAGAACACATTATGTTGACAATGTTACATAAAATGGGAACAACTGGCTTAGTTCTTTAAACATTATATCAAGATTTCTTGTTGTATCCATGACATTACACCTATTTATACTTGACTGACAGGTCAAAACATTCTCAACTTTGTTGCAAAAATTAATATAAATATTAAATATAAAGTATGAAAACACCATATCTGGCATCCTGATTATGTGTATAAGTGCTAACATGTATGAATAAGTGTTACGTTTTGACATTAATCTCTGAAAAGAAGACGTTTTCTGGAGCTGTAGCTTGTAAAGGTTTTTAAAAAAAATATTTTTCGGTTGACTATGATTCATAAAATTAGCCAATACGGTGGATGGCCGACCAAGTTGTTTGTCATCTTCGATTGATAGTCTGCCGTTCTTTTACATGTAATCCCACTTGTAGTCAAACGTCTTCCGACACTTAGTTAGTTCCTGAATCCCTAATTAACCATAAAGTCTGCGTTTTTTAAATCAGATTTGCGCTTAACTTTACAACGCTGCGTTATTCAATGACGCCTGTTGCCGACCATAAGGCAATGATTCTGAAAACAGATGGTTAATAGTTATTGCTTATAACAATAAGATCTTAAATTTTCAGGAAATTACATGACACTAATAATACATGCTTTCACGTCAACTTATCATGTTTCAAATTATGGTATGTTCATATTTTAGATATAAGATTTAAATTGTTAAGATAGATTTGAACTGAAAAATGTGTTCTTTTTATGTTAAAATTCCGCAACAATCCTCATTTTTGAATATCTGAACATTTGACTAAACTATTGTCAGATATTAGTCCAGAGAAAATAAAAAAATTGGGGAAAAAATACACAAAATTTCTTTTGGTGAATTTGTATCAAATCAGGCATCACATTTAACATACTAAAAGTATAGAACAATCACATGGTGCAAAATGTGTAAAATGTTGGAAAAATTAAATAAAAGTGTGAATTTCTGGAATTTACCAATAACTGTGTCAAATTTGCAATAAAATAACCAGATTGTATGTGATAGAAATTATTATATAATTTAATATATCCAAAGTTAAGAAATACTGTATTTTGAAAAAGATAATTTTTGGGTAAAAAGTTTGAAAAATTAAACGAAAATGAGTATTTCTGGAATTTGCCAATATTTTGTCAATTTTTGCAATAAAATTACCAGAATCACTGTATTAAATAGATATTATACTACTGTAAAATATATTTAAAGTATAGAAACTACGTAAGTTTGTGAAAAGTGATTTTTGGGGTAAAATATTTGCAAAATTAAATAAAAATGGGAATTTCAGGAATTTGCTAATAACTGTATCCAATTTTGCATAGAAATTACCAGAATGACTATATGTAAAAGGTATTATAAAACAGTTTAATATACCGAAAATTAAAAAAAAAACACACACCGTATTTTGTAAAATATGTTGTTGTTTTTGGTTTAATTGTTTGAAAAACTGAATGAAAATGAGAATTTCTGGAATTTGCAAATAACTTTGTCAAATTTTGCAACAAAAACGCCAGAATTATTGTTTATGAAAGATATCTTATATTATAATATACCTAAAGTATAGAAGCTACACGAAATTGTGAAATGTGGTTTTTAGGGTAAAATGTTTGGAGAATCAAATGAAAATGAGAAATTCTGAAATTTGCCGATTATTTTGTCAAATTTTGCAATAACACTACCAGAGTTATTGTAACTAATAGATATTATACTACAGTATTACATACCTAAGGTTTAGAAACTACGTATTGTGTGAAAATTGAGTTTTTGTGTAAAATGTCTGAAAAAATAAATAAAAATGAGTTTTTCTGGAAGTTGCAAAGAATTGTGTCAATTGTTGCAATACAATTTACCATAATTACTGAAATTAATAGATATTGTGGCACAGTACAACAAACCTTAAGAATAGAAACATTATAGAGTAAGAAAGACATTTATTGGGTTAAATGTTTGAAAAATTAAATAAAAATGAAAATTTCTGGAATTTGCCAATGATTTAGCCATATTTTGCTAGAATACTGCCAGAATTATTTCTTTAATAGGTATTATATTATAGCAAATCTTAAGTATAGAACCAATGTATTGTGTGAAAGGTGAAGTTTAAAGTTTGGAACATTAGATACAAATGAAAAATTGTTTTATATTTACGTATAACATACATGAAGTATGGAAACATCGTGCTGTACGTAGTGCGATTTTTTTGTAAAACATTACAAAACATGGAATATTTGGAATCAATCACTAACACGTTCAGTTGCCATATATTGAAAAATATAGAAACAGCTTATATGGCTGAATATTATGTAAAATAATATGAAATAAGGCACTGCCTAAGAAGGGCTCTAGGTATGTTATCAACTGCAGAAACTGCTAATGCAGTACATTTTTTCTTAGGTAAACAAGTGTCAAAGGCAAAATTCATTTTATATGACATACTATGAATTTGACTACACCAATTAGATGTGCATAACAAGGTGCATAACAAGTAAGGTTAAGGCAATGCAAAGCAAATTTAATATTTTAATGTTTGAAAAAAACTCATAATAACAAACACAAGTATATTAATTTACCTAATACTGAATATCATACAAGCATTTACAGTACAAAGAAATGATTCCTACTTTAAACATAACAAAGGTAAACGAAACAGATTGAGTTTACTTAAAACTAATTATTACAGTTATCTGACAATTAACCTGTACTAAAATATTTTAATATGTAAAACAGCATTGTGTATATTTTAGATTTTTAAGGTTATGCAAATAACGTGGAAAAATGGTTTGACCACCTCAGCAGTTTGAAATGAATATAAATTCCCTGTAGTTGATGTTGTTAGCACCATTCCATCATTGAATATAACGATGTATGCAGAAAGTATGAACATATTTAATTATTTAAAGTATGAGTCTTTAAACTGAATTTTACATCTATAACAGTTAAAAAACAAGAGGGCCCTGAAGGCCCTGCATTGCTTATCTAATCAAATACAGATCATCAAGAATAACACTCTGATCAAGTTCCATGAACATATGGTCATAAATGTGGCGTCTAGAGTGTTAACATGCTTTTCCTATTACTTGACATGGTGACCTAGTTTTTGACTGCACATGACCCAGGCGAACTTGGCCTAAAGCTAATCAATATAAACATTCTGACAAAGTATAATTAACATACAGTCATAAATGTGACTTCTAGAGTGGTAACAAACTTTTCTTATGATTTGACCTAATGAACTAGTTTTTGGCCGCACATGACCAAGATCAAACTTGGCCTAGAGCTAATCAATATAAACATTCTGACCAACTTTCAGGAAGATACAGTCGTAAATGAGACCTCAGGCCTCAATTTCTCAAAACGTCTTAAGTCCCTTATAACCGGATTAAGCTAAACTGACTATTTTTGGTTTTCAATAATTTGGATAATATTTACTTCTTTAAGAGTTTTTATACTTTAGATAGGAATTATCTATATGTTAGTTAAATTAAACCATTTTTCATTTATCAAGATTCCATTCAAGTATGTATTTTGAGTAATTGAAATATTAAAAGCTACTTAAGCCTGTTAAGCTTAAGAAGTTTCGAGAAATTGGGGCTTAGAGTATTAACAAGCTTTTCCTTCAATTTGAACAGGTGACCTAGTTTTTGATCACACTTGACCCAGATTCAAACTTGACCTAGAGATTATCAATATTAACATTCTGACCAAGTTTCCTGAAGATACAGTCATAAATGTGACTTCTATAGTGTTAACAAGCTTTTCCTTTAATTTGCTGGGTGACCTAGTTTTTAACCCCAGCTGACCCAATATCGAACTCGTCCAAGATTTTATTGAGAGTAACATTCTGACCAAGTTTCATTAAGATAGTGCCCAAACTGTGACCTCTAGAGTGTTAACAGTCAAATTGTTGACGACGGACGACGACGGACGACTACGACGGATGACGGACACAGGGCGATCACAATAGCTCACCTTGAGCACTTTGTGCTCAGGTGAGCTAAAACAAGCACATAGAATATTCAACAAAACATTAGTTCTTGTTATTGATACATATATATTTATGTTGTAAACTTGTAATATATGCACAATAAAGCAATTTAACTGTTCACAACATTATCAGAACAAAAATGTACTATAGTTATGCTTACATTAGCTCATTCATCAGCTCATTCAGTTTAAAACTACAAAAAGTATATACTTTGCCAATACACTTTATTGTTCAGAACGTATTAGGCTTTGTTTTAATTTTAACAATGTCACTGTATTTTAGACATAGTAAATTGCCCCCCCCCCCCCCAGCAAGAGTTTAGCAGCCTACTGACAAGATGCCTGTAATAAACTATGATGTATTGATCTATTGATAGGGGAATGCTCTCCAAGCAAATTGACACATTTCTCTGCATTTGATACATATGCAATTCTTGTCTCTTATTTCAATTGTTCATGATGATTACATTACTGAAGTCATTGATCCAAGATACATAATGCACTCTGGTATAGGGTACTGAAGTGATCGTCCCATATGCCAACTCTGGTATCCTGGATGAAATGTTACTGGTGAATACAGTACTGAAGTGATCAAATCCTGATGCCACTCTGGTATCCTGGAAAAAACGTTACTGGTGAATCCAACTTACTGAAGAGACCAATCCCAGATGCCACTCTGGTATCCTGGATAAAACCTTACTGGTGAATACGGTACTATAGTGATGAATTCCGATCTGAAACAGATTAACACCTATTTTAAACTCAGAATATAATAAACAAGGGTCAATTTGTTTACATTGACGCAGAAGAAGAGACTATCACACTAACAAATGAAGTCACCGTTGTTGAAAATATGTAAATTTGGCCTAAGACCACAGTTATTCTAACTATATGTTTCATATAGACACTAACCAAGCTTACAATATATCTCTTCAAAACAGTATCCTCATATATATGTTTGCAAAAATAGACTTCAAAACTCCTATAGTTCAATTTCAGACTGTATACAACACATACTGAAAGTTTGTTTATATATATATATATAAAAACATCACCATAAAAATGGCCTGCCTACTCTATTAAGATTTTTTTCAAAGCAAAATAAGATTTTTCCACTTTATCAGCTTAGTGTTTATATAAAAAATGACATAGAGCCAAACTGAAAGGCTTCCAGGGACAAATGGCGCAGCAAATGGTAAAAAAAAATACCAAAACTGAAAGACTCATGACAACTGCTAGTGTTTTCATGTATGAGATGGCTACATGATGTAGAAAATGCAGTGATAGCATAATTATGCTAAGTTTAAAAAAAATGCTTAAATTATCTGTTTTAAAGGCTGGATTTGCCTTAAAATTAAGATTACAGCTCTTGACCAGTGTCTATAAATCTATAAAGGGTAAAATTCCCGCCCTGTAGGGAAGAAATGATGTTAAAATACCCACCAAATGCCCCCGCACTGCTATATTTTGCACCAAGACAAAACCACCGCATTCACCCGGCACTGCAGTGACACCTGAATGGTAAAAACACAGCCCTTTCCCCCGGCTATCCCCGGTTTACCACTGGACCTGGAGGGTCCAAGGTTACAATTGACTGGTGCATTAATGCAATAAATGTGCAGAAAAGTTCATTAATTCCAAAAAAATTATAACAAAAAATATTAAATATATAGTCTTTTGGACGATTTGCAATAACTTTTTAAACAACTCAAAGGTTAATCTTTACTAATCGAGTACCCAGATGAATTTTGAAAGCCTTAAAACCAGACTTTCTTAGAAATCTTTCTTACTTGCAGACAATATTCCTTTCTAAAAAATCCTTGCCAAGAACGGGTATGGAATATCATCACTAGACAATGTTTTGATCAGCATTGGTTCTTGTCCTTGAAAATACCTCTGTGGCTTCAGCAACCAGGATGGCTATATTAAATAAACAAAAAATTAGTGTTTTAATTTATTAAAGCTGCACTCTCACAGATTGAACGTTTTGATCAAATTTTATGAAACAATTGTACCGAGATTCGCTACAGAAAATAATCTTTTTGGTGCCAATCTGGTGTACCCTTTAAGGCATTTTGAGTGTATTTAGGTTTTTTCTTTAATGCATAAAGGGAAAAGGTGCTTATCTCAATCCCCCTGCTCACCTTTTATTGCTTTTGCCATCAGAGTTGAGGTTTAAATTTGTTCAATGTATTAACTTCAAGTAAATGAATGAAAAGTAACAATATGTCTTTAGATAAGGATCTCATTGTGTTGTTGTGATTGTTAAAGTAGATGTTGTTCATGTTCATAAGCTTAAAATCATATGCACACTAAATGAAACATAATTCTACATCATGTGTAGTAAGTTGTTATACTTGTTTGCAATTAATGCAATGTTTGCTTAAAAGAGCAAACAAAATGTGCAAATAGATGCACAATACAGTCCAAAGACTAATGAAGGTGAGCAGTTTTATTAGAAAATGATATTATCTCAAAGCCACAACAAAAACGGCATGAAAGAAATTCAATTCGGAAAGAAACAGTTCATCAATGAGCTATTGAAATAAACACTGATCATGATGTCATAACAAGCGAATGTTAATATCAAAGAGCA
This sequence comes from Mya arenaria, assembly GCF_026914265.1. Lineage (NCBI taxonomy): Eukaryota > Metazoa > Mollusca > Bivalvia > Myida > Myidae > Mya > Mya arenaria. The sequence goes on from NC_069126.1 coordinate 34,163,661, forward strand.
AGAAACATACTGACAATTTATTTCAGGGAAACCTTGACAAAAGTCTGGTTTATTTCCAAACTTATTGCCTCCAGTAATACATAACATGACAATACCTGCATTGCTGAAAATCTGTCCACAGCAGTAATGTCAAAAACCAGGTGGCATGGATGCATTCTGAAATACAAAAAAAGTATGTAATTTGTGCTAATCTTACATATCCCATTTACAAGTGATTTACACTGAAATCTAAACTATAGTAACACATCTTCTTTATGACCAAACATTTTGCTATTGAGCATTAATACACTGTATGTACATTATCTTTTTTATTTTGTATGTCATGTTTCTTTGCCCCAATTTATAAAAATATTTTATTACAGGTCCAAGCTTTTTAAGTCCGTTACGCTTAAGATTTATCGAGAAGCTGGGGTCTTATGCACCAGTCAATTGTTACCACGCCCACCCCCCCCCCCAGGTCCGGGGGTATACAGGGGATAGACGGGGAAATGGGCCGTGTGTTTACCTTTCAGGTGGCCCTCAGTGCCGGGTGAATGCGGTGGTTTTGTCTTCGCTTTAAATATAGCGGGTAATGGGCCTTACTTAGGGTCCCTGGGGTGCAGGGGCATTTGGCGGGGATCTTCCCATCTGTTCGTCCCCACTAGGCGGGGATTTTAGCCAGGGTTGGCTGGACCAAATGTCAAAGTCCCCACTATTCCCCGGACGTGGGGGGGGGGGGTTACAATTGACTGGTGCATTATCGCATGCAGATTTGAGTGAATCGCAGAGAGTGTTTACAGTATTTACTGTCAACAACACAAACTTCTTTAGGCATCTCATTGAGACTTTTTTACTTATTAACAAGCAGAAATTTTGACACAATGGCAATTTTATAACAAACTTGACCAGGAAATTGAGTGTCAAAGCAAGCCAGTACAGTTTGACTTACCATTTGGGCGAAAAATTACTAAACGGCGATGTAAATTGAAAAAATGGAGTTGCACCTAATTTTTTAAGGTGAGGTCTAAGAAAAGGCATGACGGTCTAAATATAGAGGTGCAGTTGTATATTAAAGATGTGCACATCCATCTTAAATATAGAGGTGCAGTTGTATTTATGTAAGGGGTGCACCTCCATTTTAAAGTTTTAAAATATATATAGAACAGAACGTATGAATTGCACAGCTTGATAACATACAGGTGCACCTGTAAAGTAAGTGTATTTTAGTAACATTGATCACAAAGCCATGTTGTTTCATTGTAAGGGTATGGCAACTCTCACTTAGTCATGGAGGTTGTTTGGAAGGATGGTTCGCCTTCTCCACACCCTGGACTGACTATTTAGTTACAATATTTCACACGCTCTGTGGCCCACAGCAAAACCATCAACCCGCATTTGCCGATTTGTCTTTCAATCACAATCTTGCACTGTTATGGTGTCAGCCTTCCTCTCAACATATTCAGTCACAATCTCTCATCTCCCATAGTGTTGCTTGGCACGAGGGGTCACTCGGCACTATTCATTTGCAATCTGTCACACAATCTGTGGATCAAAGCAAAACAATTAATCTTTACAGTCACAATAGCTCACAAAGCCATGGTGTTGGACCGCAACCGTCCATTTATCTTTTCAGTCATAATCTTGCGCTCCGCCATGGGTTTTTTTTGGGGCAGGAGGGGAAACCCCTCCCACACCCTCCCCTTCCAACTTCTTAATTTTATAACATCTGTCACAAAAAAAGTGGTGTTGCATTTCAGTTACCTGGTATTTGGACTGCAGTTGTGGCCAGTCGAGCTATCTGATTGGGGCGATTCGGTCCCTTGTGTGATCTCTTGGTCTGAGAATTATAAAAAATGTGTTTGTCACTGTATGCTCTATGATACATATAATAAACAAATAATCCATTTTTGGTCGTATATTTTTACATATTAAATGTTTTAATATTACATACAATCTTTATCATTCACATGGTGTCGGACCGCAACCGTCCATTGATCTTTTCAGTCATAATCTTGCGCTCAGCCATGGTTTAACTTGGCAGGAGGGGATTCCCCTCCCGAACCCTCCCGCCCAATTTCTTAATTTACACAAAAGTTGTGTTGCATGGCACAAGAGGTCACCTGTCACACAATTCCTGTATATCTTTTTAGTTTCAATCTCTCAACCAGCGTGTTGGTAATTGAAAGGGGTTCCCATCCTTTGATCTCAGTCAAAACATCTCACTCATCCATTTGAGGTTCACAGACATTACACCCCATCCATCTTTTCAGTGACAATATCTCGCTCAGCCATAGCGATTTCTGAACTGGTCAACCGCATGTCATAAGTTTATGAAATTGATATCTTCATTGTATGATTTACTGAAAAGTGGTTTTACATTTTTACAAAATAATCATACTGTACTGTACCTGGCTGACGTGACAAGCTCTGCTATGTGTACCGGTATATTCCATGGTCGTAATTAAACCGTTAATACAACAGGAATTAAGTGTGACCTTCGTATAGAATGGTAAACAATGCGTATGAATATCTTTAATAAACAAGTGAAAACAAAGTATATATCTCAGACAATCTATAGAAATACGTTTTATTTGTCTTTTTGAGTTTACCAAAAGTATTCATAGTAATTGCTTATAAGCATATTTTGAATTATTTTAATAACTAGTGGGGCGCTATTTCGCCGCATCTCATAGTTTAAATTCCATGGGCCTGTTTTCTTCAGTATCGTCACGCTCTGATGACGTTTTTGTCCGGCATGCACGCGCTCAATATAGTTTATGAATAGAAAAAATACTGGTTCCATCACCTTTACGTCTTTTTTTCAGGCTGATAGTATGTGCAACTTTTGCACGAAAGTAGTGCTATGTGTGACCGTAATAGGGCTCTGTCGAGCTTCGCTCGGTTTAGAACCCGTATTAAACAAAAAGTAAAAGAAAAAACCCACAAAAAACAGTAATCTATTTGCGATTTTCTGGTATTTGCCTATACCTAGATCAACGACAGAACACTTATTTCACAAAAAATACTATTTAGAAGAACTGACATGAGCAACATTTCGTGGAAAATAACATATTTTTTTATGCTATCAGATCAAACAAGACTTGTGGTTTTTAGATAAAAAGTTCTGAAAGCATAAACGAGAATGCTGATTTCTGGAATTTGATCACAAACAATGAGCACAAGCCCCAAATAATTAATATGTAACTTTTTTATATTTCATGTTTTATACTTAAAGTGAATTTGTAGATATTTTAGATATTTTGTAACAAGTGTATAAATGTTTAATTTTTATATACATTAAGCTCTGTTTTTAGTTGATTATAAGAGAAGCAATGTCAGTGCCTTAATGTAGCATAAGATATTCTGGCATTGCACAACCTTAAACGTTGATACCAGCATTTGCATGCGGAGAAGGCCTTACACAATCCAATCCTACCTTCTTGCAGCTACATGCTACTGTATTAGAGCAGACAGTTTGACAAGCGCACTGTACAACTTTCTTAATCAGATAAAATGAGCCTGCATTAGTGCAGTTTTAGTTCTCACTGGATAAAGTAGTTTGTTACTCACTACTTTCCAACCCCTTTCTACCGGGCTCAAAACAGTGTGTCCTTTCCAGTCCTGCACTTGTAGAAATACCCACAATCTGTAATATCTCACCTCCTACAATAATGACGCTATCCGATTGGCCTAGAGCGGTCACGTGCACGACGCGTGTATAATCCATACCCCCACTGTAATTTCCAGTATGTTTCATACCATCCCTGCAACTTTCATACTCCGCAGAAGACGTAACAAAATGGCGGCCGAAGAATTTTTTTAACTTCTCTCTCGGCTTATCGTTTCACTGTAGGGGAGCTATCTCATGTACGGTATTGAATATCTATTTTATTCAAGCAGTCTGTTGAGTGTAACCGACTGTTTACATGAGTTATTGGTTACAAAATGGCGACTAAAAAACGGTTTACAAACACAATAAGTGACGAATCTGTCAAAAAAGGTTAAAACTAAATTCAGAAGAGACGCTTCGATGCAACAATAAATCTGCAAATGTGCTGAGGAGCTACCTTCAAGAAATTGTTAAAAATTTAGGGGAATGAACAGTAAATTGTTAAACTGTTGTTGTTTTTCTTATTAACACATTTATTGACTGTGATACAGCTTTCTTGTATAGTTTTAATTTAAAGTAACCTTACTGAGAAAATATATATGTTGTTAATCAATTTTATTACTATATTTACATTGTTATTGTATTTGTTCCAAATAAACTTGATTACATAAACTTTTTGTATTTCTTAAAATATAATTTTAAGACAAATTTAAGCGTCACTGAATATTTTCATAACAAATACATTATATTTTAAAATAATCTTCTTATTAAAAGTACTCGTTGAGATATATATTTGCTTCGCTCTCGCATGGTATGAAACCACTGGGGTTGTATATCTCATACTCACAGCTACTAAAAGTGTAATTAATAATACCCAACACAGTACTTCATCATTACTTTTGACCCCAGCATTGTCATTCATAAGCACAACGGTAACTCTTTCTACCAAATTTTCACCGATCTGTTTTGCTTCATTAGCATTACCCTCATATAATGCAACACCGTTGGTTATACTATTCGTATCTGCTTCACATTATCTTTTTTGCAAGTGAGGTGTAACAAGCTTATATCTTCGTTTATGCCAGAGCATGTAGGTCGCAACAGAATCCAAACAGCATTTTAAATCTTATTCATACCCCGACCCCTTGTCAAACCTCTAACACTTTCAGACTTCACATTAACATCTGCTCACTCCACATTAGCATCTGCTCAATAACTAAGTCCTCATGATTAAATATCATATAAAAGTTTATTAGTCCGATTTGTTTGTGTGTATATCATATTTCTGTTTATATCAACGTCATTGGTTTTGCTGCGAAACATGAGCCGTTAAATAAAACATTGTATGACGTTCTCTTCACTTCCTTGCTATGATTGATTATTTATCTAAATGATGAATAATATTAAATAATAATAATAATAATAATAATAATAATAATAATAATAATAATAATAATAATAATAATAATAATAATAATAAACGTGTTTAGGTCATTTTTTTATATAATATTTGAATATTAGCAAATTCCAGAAATTTCAGATTCTGTTTATGTTTTTAACCTGTTACCCTAAATGTAAATTTCACAGACGGGCTCTAGGTATGTTATCAACTACAGGCAAAATTGATTTTATATGACATACTATGGCTATGACTATGACAATTTAGATCATTTAGGTGCATCACAAGTAAGGTTAATGCAATGCAAAGCAAATTTAATATTTTAATGTTTGAGAAAACACACAATTACAAACACAATAGATATTCTTATTAACCTAATACTGAATATCATACAAGCAGTTACAGAACAAAATAATGATTCCTACTTTAAACATAACAAGGTAGACAAACCTTAACTTAAAAATTAATGATCACAGTTATCTGACAATCAACCTGTACATTACTATTTTAATATGTAAAACAGCATTGTGTATATTTAATATGTTTAAGGTTCTGCAAATAACCCTAAAAAATGGTTTGACCCCCTCAGCAGTTTGAAATGAATATAAATTCCCTGTAGTTGACATTGTTAGCATCATTTCATCATTGAATATAACAATGTATGCAGAAAGTATGAACATATTTAATTATTTAAGTATAAGACTTTAAACTGAATAATAAACATTCAACAACAATACATCTATAACATTTTAAAAAACAAGTACATAGATTATTCAACAAAACATGAGTTATTGATATTAATATATAATATATATATATGTGAATATATTACAAGTTTACAACGTATATATATATATATATATATATATATATATATATATATATATATATATATATATATATATATATATATATATATATATATATATATATATATATTTATATATATATATATATATATATATATATATATATATATATATATATATATATATTTATTTATACTACAGATATTAAGGTGCCCAGCCCATATATATATTAATCTAGGCATTATGGGGACCGCTGGATTAAGGCGACAAAATTGGTCTCCTTAATATTTTCAGTCCAGATTTGATGTAACTAATGTCAATAAAAATGTCCATAGACAGTAAGTTGATAAGCTTGCATGTTTATTTACGAGATCATGTCATTGTTTTAAATCATATTCTCTTTTAATATTAAAAAAATATTCTTCAGGATTCTGAGGATTTCACAGTTGCTAAATGAAAAAGTGAACATACAAATGCAGTAAACATTTTGTTAGAGGAAAAGGACCTTCTGAGGATCATCCAGACCCTAAGCTTGCAACATATACACATACATCATAAATTTTAAAACTAAATGTAATATAGCCAGATAGATTCTTTTTTCAAAATAAAAACATTTTCGTTTTTTGCTTAAATTTATAGAAACCTTATAACTGAATAAGTATTGATATTACATACTATTGTGGTATTAGATAAGAAACAATTTTACTAGAACTATTGAAGGTGATTACAATATATTAAAGATTTTACGACAGGTTGATAAATATTCCCAAAACAGATAGGCCTTAACACTAAGAGCTACATCTGTATCAAAGAATACATTGAAGTTTCAAAGGCCCTCTTGCAGTATGACAAACAGCCATTCATCTCACCTTACTACAGGAACACACAATATTCAGATTGATCAAGTCTTGCAGGAAATGTGCCATATGTGTGTATGCATATACATGATAACTTATATAATTAAGGAAGACAATTACGTGTGAACATTCTTCCTCATGTGTTTCATTAATCCAAATTAAATAAAATTTAAATGCAGCGACCAGCTGTGAACCCGATTCCACTCAAGAGAGTCCAAAAAGAGATAGGGGAAAAATACTGTTAAACAAAGATAATATATGTCGTTTGAGCAGCTTCTGAATGATGTTTATCTGTTTAAATTTTACACTGGCAAAATCATTCATCAATTTAGTCATTTATACCAATCCCTTACACAGAGTTTACATTTTCGGTGAAGGAATCTGTATTCTTTGTACACAAATAAAGCAACTTTGAAAGGGCATTCCAGTTCAGGTGCTATAACATTTCTGTCGGATGTGGATAAAGGGAGCAAGAGTGACAGTGACATAGCCTCACAGTTTACGCACATCTTAGAGCCTGGCGAATTAGTAATTGCTTATGGGGTATTTAAGACATCCTTCAGTAAAACAAAGTGCAATTGCACATTTTACAATTTATAAGCGGCATGCAGAGACTATATTGAAATTAAATACATACTCTATAGCAAAGCACAAGAATGTATATGTATTTTGTATCATGTTTTAATATCTGTATTGACAACACATCGATGTATATATATATATATATATATATATATATATATATATATATATATATATATTTGTAACCAGATATGTTACACACTTTTCTGTATAAATCATGACATTGTGGACTGTTTTTCATTGATTCATTTAAAGGTCAAATGGCATTATCTGTCATCAACTGGCACTATGATGACCTTGTTTCCCAAGCTTTAATACAGGCACTGCATCTGAAAAAAATAAATGCAATTAATTTCTTAATCATAACACATCGAAACCTATTTTATACATTTAGTTTCTGGTAAGTTGTCATCTATTCACAAAATTAATACACAGTAGGACACACAGACAAGATCAGCTGTATGATAAGACAGAAGAAAGTGTACCTGTTTCTCAACAAACTGATATTTATATCCATTTCAAATGCATTTTACCTCAATTCTGGGCTAGAAACAATATTACAATATGTGAAAGAATTTCAATGCAGCTGTTTAACTAAATCTTTGTTAAACATACAGCATACCATATCATCACAATATTATACGTTTTCTTAAATGTAAACAAAATATACTGTACATGGATTGCATAATTTGCTTACTGTTAATTAGTTCTGGTCTTTTCCCAGATAAAGTAAAACCTCAGCCACTGTGTCCATTACTTATCTCAACAACTGAATTCTGAGAGAAACTTTGCACCAGGATGATAATTTCCAGTGAATGTTACTGCAAAAACTTATCAGAAGTAGCCATTGTTAACATTTTTTGTACTACCTTCCTGGAAATTGTGTACCACGTGGTACACATAGCAGAAAGCAATGACGTAGTTGTAAATCCCCTCTATGGCGACCAGGGAAAAAATCATAATTTTGGTCAAAAATAGCTATATACTAAGCATTTTTTATTTGTTTTACTTTATTTAAAGCCTATTGTACACTATCCCGAATCTCCGTGGTACCATCTCCGTGCAATTATGCAGTATGGGTACATCTTTTTACGGAAAGAGAATGGTAACTTGGTAGTGTTTAAAATACATATTCAACATTTTTTCGTTTATTTTTATGACTTTTGTACAGTAGTATAAATCGTCCACCCTTTGGATGAAAAGCAAATGAGTTATCCGGATTTTGTCTATCCGAAACTAAATCACTAGAATCAACATCCGGTATAATTTTGGCTTGTATTTTCGATTGATTTCTAGCAAACTTGGTTTACCACTACATCGTCGCTTATTATTATTTGGTATGTTCCAATCTAAAAAGGGATTTGCTCCCTTAACATCTCAGATTTTAATAAATAAAAGACGAAAGGATACAAATGCCTTACATTTTGTTCACAGTGACTTGGAGGGAATGTGCTGAATTTTGACCTCTACAAAATTTAGTGACATTTTACCTAAAATAACCTAAAATATATGTATATATTTTTTCAGATTCATCAAAGGGGTCACTCATACCAACTATCTAGCATAAATAACTATGAATTACGGCACTTTTACAAAGTCAGAAAATCTCGATTTGTCTAAATAGAGTAAAGTGAAATAACTCCAATTTCATCGAAATGTGACAGCTAAGAAAAACATGCCTACTAAAGCACCCAAACGAAAAGTTGCAACAAAAATATATATTTTAGGTTATTTTAGGTAAAATGTCACTAAATTTTGTAGAGGTCGAAATTCAGCATTCCCTCCAAGTCACTGTGTGTTCAGAGGGTTCTGGTGCAATCGAGATGGATTTTAGTCAGTCTGATTCAGAAAATGATTCTAGCCATGAAAGTAATTATGTCAATGATGAATCAGATGATGATTAATGTAATACAGAAACTTTTCAGTGTGAAAGTTTTGACCATGATTTAGAACCCTCTGAAGAGGATTTAAGACGGAGAAAGAGAACTGATGATTTCTTTGCTCAGACCTGCAAGTGTAAATAACTCTATGGCAAACCATGTAGTCAAGTTGTGGATGGTAATGATATTTCTGACTTACGTATGTATTCAGCTGGTATGCAGACAGATGAACTTGATCTTGTTATTAAATCAGTCATGATATGCCACAGAAAAAATGGCCAACAAACTGACAGTAGTAAACATAAACGGCAGGCGAGGGTTAGGCCCAGTCAGAAGTTTTTTGTTAAGGGAGTTGAAGTTTGCCGTGAAGTATTCTGTTTGGCATACAACATCGGAAAGGAGAAACTAAAACGAATTGGTCGGTCTCTTGACAATGATGGATTTATTGCTAGGACTCATGGTAATACCAAAAGACTACCTCATAATGCTATCACATTTGAGGAAAGAGAAAACATAAGAAAGTTCCTCATCTGACAATGCAATGCCCCTTCCCGGAAGACTTCCAAACCACCGCAATAGTAAAGTGTTGTTGTTGCCATCTGATAAGTCACAAGCAGACATTCATGTGGAATATGAATAAATAGATGGTGCAAGAAGTATAAGTCTTAGTACTTTTACCCGAGTATGGCGGGAAGTCTTAGTACATTTACCCGAGTATGGCCGGAGTTGTGCCTACATATTGTCTAAGCGAAACCAAAACAGACTTGTGTTTTAGATGCCAAACCTTTTCTTCTAATATTTCACAAAGTGGTGCCCTTTCTGAAGATGATAAAATGACACTTCTTGATGAATATGAGAGTCATGTTGAAAGTGCCAGACATCAGAGGGAGCAATATAGAATGCAGTGTGCTGACTCTAAAGTTATATGTAGTGAAAACATTACAGTTGTAGGTGTGCTTTGGTTAATAAATTTCTATGCGCTATAGTTTTAGCTGTCTTATGGCATGCTTCAATATTTTCTAGTCTTATAATTAAAATATAATATGTTAAATTCTATTGATTTATATTAATTGACATGCTGAATATTGAGTTATTATTTTTTAGAATGTCCATCTGCATCAATAATAGTGACTTTTACATTTTACCGAAGCTTTTTTTCATGCCTATTATGCTTGTATATTCATGTAAACTTTGAGCATATAAATATTCAAAACATGGATAAAATTCTGAAACAGAATGAAAAGATACCCATCAGATCATTTTATATTACTTATATATTTCCTTCTAGGCCATCAATATAAATTGTGAAAAATATATATTTTAGGTGCAGTATCATGTTCCTTAGATGCAACCGTCCACTACAGCTGGGACTTTGCACAGCAGGTTCATATTTCACACCATAGCGAACAGGTTAGTTAATTTTTTTCTATCAAATACACGGAAATTGATTTTTTTACTGAATTATCATCATATTGCAAGAGATAATCTTTTTTAAAGGATTTATTGTGCAGTAATTTGCATGATGTATCATACTTGTGAGTGCCTTAGGTTTACTGCAGTAAATGTATGTTTCAACTGAAATGGCTTCATAGTGTATTTATTGAATGTAAAGTGTTTATGTTAGAATTATTTTTACATGATTAAGAAATAGAATCTTTAGAATAAAATGCTTGTTCTAATAACCAAATACTGTTGTCAAATATATGTTGTCAAGCTTTTATCTATTACAGGTTGGACCCCTGTATTTCAAAACTGCCAGGAGATGTGAGGTATTTGGAGTTTGCTGTGAAGGATCTGGTAAGCTTATTCATTATGACTCACTACTTATATACAAATCTGAATTCATTTTTTTACAGTTTAAAATTGCAAAATGTTCTCTGTCATTATAAAGTTGTCCTGATGTCAAATGTTAATAATTGAGAATTGAAGGAGCACTTCTTAGCAATAAATGTTTTACTTCATTCAATCAAACTGATTAAGAATGTAACATTTCCATTGGTCAAAAGCCATCATGTACATATCAAAATCTGGAATTGGATGTGTATATGAACATTTATTTGGTATATGTAATTTATGAGAAATGGTTTAAATGTTTTTTGTATTAATGTTGAATGCTGGTGCTGTTAAATTTTGCTTCTGTTGCTGATGATGGTGATGATTAAGAATAGTAATAAGACGGATAAATATTTTTCAGAGAATCAGGTGTTTTACCTTGGTGATGAGGGTGTTGCCCCAGGCAAAGGAGCAAACACAGTTGTCAGCTACCTCCACCATTACCTTGAAAACTACAGCCTGGGTGAGGAACATGCCCAGTTCCACTTTGACAATTGCCAAGGACAGAATACAAAATAATGCAGTTCTTGGTTGTGCTGTGTGGAGAACATTGACGGGTGAGAGTTGTTGTGTTTGAGTGGAAAAATAAAATATGTTTCATGATGTTAACTAAATTATGTTATTGCTTTTTAACTATCTCAAAAGGTTTCCAGTAACACTATAGATGAGTGAAACAGATGTATAGCTTTAAAAGCTTTTAATTTGTTGTACTTAAAAAATAAACAACAGATAAAATTCAGTGTTTAATTTGAAATAAAGAGATCCTATTAATAATTAACTATTCTATTCCAGGAGGGCATAAGACAATCCAGTACTCACTGATGCTAACCGGCCACACCAAATTTTCATGCGATTGGCATTTTGGAGTTTGGAAAAACAGATGGAGACACATGGATGCATAGACAGTTAAGGTATATAGGGAGTAAGATTTTTACCACACCAATATTTTAAAACATTATAGACATAAATTACTTGCACATGTTTCAAGATTTATTGATTTCCTTCTTTTTAAAACAGTTATAAACTAATAAGAAGTGGCATGAAGAAAATGGGATTTTTATAGCAAAGATTGAAAATAATTATATATGACTTGTGTTATATTATTAAAATTGATAATTATATGAAATAAGTTCATTTATTATCATGTATATTTAGATATAATAGGTAATTGATAAATTCACTGATGTTATATACTTCATGTATGTATTTCATTGTGCAAGAGTACTGCTCAATATAATCACCATAGAGCAATAACACAATAACTGCATATAGAAATAGAAGCAGATATTGAGTTCTTGCACTAAGGTGACAATATAATATGTCATATTGGATCAATTCTGCCTGAAATTCATTCATCATGTAATGCTTTTCTTCAAAACAGGAGGTGGCTTCCACAGTAGCAATGTCATCCCGTAAGGCCACAACATCCCCCATATTGTTGATGGCAACAGCAAACCAGTGTTGTTCTATGACTGGAGCACCTTCTTCAAAGGCATGTTCAAACCATTGAAGAACATTTCGAAATACCATTCATTTGAGGTGTCTTCTAACGAGCCTGGGATTGTAAGAGTAAGGAAGTTTGTTGAAGCCCCTGAGGAGAAAATTAACATACTGAAAACCTGCCAAGTGGATATTTGTGTTCTGCCAGAGCAGATCTTTGGTGAGGGAATAAATGCTAAAAGGCAATGGTACTTGCATGATGTAATTAGAGACTTTTGCAGATCGGATCATGCTAAAAACACAACATGCTCTTTGCCATTATTTGCAAAAGAAGGCTATATAAAGGCCAAAAAATAAAAGTTGAAATAGGTAACTTTATTGAGAACATTTTCTGTGTATGTTTCAGCAAAAGTTATAGTTTGTGTCTTGCTATAAACAGATTGGCATGTATAAGTTGAAGTTTTATGTTTTCATTTTCATTCAAAGAATATATTTCTTTGTGTTACATTGATACAATATTTATGATTTTAGGAATGTATTTTAATTTTAAAGATATCAGCTTAAAACTTCAGGACTTTATTTCTGAAACATAGCACATTCAGAAAATGTAAAAACCTGAAAATGTCATTTTTCCTCATTATGACCCATTTTCGCAGACTTGGTCATATATAATTAAATTGATCTTTATATGCCATGTCTATACGTCGTTGATCACTCATTGGCAAACCCATGATATAGTAGATAGACAAAACTGAATCTTTGAAATGTTAAATGCAAATCCAAACTAAATGCATAGCTGAAGTTGCTGATATTAGGTGTAGCCCCTAGACCTTCAATACAGACATGTTTTCCATGATGAAGACATATTATGCAACAGTCCGTTGAACATAAGCATTAACACGGAAACATTTAAAGTATGTTTATATTTTGTGTAGATACATCCAGTTCACTCTTGTTTAATAATGTGAGGTTTAAAATAAAGCAGCATTGTTAACACGCAAACGATACTTCAACTTAATTTAAATGTATACACAATTAATATTCTCAGGCACTTAATTGATAAGTGAGTATGAACACATAACACATGTCAGAAAACTACCCTCTGTGTATGGAGGACAGAGAAGTGATCCACACTTCGCCTCGACGACATAAAACAGCGCACCGTTATCACTAGAAGAACTGCCGATTGCTTCTGGATTCCCATTAATGCAAACGTACTCGCGTCGTGGGTGGTTGTATATTCTGTCATCAAGTAACCAGAATACTCTTTCGTCCATCCATTATAGCATTCGGTTCGAGCAGGAATCATCAGCAGACTCGTGGTTGAAGACAGGCATACTGCACATAGAACACCGTAGTCATTGATATTGTTTAAAACAGTTGAAGTCGTTTCGTATTCCGCCCCATAGAGGTATGCTCGGTTCCCACCAGAAGCCTGTTCACCAGGCATTGGATCTTTCGGAAGGCACAAATAATTTGCGCCTCCACCGACATGGCCATGGGACGATCCTCCCGCATATCCATCGTAAACGAGTTGGCTGCTAGAAGGACAGGACGTCCGTCCCCATCGAATGTACGTGTTTCCGCTCGACGAAGAAGTATTTTGGTACCCAACATTCAACAAGCCATTTAAAGTGGTATTAATAAACCAGAATTGGAATAATAACTCTGAAAATGTTGATATAAACAAATAAGTATTCTTCGTCGTTACATCAATATTTGAAACACTCATCGAATTTTAGTATGCACAAAGGAATTGAATGGCAAGGAAACGCTCCGCAACGAGGAAATATAATACAATTTCACATTTCGTCAAAACTATTTGGACACTCAATTTATTGTTTAACGCTTTTGAAAGTATAAGGATGTCCTGAGAATAACGCAGCTAAAAACAATTCATGTTATGATTAGTCTTCGATTAAGGGTTTTAATTAATCTCAGACTTTTTTTTAAAATTAATATTGTAATGAAAAGTTGTATCTAATTTTTCATTTGTTATTAATTGTTGAAATACTTACACACTGTATGTAGCGCGAATTAATTAGTTAGCAAACTATTTTTAAACTGGACATTGCGTTTACATGGTTTATCGTGTATGTGAATGTAATAAAATGAAATAGAACTTAACATTAGTAACAATAAATACACGCCCTTCTTTATTTCCCCTACCTGTCACTTGTCTTGTGAGAGCACTAACTTAGTCTGCAAGCGCCCTGTTGGTATACGCTTGTGCGTTTAGTTCGGTCTCCAAGTGATCCTTTTCCTTCTCAAGCGTTCCGAGCTTCTGAAGCACGCTAAACTCGTACTCGAGCTTGTTGTCGCAAGTCTCCGTGCAAAGGGCGGAGGGTAGAGTCGCAAACAACAGTGTTAGCAATGTAAAGGATGCCATAGTAATGTCCACTGGTACAGCACAAGTCTAAGAGTCCGTACAGTATTAATACATTTTATGTACACCCAGTCCAGATTCTATTTTTTCACGTGTAAGGATAGGTTCAGAAATTGAACTATATGAATCACAGGGAAGAAGGAAATATATGTAGTTCAAAATTGTTAACAAAACAAAAAGTACTATTTTTGTTTAATGGCTTCGACACAAAAACAGTACAATAGTCTTGCCTGAGATTGAAAATTCATCAGTTCATCTCCAAATTTGTTTTGTTTAAAGCAAGGTTTTGTTGTCGACTGTAAAGAGTTTTCATGTCCACGAATATCATAATTTTCTGTTGACGTTTGAAACGATGGAAAATGAGTTATTATTATTCAAGTTAATGTTAGGCGATGATGTGAAGCGAACTTATGTGTTCTTCTTTCTTTAGGACACTTAGAATGTTTTAATTTAACAAAAACGTTAAAATTGAAATTGACATGTATTTTGTTGATATATTTTGCGTTTTGGTTAACATTTATTTCAGTTCCATAACATTGCATAAAGATTATTTGCGCGGGCAATTACAAAGTTATATTTTAATATAACATTGACAAGATTTTTTTGATTGTGCATAGCAGTATTTCGTATAGAGCTTGGATTGACAAGAGTTATGAAATACAAATTTTGCGACTTCACGGACGCACTAAGGACATCCCATCATCTTATACCTTGAAATCAAATAATACATAGGTTCCTACCAGTTTATGTACGTGCTGAGATCCAGTTGCATCGAACCGCTAGTAGTTACATCAACTGTAGGTTATGATAAAGTTTTGTACTTATATAAGTAGCCTATTTGTATTCTATTAGTTTAGAAAATGTTTGATGTAACAAGAAGCTTAACATCTCAGCTTTCAGTTTCAAAGTTCCGGAAATAATGATAATTTGTCCAGGATTTCTTAATAAATTATTACTGTTCATTTACTCAAGATCTTAACGACTGTGCATGAGTCAATTCTAAGAAAACATATAACATTTGCAGATACAATTAAATCCATCATGTGTTATTTTGTTTTCAAACATAGCATATACGATAAAAAATATCGTTACCCTTCTTAAAACAAGTTTGAAATGTTTTGAATCCTTAACCCTTTTCCCACTGTCCCTTTTCATTTTAAATTTATTTCAGTATTAGTTCAGTAAAGACATAATATTTAGAAATGGGGATCACACTAATTAACAGTTTCCTTTAAGGGTACTTAATTGCTTAGTTAGTATGAATACACAACGCAAGTCAGTTTATAACCATCGTCGTATAGGGAACGAGGTGGAGAACCACCTATTTCGGGATCACTATCCATGCAAACGAATTTTTTTGCAAGTTACGTATAAGATTCTGACATAAAGTAGCCACAAGTATCGTTAGTCCATCCATTAAAGAATTCATTTCGTGCTAGAATTTTGAGTAAATAAGTGCTTGAAGATTGGCATACTGCACTAGGTACATCGTGTTCTTTTTTCGGCCCAATTATTCAGCAGCAGAATTTCGGAAGAAACCAGTGATGATTATGATTTGGTACCAGAAAGATTAGTTTTATTTACATGAGTAAGAATGAATGCACTCTTTCTGCAAAGACAAACCAAGTACGGACTGTTCTACAACATTAGCTTTTGGGCATGTGTACTCTATTTAATATTGTTTTTAAATAGAATAAACCTGGTATAAATCGTTATATCATACGCATTTCTTTAAATTATCTATACATTCCATTAGTATCCTGTATTATTTGATATCGGTTGCATGAAATGTTAATATCAGGAGTACAAACTTTGTGGGACTACTTTTACTGATCTTCGGAACATTTTCATCGAGGGTCATTATGAATAAACACGCGACATGCAGTCGTTTTCATGAGACATCGGAATTAACGAAATATGTGATGTAATGATCCAAACATTGATTTGAATTTATAAATATGAACAAAATAGTTTATATTTAGTGCGAAATACTAGCTTTACAGTATGTTTAGGCAAGCAGTTCAGGAAAAATCAAATAATGTGCTTTTGAATTAATTACAAAGACGTTCTTGATTGCATTTGTAAATTACTTCAATCTATTAATTTTCTATGATATCTGAAATAGTTTCTTTGCATTATAAGTATAACAAACACTCTTAACTCATATGTGTGTAACGTTTGCTTCGTTAAACAGATGACACCTACGCCTCTCTCAAATCAAATTGTTTCATGAAACGGAACAACTTTTCCCAAGTAAAGTGCCCGCAAGATTTGTACACTAGTGTAACAGCTTAAACAGGGAACCGTTTTCCTTACGTGCTACCTGTTCAGCAAGTTCCTGTTGCTGTTCGCTTGCACATCAAGTCCCGCCTTTAAGAAACCTGTTTCCTTCTCAATACTTTATAAAGCACAACAAACTCGTTCTGAAACTTGTTCTGAAATTAGTACATCGTCTCTCTCTCTCTCTCTCTCTCTCTCTCTCTCTCTCTCTCTCTCTCTCTCTCTCTCTGGCTGAGAGCGGATGGTAGCGTCGCCAACAGTAGAGTGATCCAGGTAAGGTGAGCAATGAATATGTACATTGGTGCTGTACAAGCTTTGCTGGTTGCATTACTACCATATAAGTTCAACAAATACTTTTGGAACGAAGGAATAAATGCGATATCAAATTTATTAACAAAACGAAAGCATAATGTTAAATCTATTAAAAGGTATTAATTTGTTCATAAGTTTAATGAACTTGTTATGAATTCAGTAAAAAGGTTAACGTGTTAAACGTTTAGGAGTGCGCTTCGTTAATAGTGTGTGTGCGCTGGCTTGCGAACTAGCAGTTTAATTTTGATGCAAGGGGTGTGGCCAATGTTAATGAAAACAGATTGATATATAACTTATTTTGATGCACGGGGTGGGTTCATATTTAATGGAGACTGATTCACATATAACATTTTATAGGAAATACATACAGTGTTTGCAGTTCATTTATATAGTTTATTATTAAATGCAAACCATAATGGTCTTTAAATCATTGTCGCTATTAACTGTGTGTGTCTGTTTTCTGATCTTTGTAAAATTGAGTGAATGCTTCAGTCGTGCTCTTGGCCACTGATATAAGTTGGAAACAGTCTGTGTACAGTAAACAGCAGCATATATATATATATATATATATATATATATTAACAATTATTTTGTATCTTTATATTCATTTATTATTCACGAAATATCATCATCTTAGAATTGCTGTGCACAATCAAAAACATATTCTTGATCTTCTATTAAGTATGTGTAGTTATCCCGTGATGCCCTACAAAATACTGTAATTAATTGATTTCCTTATAGCCGCAAAAACAGAACCTACGTTCAGAGCATTGTAAGAAATATTATAAATCCTGATTGTGCCCTTCCACCCCTCATGTACCGAACACTCCTTTATCTTCTATTCGCAACCCGTAAAAGGCCAATACTGACCAGTAGCTTTACAGTCGTCTCTCAAAAGCAACCGAGGGTCACCAGTCATCGGCAAGAGATCAAAGCCAAGTATGGGATCGTCTAGCGTTTTATTTGAGAGTTAAATATTACTTCAGGAATTATTTTCTTCAAAACACATCTAATATTAAACATTCGAGTTCAATTATTGCATGCATTTAATACTTCCACTAATGTATTCATTTATCTCTTGCTCTTCAATTTCCATACCGTAGTACATTTAACTAACATTATTTGGATGTATATAATTTGTTACTATAAGGAAAATAATTAAATTTCGTTGTATGGGAATGTTATCGTGTTAACTTTTGTTGAGAACCGACTGATTATTGTAAAACGTTAGTGCAAACCTGTCCTATTAAGGTCTGAGCTTTTAATGCGCTAAAAGTGTATCCATAAACAGGATCGTTAAAATATATGTTTGCTAACAAATGTATTTGCCTTTGTTTTCAAATAAGGAGGGTTTCTCATATATTCTTCCTTACCTTTTGTTCACCAGTATCTGCTAAAATCTGTTCTATTTACATTAGAATGCATTTAAATCTATGGGTACAGCCAAGGGCTCAGTCAAAAAAAAATCACTATAACATGGAAGTAAAAGGCAAAAGAATGGAACTTTGGTTTGAAAGACATTCAACAAAACATGATTTTGGGGGAATTATCCTTACAACTTGGCGAGGGTGAACATAATAAGCCTTTTTTTGTAATGAAACAAGGAAACAAACTCTTTCAAACTATTTCAACTGCCCTCATGTAGGTTCTAATTTGCATGCACGTTTGATTTATTCAGGGCCGGTATTCATAACCATTTTTGAGGAATTAACTAACTTTAGTCATTATCCCAAAGTAAGTATCTCTCTGGTAATATTATACATTAACTTAATCGTCTATAAAATACTTGTTTTCGTTAATTAAATGTTATAAACATACTTTTATGTTAAAACCACTATCACTTTTCATTTAGTTTGAAAGTGAACATTTAATGAAATTTACTTAAAATAAAATTTAAGATGTTTTAAGGATACTGGCCCATAACTATTAAACTTGTTTTCGAACGAACATGGTCATGAACACAAGACAGTATATTATGAAATCATCTTTAAAATGATTTCACCAACTCTTCGAAATTTAAGGCACATTTGATAAGGTTCATATGGTTTGCCTCTTTCTTGGATTGAAGTGATTTTGAAAAAAAAGACTTAAAATTAAACTTTACGCAGCCTTCAAAGTAGAAGAAAGAGATATCAGTTTCTTTCATTTCTTTCGTTTCATTTTCCAATATGGCCCCTTGCATACTATACTATTTGCAGCTTGTGAGAAAACAAGTCCCCCAAATGTAATGCAATGTCAGTTATTCTTGAATTACTAATTTAAAACTGGCAGAAAAAGACACAATTTTTATACATTTTAGTTCAACAAATTCAAATCACTATTTGTGCAGTGAAACTGATTTATCATTGTTTTACTAAAAACGAATTAAAATTGGAAGCACATTTTCATGATATAAGTGGTTTTCTAAAAATCTATGATTGTTGGTTGTAAATAAGCGCCCTGACGCGTTAAATTTGTACACGGCGTAATTTATCCTGTGCCGTTCAACCAGAACAAGACTATGCGACTACAGATACATAATATCTCAAAACGAAGCATTTGTTAGTGACTTTTATTTTGAAAGAAAAGATTGATCAGTACTTTTTAACATGAAATGTTTGTTTGTTATAAAGAACTCAGAAGAAATGAAATTGCTGAAATAATAACATAACAACAGCAACATATTGGTCGGTGTAATTGGACTGTTTAATTACATTGTGAACATGTGTACCAAGTTCCGTTTGATGATACTTATTTTCTCTAGTTATGGTCAATATCTTTATACACCAAGACTGTAACAATACCTCGGCACATTAAACATTTTTATTTTGAAGATCGTAAGAGTTGAAATGTTTAGTTTTTACATAACACACATAGTACAGTCACGTAATAGAAACTTATACAAACGTTCAATATAAAAGGCTCCTGATATGCATATTATATAATCATAATAAACTCAGTTCACATGGGATAAACCTTAACTTGCAATCAGTTGTAATGTAGGTTTAATTTGCGAAAACAATTACATGATATTTTGTTACTGGGTTAAATTGATTCTGAAATGTTATAAAGGTGTATATAGTAGTATTGTTTGCCAAATCGTATGATATATAGAATTATATTATAAATATCGATATGTTTATGATATCTGATTCGGTTTCTGTCTAAATTAATAAATTAAATAATCTATGTCTAAATTGATCAATCAAAGTATTGTTTTAGTACGCTAGTGCGATACGTATGTGGAACAAATGGTGCGTAAACGTTTATGGTAAAACTTTCAACTTAAAACTTGAAAGTCCTCCAAAATATATGAGCACATCTATCTTAAATGCTAGGTGTGTAAGAGCAAACTACGCAGGTCAACTGGTAGCCGTCAACGTATGGTGGACACTTTTGAGAGCCACACTTGGCTTCGGTGACATAAAACAGCGCCCCATTTTCATCATCCTCACCCCCAGCCAATACTTCTGGCTTACTATCCACACAAACAAATTCCCTTCTATGCCAGCTACGGTGTTCTGACATTAGGTAACCATGGTACTCTTGCGTCCATCCGTCAAAACATTTATTTCGAGCAGGAATCATAAGAATGTTGGTATTTGAACTTCGGCACACGGCGCATGGAACATCGCGTTGGTAAAGATCAGACAATACTGTGTCAGCTGTTTGATATTCAGCTCCGTAGACAAAGCCTCCATTTCCCGACCGATTGGTTTGTTCTTCAAATATTGGCACTTTCGGTAAACATAGGTATTTGCACCTCCGCCTGACTCATGAAATTGCGATCCTCCAGCATATCCGTCATAGACGAGCTGGTAGATGGACAGGAAGTCCGTCCCACCGGATGTACGTTGTGCCGTTGGAATCTCCGGCATTTCGCAAAGCTTTGAAAAAAATATTCACGGAATTAACATGACATTAGTGTTCTTCTTCTTATAATGAATACTTTTGATTATGATATAACATAAATTAATTACTAATGGTCAAACAACTTTGATAAAACATGTTCTGATTTGCCCATGTATATGAATGCAAACACCCATTATGCCTTGAACTAAACTTTGTCAGACTAAGGTATGTGGTAGTTGTGTCAATTCTGGAAGAAAGTTTGATGAAATGTACCATACAAAGGCAATTAATCACATATTAGCTACAAATAGTTTATACTATCTGAAGTTGAAACGATTTTTGATGCTTGGAAAGGTAATTTTTATTTGACATCTCATGTCCAACTACCGAATGATAACGACATCAAACCTACAGTTTAGAGTAAGTATTTACAAATTACCTTTCAATTGTTCCTTTAGATCGCTGATGGCCGACGTTTGAACAATGTTTTCCTCAAGTAAACGTTTCGTCTCTCTTTCAAGACTCGCAAGCTTCTTTAGCACGCCAAACTCGCATTCAAACATATCAAGCGCCGTCCCGCTCTCCTGGCACATGGACGACTGTATCGTCGCCAGTATAAGGATACTCCGGGTAAAAGATGCCATGATTATGTCAAATGTGTCAGCGGCAGTGTCCGTATTTATATCGTTAACGTTCACCCTCTCCGTAATGTAATATTTCCATATAAGGAATTTTGTTTAAAAAATATTAACAGTCATTGGAAACAAGGACACAAATGTAGTAATTGAAGTAAACAAGTCCAATGTTCTTCCTTTATAATCACTGTGAGGGAGCAAGAACTGTGACGTCACACACATGTGTATGACCACGACGATCTTAACACAACAATTTTTTTTTTCTTTACTTAATTGAATCAAATTAAAACAAGACCTAGCCCACGGTACGCCACATGATTTCCGCTTTTATGTGGTATACTGTCTGTCATATTTGATGTGTTTTTTTTTAAACATTCAAAAACAAATTTGGAATCGGCCATGCAGACGACCACACATTTTGTTAATCTGGCAAAAACAATGATACATCGGCAATTTCAACTGGTGCTTTACAAAAAGGTATATAAACAGTAAATATATACCATTTACATACCTTTTCAAGGCGAAATGATTTTTTTAAAGAAATCGTACAATATTAAATTATGCGAACGACCACACTCGAGAATTTTAGGCAAACGACCACACTTTTTATCCAATTTTGATAGGAGTGCGAATAAAGCTTTAAATAATTTATTTGTTAATATGTATAGTATATCTTTAAGATGGAGAGTCGACAACCTCAGGTCTGCAGATATTGTAACACTTCCTCACTCCAAATCCCTTCCTATACACTAAGCCGTTTAATCGTTTATTTACAAAGTCAAAACAACCACGTCCGATGATACAAGTTTTATTGTAAGCATTATTTATTTCTTAGTTCCAATTAATTTGTTCTATTAAACAAGAGAAAAGCTGACTCTCAAATCTTAGCCTGGCAGACTGCCTAAACTCGGTCCGTAGACCTGAATTTAAATCCAATTACATTCTCGACTATCAGAATCCTAACCAGAAACAGACTACTTCTCGAACTTCCAAACTAAGATTTTATACTCCCTAATTGGCCCCAATTGTAATGACCATTCAGAAGTGTTTCCTAATTCCCCTTAATAGTTTAACGATATCATGTGATACATTTAATCTCACGTGACAATTACCAACGTATTTTACTGGCTATCGCCACAAAAAGGAGCTTGTCATTCAATAGTTTCAGTGACGTCAAAATTAACTAGACCAAACCCTTTAGTAGGATTTTAGTAAACAAGGTAATTAAACTTATTTCTGGACAGTACTTAAAATAGCCATTAGCGGTTGACCTTAGCCGTAGCCGATTAATCTACCAAGTAACGTATGAGTTTAGCAAAAGGCAGATCCTTTGATAATTATTATTCAAGTCTTAGGGCCATTCTAAGCATATGCTAAAGCGATTACCTGTTCCAACTATTCTCAGAATATTTAATCGACAACTGCCGTAAAGGTAATGAAGCTCCAATAAAAATAAAAGCTATGGCATTTTGACCACTTAGTAGCTAAAGAAAGGAGTGATGACCTTAACAGAGATGAATTAATATTGGCGAGGGTCATTGTGTTACAATATTGTGGCAAGGTCCTTGCAAACATTTCCACACTGCAGTAGCACGAAACAACACATATCGGAACGGGAAAGGGTTATATGTGCTGTGAAAAGATTTTCCACAGCAGGGCAAACTTGAATAGACACAGGTTAGTTTATACAGAATAGATAGCGAATAGGTATGGCCGAAATGTTTTCAAAACCATGTTTTTCTCGTCGGCTTGGTCGTCGTCTTAACGTCATAATGGACACTTTATTAAAGTTAACAATGTGATTAACGATATCATTGTTAACTTTAAAACATGAGATATTTGATTATGTCTTCACATACATAAATATCAACTATTACAGCTGCAACAGTTGTTTAAAATCATGTAAGAAAAACAGCAAATCACAAGTGTATCCATTAAACTTCCAGAGATGTTACGATTTTAAAGTTAACAACGATGACGTTAACAACATTGTTAAATTTAACAAATTTCTGAACAATTGGCCTAACGTGTCTTTAACTTGATTATATTTAACACGAAGCGTTGTATATATGTTACCAGTGAAAATAAGCCAATGTATAGCGTAGCTGTTTTTGTTCCTAGATAGAAAAAAAATCTAGCGGTGTTTTATCTTCTTGTGTTGCTGGTTTTTAATAAGCAATATTGGGTCTACGTTGCTTCGTTTAATGTAAAAAGGTCGACTTCTTCAAATGTTCCATTCGTGTTGACATATTTTAGACACAGACTAACTTTAGTATATTATATGATAGAATATTCTTTTTATAAAATGATATGTGTTTACTTTTCAGAAGTCATGTGCATAGCGAGGCGAAGCTCTTTGTTTGCATAAATTGCGAGAAGTCGTTTCCAACCAATGCTGATCTTCAAAATCATAATATTATTCGACGTGAAAAAAGCAGGGGTGTAACTGTCACGAATGTGGGTTGTCTTTCTCAGAAAAGTCAAACCTGAAGGCACATTTGGATATGCACAAGGGGGTCAAGCCTTAAATGTCCTGAGTGTGAAAAAGTCACAAAAAACATGGATTAATTACAATAATGCTCTTTTTTACGTTTGATTTTTGTTCGATTAATCTTAATACTACTTTTCCTGTGGTAACATGGTTAGCAGAACATATTGTATTTTCTAACAATATTTTGTATTTGAAAAATAATCGCCGTGCATAACCAGGAAGGCATTTTCAAAACTGTTTTAGTAAATTCTTGCTTTTGTTTGAGGCGATGGGTTTTTAGCTCGACTATTCGAAGACTTAGGAGAGCTATCCTACTCACCCTAGCGTCGGCGTCAAACCTTGGTTAAGGTTTTGCATGTAAGCACCTTTAATTCATTATCTCAGCAAATACATGTATTGCATTGAAACTTTAGATATGTGTTCTCAACTATACAATCAAGCGAGATAACTCTATCTTGCATATAATGCAAATTATTGCCCTTTATTATTCGACATAGAAATTCTGGTTAATGTTTTGCATAGAAGCACAGATAGGTTACGATCTCTGAACTACTTGATGTATTGTATTGAGACTTTATTCAACGGTACTCAACGACAAGCGTGCTTAAATCAAGGAAGATAACTGTATTTTGCATATAATGCAAATTATGGTCCTTTATAATTTGATTAAGAATTCTGGTTAGGTTTTGCATGTAACGTCAATATATCAGCAAATACTCCATGTATTGCATTGAAACTTAAGACAGGTGATTCCAACTATCCAACCGACTTATTTAATCAAGTAAGATAACTCTATTGTGCATGTAATGTAAATTATGGCCCTTTATTATTCGACTAAAAGATTCTGGTTAAGGTTGTGCATGTAGTACCAAAACTTTGCAATCTAAACTTAAAAGCGACTGAATAGTTGAGCGCGCTGTCTCTGTGACAGCTCTTGTTATAAAAGATCATTGTACTGTGATTAATTTCACTCACGGTTATCAAACTTTGCAATTACAGAACAGGATGTAACTGATGTTTTAGAAAACTTAAATGTAACAAAGCTATTGGCCCAGACGGAATTGGCCACAAAATGATGAAAGCAACATCAAAAACGATAGGCTACCCCCTGTGTTTATTATTCAATAAGTCTTTGATAGAAATACAATATCCCAAGTATTGGAAAACAGCTAATGTCATGCCCCTTTTTAAAAAGGGTGTACCGGACGAACCGTCAAATTATAGACCGATCTTCTTAATAAGCTGTGTGGTAAAGTCATGGAAATAACTATGTTTAAAAATATTTATAATCATCTTCATGCTAATGACCTAATATATAAAAAGCAATCTGTTTTTTTTGCCAGGCCATTCGACTCAATATCAGCCGGTAGACATTTATAACCAAATTTGTAAAGCATTTGATGATTAAGAATCAACATGTATTGTGTTTTGCGACATATCCTAGGCATTTGATAGAGTTTGGCACAAAGGTATTTTCTTTAAACTAAAACATCATGGTATCAATGGAAATTTATTGGATTGGCTAACAGATTACTTAGAAGGCCGAAGTTCAAAAGGTTTTGTAAAATCATCTTTTTCAGAATCAAAATTATTAGAAGGTTGTCCCTCAAAGATCCGTGTTAGATCCTCTACTTTTTCTTATCTATGTAAATGACATAGCAGATTCTCTACTAAGCACAACTCGTATCTTCGCAGACGACAGTTCTTCAGCTGTTTCCTCCCGTGACGTAATATAATAGAAGACACAATAAACCATGATTTAAATTGTATCCTTGCATGGTCTAAACAATGGCTAGTGAACTTTAATCCTGCTAAAACAGAGGCAATGTTTCTGACCTATTGTCCAAGAAATAGTCCAACATTTCTTTTTGATAACACCTTTGTTCAACTTGTTGATCACCACAAGCACCTTGGTTTGACACTCAGTAAAGATGGGTCTTGGCATCAACATATAACTAATATCATCGCAACAGCGTCAATAATTCTTGGTACTATGAAATTAATGAAATTTAAACTACACAGAAAAACACTTAACACAGATATTTGTCATATCTTCGTCCGCATCTAGAATACGGATCGTTACTTTGGGATAATTGTGCCCAATATGAAAAAGAAACGCTTGGTAAAGTTCAATATGAAGCTGCTCGAATAGTTACCGGTCTCACACGATCCGTATCAATAACCAATCTACTCAAAGAAATTGGCTGGGTGTCCCTAACGAATAGAAGAACAATCCAAAAGCTAACATTAGTATATAAACACAAACACAACATGTTACCATCTTACCTCGAACAATTATTTCCTCAAAGCGTGCAAACATTTAGTAACAACACTTACAAATTACGGTACTCAGAAAATTTTCAAACGTTACCTAGATGAACTCAAATTTATGCACACACTATACTTCCATCCGCACTGAGGATGTGGAACGATCTTGACACCTCTGTTCCGATCTTTACAATAATTATATCGCAATTTCCCCCAACTGTGTCTGTGGTACAGAAATTGAAGATGTTGAACACTTTCTTTTCAAATGTAGTCGGTTTACTGCACAACGGCGAGAATTATTTCTTCAAACTAGGCAATATCACCCTCTGAATACCAATAAATTACTAGAAGGCTACAGTAATCTGAATGATAAACAGAATACATACATATTCCAAAAAGTGCGAATATATATTATTGCTACTTAAAGATTTAAAATAAATGGAGTTCAGTAGCCTGCCTATCATTATACTTCTAGTACTAGCCCACGAAATTGGCGACAACAGATTCGTTTACATGTATCTTTTCTCATTCTATCTTTCTCCCTCTCTCTCTCTCTCTCTCTCTCTTCTCTCTCTCTCTCTCTCTCTCTCTCTCTCTCTCTCTCTCTCTCTCTCTCTCTCTCTCTCTCTCTCTCTCTCTCTCTCTCTCTCTCTCTCTCTCTCTCTCTCTCTCTTCCGTTAACTTTCTTCGAGTCAATCTCTTACTAATTCAAAACCTAATATTGATTATTATCATGAAATGTTATTTATTTATGCACATGCAAATTGATCTTGTCATAACTTTTCAATCTAAACGATAGTCTGACACACTGCGGGGAGAGCCATTTTCTAACGTTGTTATAACTTGTGGCCCAACCCAATTGTATAACTATATTGTTTGTCGAAATGATTTATATGACGTGCATATATTATATACAATAAAATACGATTTCTAATTAATTTCATTTTTTGTGATTGTTTTTTCAGAACTGTATTAGTAAATTCTTGTTTTAGTTTGATTCGATGGGTTTGCATAAAAGATTATTGCAAGGTGATTCATTTCACTTTTTGTGATTTGCTCTGTGGTTACATTTCTATGTTTAAGCTTTGCATGTAAACAGCCTGATCAGTATTACATGCTATATCAATCTTATAAATGCGTTTGTTTCAAAAAGAAATGATGCCATTTTTTGTTTTATATTGATGTGATTTATACTCATTCTTTACTGTGATTCGTTTGTACTTTAAAAATGAACGCAATAAACGTTTTCAAATATCATTTTATTATGATTAATCTTAAAGATGCACTATAATACGCACAAGTAAGATTTACCACATTTAATAATATTGTTTTAATATTCCATTTTAATGTCGAAAACAATGATTCTTATGAAGGATATTGAGTTTAATTTGAAAGATATGAGGTTAAACAAGATATTTCTACCTTATGAGACTATAGTAGATCACTGTAAATATTTTAGCATTCACCAATCATTTAATATTTTTGCGCTTTCTGCTAATAAAAACACGGTTACTATCTTGTTATCAGTAATTAATATTTTCAATAATGTCTGGCGGCGTTTCTCCTTTGGCGGTTTTGGCCGCCAGATAGTCATCAACATTTACCTTGTTAATACGAAATATGTATATTATTGTTACGGCATTAAATGAATGCCCATATACAAACCTATCCTGGTCGTTTGTTGATTACTTACTAGCTGGGATATGAGATTCATGGCCAAGCCTGGTATAATACATAAATAACATTTATGGTACATAAAAGTATTTATGTAGCTTGCTAAGCCATTCTTTATTGGTTTGGCAAGTTAACCGTTTCGTGGTAACGACAAGCGTTAATGTGCGTCGAGGTCTCACTGCCAGACTTATTTCGCCTGGCTTGATAACCAATCAGCTTGTAGGATGGGTGCCACGTGACTTTCAGAAACCAATGAAATCTCTATCGCCATTATCCTTTGTCTTCAGCGAACAAGCTTTGTGTGAAACGCTAAAAAAATCAATAACCACCTCCTCCACGTCCTCCTCCACACCAACTATACAATAAATTGTGTCTGGTCAAACTTGTATCAACTATATAAACTTTTGTATTAACCGTTTGATCTTTCTTTCCACTTTGTTTATTCTGTTTATAGTTCATATGAGTTGTGTTAACGAACTGTTTTATTACTTCACACCCATTTTGGCATTTCTAGCCACTTGTATAAATTATAAGGGTGTTATTTCACATGTTTGTATGTTTGTATTATTTAATGTGTCATTACTGCCAATTTTGCAGATTTCTTTACTATTTCATATTGGTTGTATGTTTGTATTAATTAATGTGGCATTACTGCCAATTTGCAGATTTCTGTACTATTTCATATTGGTTGTATGTTTGTATTAATTAATGTGTCATTACTTCCAATTTTGCAGATTTCTGTACTATTTCATATTGGTTGTATGTTTGTATTAATTAATGTGTCATTACTTCCAATTTTGCAGATTTCTGTACTATTTCATATTGGTGGCGGTTTTGGCCGCCAGATAAGTCATCAATATTTACCATGTTTATACAAATTATGTATATTATTGTTACGGCATTAAATAAATGCCCATATACAAACCTATCCTGGTCGTGTGTTGATTACTTACTAGCTGAGGATATGAGAGTCATAGCCAAGCCTGGTATAATACATAAATGCATTATTTAGTAAGAAGTGAAAGGTTAATCAGTCAAAATTTATGTTTGTTATACATGTGCATGTATTGATTTTGAATACGAGTGTCACTTTAACAATTATTGCCATATAATTACAATTATTGCCATATAAGTGACGTGTCAATACAGAATACTGGCACAACACATATTTAATCAGAAACAACTTTGTAATTGAGTAATGACTACACATGTCATTCGCCGGCTTTAAATGAACTACCCAGTAGCATTAGAAATTCCATAATTATCATCATATCGATAGTCAACATTGAATGCTTTGGAGTCCCATTTTGGATGTAACAAACGCTTTTGAATCATTTAATTCTCTTTATGTGTATTGATGACCACGCTTAGAGGTTCATCACCATGGACAAGATCAGACCGTCTGTTCTTTCTCCGGTGAAGGCTCAGCCCAGAATTATTCCGCATCTTGTTTTATAACTGAAAAAACGGTATGCATTTGTTTACGGTTTCCCATGGAAGCCCATGAATGTCAGCAACAAAAACAGTCAGACGAATTTACATTTACATCGTAAATTGATGCAAAATAAACTGAATGCACTAGTACAAATACATCTAAAATAGACGTCTAAACTTGTTGTATGGGTCGGATTTTGAAAATTTCGAAATTGATTTTGGTATTATTGTGACATTTCTGTCGGATAGATATCTTTGCAAAAAAAAAGAAAAATGGCAGCCTATAAGAACAACCCTCGTTTATTTTTCAATTTGTAGAGATGCATTAAAACTATGCATTAATCTTCACGAACTAAGCGTCCTGAATCCGAGTTTAGCATTTTGTAAGAGATACCAGTCTTGTATTGCCGGAGATAATTCTAAGAGTTTCTAGCTTGTTCTGTTTAAAATCGTCCTCTTCAGCCTGTGTAAGATCCCAAACGACATCAGAATATTCTAGTATTTGGCGAATAAAAGCTGTGTACAAAACTTCGAGAGAACGTTTGAAAAGAATACAATTTTTTGAACGATGTACATTAACACGTTTCCATGCCTTCTCTTTGATGATATCGAGGTGTGCACGCCACTGACCATTACTAGATATAACAACGCCAAGGTGTTTGTGTATGTCAATTTCAGAAATAGTTGTAGTTTACATGGTCATGGTAGATGTTGAGGTTTAGTGTGCTTTCGAGATATAAATAGACATTATGTTTTGCTACGATTGTCTTTGAGATATCGCAAAACACAGCTCGTATTTCTTTGACTTCATCCCTAGATTGATAGAATGTATGATAAAGGTAGGAAAGATTATTTACAGATTAATCTTTAGGGACAAAGCCCGATTGTAAGAAAGAGATATGTCATTGTTGGCAACGAAGAAGTTGAACATATGCTTATGAATAACCTTTTCAAGTACCTTACTAATGTTACATAACAACGATATAGGTCGATAATTTCGAACTAACAGTTGGTCGTTCTTGTTATGAAAAACATATATATGAGCCAATTTCCACTTCCTAGGTTCCGTACTAATTTGAAGGGAGTTGTTGAAAAAGCAGCACAAAGGTTTAGCTAGTTCGCATGCGAACACCTTCAAAACACGATTGATTATTTACGACTTTAATACAGATTGATTATTTACAACTTTAATACAGATTGTTTATTTACGACTTTAATACAGATTGTTTATTTACGACTTGAATACTGATTGTTTATTTACGACTTGAATACTGATTGTTTATTTACGACTTGAATACTGATTGTTTATTTACAACTTGAATACAGATTGTTTATTTACGACTTGAATACTGATTGTTTATTTACGACTTGAATACTGATTGTTTTTTACGACTTGAATACTGATTGTTTTTTTACGACTTTAATACAAATTGTTTATTTGAGACTTTAATACAGATTGTTTATTTATTTACGACTTTGATACAGATGAAACACCCAATTCGTTTATAACAAAATAACTAAGGCATGGTTGATCCTCACGAAGATGATAATCAGGAATAGCTTTTTTGAATCATCGAGAAAAGTTTGCGACTGGAAAAGGGTATTATAAATGTTGGCCTTCTAAGCATTTTCGGTGTGTCATTGATCGTTATGTTTAAGAAAGGAATGTTCTGGTTGAGAGAGGCAGAACTGGTAAACTGCTTAAGAAATTTCCAAAAGTTAGTTGTTGACAAGTTATCATTTCGAAGCTTCTCTTCCAATTTCTCAATAAAATTAATGCGAGCTTTTCTAAATAGAGTTGTTGTTTCATTACGTTATCGTTAATAGGTTGCCCAATCTTGGTGGTCTGATAACTTGGCTTTGTCGTAGACTCATTTCGGCGTATGTGTAATATAGTAGAGGTATGCATACATTCAACATCAGATTTTGGAACCGTAACTATTGTATTATGAATTGCTGCGTGATATAGGTTAAACATACTTGTAGTAAAATTGTCAACAAATGTGTCAATACAAGTCGTAAAACAGGAGTCCCAGTTGAATCCAGGAACACTATGTCGTAATAGACTGAAGTCACCTTGATCATAATTCCATCTCCTTCTTTTGTAAGTCGATGATGCTTAGAATACTTAAAGCAACAGAAGATGGGACAATGATAGCGCATATTCTGGTCTACAAATGGTTCACCGACACCAGAAATGTTAACATGTTGTGAATTTGAGACTAGAAAGAAGTCGATTAGTGAACTGGAGTGTTCGCTGAAGTTAGTTGGGTCTGATATCATAGGACGAAAGTGGTTGAATTTGGTCCATTTTAAAATGTACCAACCAACATGCACGGTTCTTAAGACGTACTTCAAGACATTCTGTATATTAAGGTATATTATCACGCACATATACTAGAATTCCATCGTGCCTGTTACCTTGTTTGTCTCTTCTAAACGAGATGGCTGAGTCAAATTATGACTACTCAGAATTAACAATATCATCCGTGAGGCATATAATGTCAAACTCTGCAAGTTCTGCAAAAAGAATGTCGAGTTTGTTAATACAACTTTTAACTTTGTAAAAGACGATCTAAAGATATCGATCATATTCTCTGAATCGGGTGATTTATCAGATAGGCTTATCGGATCTGGATTTTGATTAATATCGCTACAAAAGGAGGATAATTGACAGCCAGACAAAAAGATCAAAGTTGTTAAGAAACTAGAACATTTTCTTCCTAGCTGGAATGGCCCGAAAAGGACTACCCTTACCCGATATACACATAAATCAACTTTCATTAAGCTTTACCATAATCATCAATAACTAATTGTAAGCAGACTCTGTTCAGAAAAACTTTTCACCAAAGACCTCTTTGTTTAATGCGCTAAAATTGTATCCGTAAAAAGATCGTTAATATATAACTTTTATAATTCTTTTCGAATGGTGAGGTTTTCTGAAATAAGTTAAACTTCACACAGCCTTAAAAATGGAAGTTAACGAGACCAGATTATTTCTTTTCATTTTTCAGTTAGACAGTGTGCTAACTACGCTCGATGCAACTGGTGAGGAAACAAGTCCCCAAAATGTTATGCATAGTACCTTATTCTTGAAATAATTAAGTACTTAAACTAGCGCAAATATCCAATTTTACGACACTTTTTATTAAAACAATGATAGATCAGATTCGCAACATAGTTGGAGTTTAGTAGTTTCATTTAATGTTTATAACATCAAATAATGACGAGTGTTAGATAATCGAGACAAATAGTAGCCGTATACATCAAACATTAAGCCCATTCGGGGTACCTGAATATGAGTTTAACATTAACATCATGTAAGCTATTTATAATAGTTAACATTTCATGATGTAAGAACGTAAGTATAATATACAAAACAATATTGATTGTATACGATTTGGTAAAATTCATTACATTCTTGACATAAATAACACATATGCATAAAAATAACGGCTTAGTAACACCAAAGATACGACAGTCCACAAAAAACTAACACCGTTTAAGCTGCGGCCAACAATAGTACTGCAAACCCTAAACCGAAATTTAAAATAAACGTTGCCTAATTTGTTGCAGATACCTTAGACGAAAGGTTAAAAGTGCAAGAAAAAATTATCTGCAACTTTTTAAATTTAATACTGATTGCTGTTCGTCGGAAGTAAGCAAAATGGCGTGCCGCCAGTGTGACTGAGTTTAAGGTAAACTACAATATATCGACACCGCTTGGTCAATTAGAATAAAATATGTATAATAATATTGTAGTGTTAAGTGTTATTTCGCTATTTGGATATGAAAACAACACTGTACAAACTTCTTCCGAAACAAATCGGTTTCCATCGTTGGAAGTACGTGATATCTTTCTCCATTGACATTGTTTTTATTTATATCTCTTAGTTATCTTAAGTATATTTTCGAACATTTTTGACTTCAATTTTCTAGATAGGATCTATCTAAAAGTGTTTGCCTTTAAGAAAATTATCATAGTTCATAATTGCTGATGTTCCAATTTTAAAAGTCATATGAAAATATGTTATTTCCTTTCCTACGATGTAAGGCAGACACGGTAGGGACTCGCATATTGATTCTGAAAATGGAATAAGCTCCGTCTAAATTTGCTTGAGTCCCCTCACATCCCGGTTCTCCGTCCATGCACATTAACTCCATAGTAGATTCATGAACATCCCGTCCTGCCATTATATAACCATGCTATTCAATTTTCTAACCATAGTAACATCTTGTCTAGCAGGGATCATGGAAACATTGGCTCTTGAGGTCCTACAAAATGCACACGGTACCTCGTGATTTTTCAAATGGTCGGAAAAGGATCCATGGGACTCGTTCTTGGCACCGTGAAAGTAACCCATGTTAGTTGGCGTTATGTCGTTTCTCCATTGTGTTTTTTTTCGGCAGACAAAAGCAATTGATCCCCGTGCCTCTATGTAGGTAGGCACATTCTCCCGCATACCCGACGAAGTCAAGCTCCGTGCCGATTATATCCGGGCATAACGTCCTTTCACAGGCGGATGTAGGTGATTTCACAGGGATCTTTCAGTGTTTGCAAAAGCTCCACTGTGGTTTTGCAATAAAAAGTATGTCCTCTACAAAATCAGCATAACAATATACTACTTTCAAATGTAAAAAAAAACTTTACTTTAACCGGAATGCTATTTTTTTATAATCCTCAAATGGAAAATAAAATTTAACTGAACTCAAAACTCCTTCAATGGCGGCGAGAAAAAAAATAAAAGCAAGTTTACGGATACCTTTGGAATATAACAAAGGCCGACATAATACATGACTCCACCGACATTGTAATTTCCAGATAACGGGGATATTTAATATACCTGAAATTTGAAATTGGCAGGGCGTTTTATTTTTCTGACTCTGTTTCGCTCTCAAGAATTGTAAATGAGAAGTTTTTTAAGATCATGTTATGTGAGCTTAGTGTGCATTTGCTTAAATACGCTAGGGTCGAAGGACATACCAACCTTGTCATTGCCATTAATAGGATGTATTTTGTGTTTCAGAAACATTACTCTTGTCTTTCATTCAATCATGTAATGCTATTTCTATTACCATTATGCATGAACGTGATTTGGCAAAAACGATTTAACTTTCTTCAAGCTGTTTATAATCATTTCATATGCAATTTTAATGGAATTAGCACTGTTGATTCAGGTATTGTATGACAGCTGATTTGACGATGTTTTGCGAAGCAGTCTGAGATGTGTTAGAAAAAAGAAAAAAAGCCCATAGTAATAAAATCATTATGCTTCTTTTATGGAACTCATTGATCATTGATGCCGAATTACAATGGAATCACACGATATTCACACATATTTGTTTGTGGTATATTTTATAAATTTATATGTTAAAGTTACAAATGGATAAACGTAGTTTCATGATCATCTACATCGACTAAAAATGCATATTTTCCCTACCTGTTACCTGTCCTACCAAATGCAGTAACTTGGTCTGCAAACGCCCTGTTGGCATACGCTTGGATATTTAGTTCGGTCGCCAAGTGAGCCTTTTCCTTTGTAAATTTATCGAGCTTCGGAAGCACGCCTCGTTCTCGAACTTGTTGTCGCAAGTCGCCTGGCTCAGGGCGATGGGTTGTGTCGCTAACAGCAGTGTTATCCAAGTTAGGGAAGCCAAAGGTGTGTCTACTGGTACAGACGCCAATGTCCATATTTATATATTTCATGCAAACCCTCACCGGCTTCAGTTATTTTCATATAAGGATAGGCTCAGAAAAATGTAATATATCATAGGAAAGTAGGAAATACATTTTATGACAAATTGTTTACAAAACGAATTGACTGTCTTTTTATAAACAGCATGGACACAGAAATAGTGAAATATTCTTCCTTAAGATTGAATTTTCATTAGCTCATCCCCATCATATTGTTTTTGTTTAAAGCGGGGTTTTGTGGTGTTGACTGAACATTTTCATGTTCATGAATATCATAAGTACCTGCTAACGCTCTATAAGATGGTCATACAGGTTATTATTTTTTCATATAATGGTGAGTCGATTAGGTAGAAGAAGCATAGTTCTTCAGTTTTTAGGAGACTTGAAATTTAGACATTGATATTCAGAACAGTCATTCATCTTTTGATTATGTATTTAGTACGTTTGGTTACGAGATGTTTTTCATTTAAGAAAAATATCAATGCATAACGGTTTTTTGTTCGGGTAAAGTAGTCTTTCATATTTAATATGCAAATACAGTAATGTAAAATGCGTGTGAATGATACCAATTACAACAATTGTTCATGTGTTTACTTGTTGTTATAAATGTTATCTTATCTTAATTGACTTATTCATAGTCATTAAGATCTTGTGTAAATGTAGAAAATAGTTGTGGGCAAATTATTCTGGAACTTTGATTCTTTTAAAAAGGGATGTTGGTATGAACGTTTAAGCTAGCGCTGATGAGTGTCTACAGTTTTATACATTTGAATGGAAACCTGCAAGCCAGCAGACGTTGACAGTGTTACATGTTTCGGCATGCGTATACGGGCTAACTTGTATCACTTTTAACGGTCAATGTCGCACATACTCGCCTACAAATATGTGCAATACAGTCAATGACAGTGATAAACGTTTGATAATGAGCTCGCTCACTAGGAGCAGTTGACAATGTTATGCGTGTGATCACGAGCTTGTACACTAGCAGCCTTTGACAGTGTTATACATTAATTTTGATAAAATGATTGCTAACTAGAAGTCGTTGACAGTGTTATGCATTTGTGCATCCTATATGATAACAATATTACACGATAGGGAACAACCTGTCGAGCCAGTGGTTGTTGGCAGTGTTTTACGATTTGGCGCGATATGGCGAGCTAGGGGGTGTTGACAATGATTCACGATTGGATGTGAGCTTGTGAGCCATGGGTAGTTGGCATTTTTTGCACGACATGGCTCGATCTGATATATTTGTTTGACCATATTGCATGTTCTTTCGCGAGCTAGGGACCGATGATAGTATTGAAGATTTGGTCGGGCGATTCACCTTCAGTCAGAGCTGGAAATGTGCACGTTGTTTCGTGTTTTCTCGGGCTAGTGACCGTTCACAGTGTTTAATATTTGGTCGGGCAATTCCCCTTCAGTAAGCGCCGACAATGTGCGAGTTATACCGTGTATTTGCGAGCTAGAGGCGTTGATAGTGTTAAAGGTTTGGTCGGGCGATTCGCCTTCAGTCAGCGCTGACAATGTGCGAGTTATTTCGTGTATTTCCGAGCTAGAGGCGTTGATAGTGTTGCAAATTTTTCCGAGAGCGATTGCCGCTGACATGGTCTAACGGTTGGGATGGAGTTTGTAAGGTATAGAGCACTTACAATGTTGACCGTTGTATCGACAGCTATGGGTCATGCACTATGTTTATCGGTTAGTCGGGATCTTGCAATCCAGACAACATAGAGTTACTCTTGATGCCGAGTCATGGTAAAAGCTTGCACTAAGGGACCGTTGCCTATATTGAACAATTGTACAGTAGCGTTACACGTTTTGCCAAAAGCTTGGGACTACTGGTACTATTCGCGCTAGACAGCAGAGCTATCGTTTCAAGTTTTGTCGTGAGAAATTGGGCGTTGACAGTGTTGAAGATTTGGTCGGGAGCTTGTAAGCTACGTAGCGTTGACAGTGTTGTACGTATGTCCGAGAAATTCAGGTGTCAAATCAGGCGTTCCGGAGCTATACGTTTGGCCCCATCTATTGGGCGCTGGCATTGATTCACATATAGATGCTTTCAATGAACTGTCGTTATCAAACTGTGAGTGTTGTATTCATATTTCAGATGATGTATTTTGAATCACCGAAGCACGCTCACCCCTGGCCAAAACATTATGCATGTTGGTACATGTTAAGTAATGTTAAATGAAGAACTTGATTTGTAGTATTCATCTATATTGTGACCCAGACTAATTATATTAAACAATACTTTTGATTTGTAGTATTTATCTATATGGAGGCTTAGATTAATTATATTAAACAATACTTACCTATGTGCATAGTATTTCATATTACACACTAGATTTGGATACATTTAAGTTAGACGTTACGTACTGGCATGTTATTTGATTTGGCCGTATTTAGCTACATGCAAATGCCAGTGTATATCTGATTATGTCTCAGTTGAATTATGACTATGGCCCATACAAACTTTCACTCAGCCAAATGACCCAGCTACATAAATTTGTAATATCTTTCTTTGATTTTTTTAAATACTAATTAATACAATACGTGTGACGATTCCAATAACAGTGTGTCATTTGATCACATAGGTCTCTTGTATAGTTAAAATAAATCAAACATACACCTTTAAAATTAATTGTCAACAAGACGAAGATGTATTAATGAAATAAAAATGCTTATAAAAGGTACAATAATATTGCAGACAATGAGTAAAATAGGTACATTAACATCGCCGAAAATGTGTACAATACGAACATTAACATCGCCGAGAATATATGTACATTAAAATCGCCGAGGATGTCTCCGATACGTACAGTAACATCGCCGAAAATGTGTACAATACGTACATTGACATCGCCGAAAATGTGTACAATACGTACATTGACATTGCCGAAAATGTGTACAATACGTCGAAAATGTGTACAATACGGAAATTAACATTGTCAAAAACGTGTTCAATACGTTCATTAATATCGTCGAAAATGTGTACAACACGTACAGTAACATCGCCGAGAATGTCTCCAATACGTACAGTAACATCGCCGAAAATGTGTACAATACGTGCATTGACCTCGCCGTAAATGTGTACAATACGTCGAAAATGTGTACAATACGTAAATTAACATTGTCAAAAACGTGTTCAATACGTTCATTAATATCGTCGAAAATGTGTACAATACGTGCATTGACCTCGCCGAAAATGTGTACAATACGTCGAAAATGTGTACAATACGTAAATTAGCATTGTCAAAGACGTATTCAATACGTTCATTAATATCGTCGAAAATGTGTACAATACGTAAATTAACAATGTCAAAAATGTGTACATAACGTATTAACGTCGCGAAGAACGTGTACAATAAGTATATTAACATCGTGCAAAATGTGTTCAATGTGCTGTCACAGCGGAAATTATTATCTTGAAGGGACTGCCATAATAAATCGTTTCACATAAATATATAAATTCACAGTTCACATAATTGAAAAACATTTCAAAACTTTAAACAAAAGCTCATTTTTGGGTAAAACCTTCCTGTTTTGTAAATGTGTACCAATCTTACTGATGACAACTGAAGACAATAATCTTAGTTCAGCTAGTATATGTAAATGATCCAATTTTAATCTCATCGAAATGGTTAAACCTGGAAATAGAAAAGCCTTTTGAAGCGTATGTTTCTAACTATGTCAAAGGGTTTGAATGTGTTCTCGCGGGCAATGTTAGGCGAGTATAACCACACGCTAATTGCACTGGAATCACACTAGG
This sequence comes from Mya arenaria, assembly GCF_026914265.1. NCBI lineage: Eukaryota > Metazoa > Mollusca > Bivalvia > Myida > Myidae > Mya > Mya arenaria. The sequence goes on from NC_069126.1 coordinate 34,202,828, forward strand.
GGCCAATTTCCTGTGTTTTCTTTTATTGGCTCGGGGCCATTTAGGGTCCATGTCTATAATAAAACTTCCCAAACTGCACAGCAGGACACTCAGATCGGAGATCTGATACGAGGGATCAAGGCAAGTAGATTAAGATCAATACAGAGGTTGTGTACTGTACACAGATTAGGGCGGGGGGGGTCATTTATAGATGGTTTAAACTAGGCCTTTAACGAAAGCAAATATATTTCGTTGTATAGGATATGAACTGCATGAAATACTTCAATGAACTAGTGATTAATAAACTTCGTCAGAGTCAAACTTTCCACAGTTGGGCTACTTATTTAATTTGCTCAATATTGTATGCTTACTAAAATATCTCGGCAAATGATCTAAAAGCATGGTAATTTAACAAATATTGTTCATAAACTTTTGTTTCTGAATTTAATATTCCATCTTTCAGTAACAGTGCAATGGAAATTATGTGGATCAGTCTAACAGCTAAAACAATTATGACAAGGCTATTCTTTTATCAGTAAACTGCTTTCAGCAACACATAGTATGGGATCTACATATTTATTGCCCTACTAATATACCATATATAACTTGACCTTCTTCAAGGAAACGAGGAAATAAACTGTTTTATTAGCTTTATTTACGTACAAGAATGACACTAGATTAACTTGTAGGTTAAATTAAAAATAACTGACTTACTTATTAAGAGAGAACGAATTTGATTGTTAAAACTTTTTTTCCATCTGTAATGATATACCGTAACAATTTTTCGAGATTATTTTTTCAGGCTAACGAATAAGTCCAAGTGCTGCTGAATAAAGATGAATCAAAAGTTCACAATCATCATGTTAAATATCTACTTGTTCATTATTCTACGCACACATTAATGTTTGGTGTTCAAATCTTCAACTCAGTGTACATGTGAAGCGTTTTTGTTGTTAGCAAACGTATTCCCATTTTTGCAACATGCATTAAAATATTAAGAACTAAAAGTGGACAGTTTCTTTGGCTGTGTATCTTTATCCGATAAAAGCGATCACTTTGAAACTATGTAACAGTTCACTGTATAAGTCTATAATAACTATGCTGTGTCGAGCAGCTTAAAGTCTTTAATATCGGGACATGTCATAGGTAAACAATCGTACGGCCAATATTTAGCTGAGGAATGGTTATCATTTAAGGTGATCCCATAATCACGAATAAGAAAGTGATTTGTATTACCCGGGTATTGTGGCAATCATATCGCTTCCTTTACGTTTTTACGTTAAAATGAAAGATTTAACGCAAGCTTAAGGCAAACATGTTCAGCGCCGCCAGGTCGCAAGCTTGTACCTAAACTTGAATCACTGTAAATGCCATCAAGATCACAACAACACATGTAAAATCTTTAACACCCTGAACATAAGAGCTTGTTTTTGTAAGTATAACGCTGTCAACGTCTCCTAGTTTTAAAGTTCAGGCATTGCAATATCTCATGGAACGCAAGACAGCAGAGTGGGCTGTTTTATATATTTAAGGGTTAGCGTGCGTTGTTAATAATACATCTAAGCTCACAAGTTCAGCTTTGTATGTTCGTGTTTTAAAGTGCTGTCAACACCCATTAAACCGAGATAACTGGTTAATTCATTACGCACATTATTAACCTCTTCTTATATTTATAACATTTATAGATACGTTATGGCCCCGAACAATTTCAATCTGTTGTTTAAAAGTCATGAACAATATAAAACTAGTCACACGTATCAGAATTGAAATGTTGGCCATTCCATGTATATATTTTAGTCGTCAATAATTCCCGTTCGATAGCACTATAATATGTACATACAGTTGTCATGCATCAAACTAATATAACAGTGAGGATACGTTTATGAAGAACTTTATACCTTTTAAATATCTTGGTCAGGATGAGTTCTTACGCCAGCATTCAGACACGAAAAAGTTACAAATACTACATCGACTTAGTTTTAAGCTTTTATCGTGCATTCAAACAACCCTATATCCTTTACTTTGTTCAAAGCTTGCCATGTTTGGCCGTCATATTAGTTATATTGCTTTGCTGTTCTAAGTGTTAAACAAACGATTGTATTTTCCAACCAGCATGTATATAATTAGATGTATAATTAGAGGTCACACAAAAGTTATAAGTACAAATCTGTAATTATAACCTACAGTTGATGTTAACTACGAACCTATGTAATACTTGATTTAAAGCTTTAAGATGATGGGATGTTCTTAGCGTGTACGTGGAGTAGCAAAATTTTATTTCATAACTCTTGTCAAAGCAATATTTAAACGATGTAATTGTGCTGAACTTACACATATGGTAACCAAAACTCACTAAATACATATAAAAAGATACATGTCTAATCTAATGTTCAACGTTTTTGTTATTTGAAGCATTTTAAGTTTCTTAAAGAAGGAACTGAACTAAAATAATAATAACTTGTTTACCAACGTTTAAAACGTCAACAGGAAATTATGATATTCGTTAACATAAAAGCTCTTTTCAGTCGACAACGGAAACCTCGCTTTAAACAAAACAAATTTGGTGGAGATGAACTGATGAAATTCCAATCTCAAGGAAGAATATTGCACTGTTTTGTGTCGAAGCCATTAAACACAAATAGTACCTTTTTGTTTTGCTAACAATTTGGCACTACATTTATTTCCTTCTTCCCTACGATACAGGTCAATTTCTGAACCTATCCTTATACGTGAAAAAACATAACCAGGACAGGGTGTTCATAAAATGTATAAATACGGACACTGGAGCTACATCAGTGGACATTACAATGGCATCCTTAACATGGATAACACTGTTGTTTGCGACTCTACCCTCCATCCTTTGCACGGAGACTTGCGACAACAAGTTCGAGTACGAGTTTGGCGTGCTTCAGAAGCTCGAAATGCTTGAGAAGGAAAAGACTCACTTGGCGACCGAACTAAACGTGCAAGCGTATACCAACAGGGCGCTTGCAGACCAAGTTAGTGCTCTCACAAGACAAGTGACAGGTAGGGAAAAAAATCATGATGTGTATTTATTTTCACTAATGTTAAGTTATGTTTCGTTATATTACATTCACATACTCGATAAATGTAAACGCAATGTTCAGTTTAAATATATTTTGCTAACTGTATTGGTTCTCGCTACTTAGAGTATAATTGATAACAAATGAAAAAATCAAATACAACTAATCATATTAAGATTAATTCAAAGAAATTGTATGAGATTTATTAAAAACCTTAATCGAAGACTAATAGTAACATAAATTGTGTTTAGTTGCGTTATTCTTATGACATCTTTATAATTTCCAATGCACTGAATAATAACTTTAGTGTCCAAACAGATTTGACGAAATGAAATTGCACTTTATTTTTACTTGTTGCTAGGCGTTTCCCTGCCATTCCATTTATTTCCGATCAGTTTTGCAAATATTGATGTAGCGACGGAGAATACTTAATTGTTAATATCATCGTTTTCAGAGTTCATTAATAACACACTAAATGGATTGTTGAATCGGGGTTTCCAAAATACTTCTCTGTCGAATGGAAGCACATACATTCGATGGGGACGGACGTCCTGTCCTTCTAGCCGCCAGATGGTTTACGAAGGATATGCAGGAGGATCACACTATCAACACACTGGTGGAGGCGCGAATTATTTGTGCCTTCCGAAAGATCCAATGCATGGTGAACAGGCTTCGCTTGGTCACTCATACGTCTATGGGGCAGAATACGAAACAGGTTCAACTGTTTTCAACAATATTTATGAACACGATGTTCCATGTGCAGTATGCCTGTCTTCAAGCACGAGTCTGCTGATGATTCCCGCTCGGACCGAATGCTATAATGGATGGACGAAAGAGTATTCTGGTTACTTGATGTCAGATAAATACAGCCACCCACGACGCGAGTACGTTTGCATGGATGGGAATCCAGAAGCGACCGGTAGTTCTAACAATGATAACGGTGCTCTGTTCTTTTTTGTCGATGCAAAGTGTGGCTCCTTACCCTGTCCTCCATACGTTAATGGCAGTACGCTGACCTGTGTCATGTGCTCATACTCAACTAACAATTAAGTGCCCGTTAAATGTCAATGGCGTAAAAGAGTTGTATCATATTTTTGTATATGAACTAAGCTACATTTTAGTCCTAACCTGTGTAAACAAGAGTTTATTTGTTTTCATTACAAAACATAACATTTTTAAATATGTCAGGCATATTGGCAGTAGACTGTTACATACCATGTCTTAATCATGATTGTTTCTGTTAAGTTTTATTGAAGTGTTTTGGCCTGTACTTCAATTAAAATCAGCAAGTTCAACTTTGCATAAAATTGTAATTTGTTTTTACATTAAAAATGATTACGTTTTGTCTATCTATTATACAAAGTGTTTGTTTAGTAGTTAGCAGCTTCGTATATGTAATGATTTATATGGATAGGTATCCTTTGACGACCTGATAAATACTGATATTCACGCATTACTTTACATTTTTAGTTATAACTATTGGTATTATTGCATTCTGTTTAAAATGTGATATGTTTACGCAAGGTGTTCAGCTTTTAAATTTGGTTTTAAATATTCATGATTGTGATCAAATTCTTTAAAGCTTATTTCTACTGCTTTGATTGGTACGGAGAAAAGCAAGTTCGTTATTGTCACATCCTTGGCATCTCTTTCTTCGACATTGTTGGTGAAGGCCTTGGTGTCATGCTTAATCAAAATGTTTTCAATGCCATTCATGTTAATTTGAAACACCGTTCAGTATTTCCGACCACAATTTCGTACTCATGTTAACACTGACGATGAACGTAAACGTCACACAAACCATAACACTAATAGAAGTTATTCAATTTTGGATTCTTTGTACGCATTTTTGCTAGATTGCGTTCTATTGAAGTTTAAGTATTTACGTCTTACTTTGTATTGGTGCTTTGTCTTGTGGAAATAAAAGTTTAACCAAATGCATTTTTTAATGTATTAACTGCGTTATATGTTTGATCATGACCTTGTTCACTAGGAAAATTTGACAGTGTTATATGTTGAATAACAATCTTGCTCACAAAGAGAAGTGGACATTATTATATGTTTAATCATCAGTTTACGAAATAGGGGCGTTGACAATGTTATATGTTTGATAAAGATCTTACTCACTAGAAGAATTTGTCAGCGTTGTATCTTTGATAACAAACTTGCTTACTAGGAGAAGTTGACATCGTTATATGTTTGATCACGAGCTTGCTTACTAGGAGAAGTTGACATCTTTATATGTTTGATCGAGAGCTTGCGAGCTAGGAAACGATGACAACGTAACAGATTTGATATCGAGCTTGCTCACTAGGAGAAGTTGACAGAGTTTTATATTAGATAACGAGGATGCTTTCTAGTAAAGGTTGACATTGTTATATGTTTGATTATATTATCAATAGTAAAGCAAGTTGAGATGAAAGCTTGGAAGCTACTGGTTTGTAATACTTGACTTTTGTGAGAGCTTGAAAGCGTTCTTGTAAAAGTCACAAATGTCAAGAAATAAAAGCATTGTTTTAATGTTTACCACATAACGAGGAACTATAGATCACCTCCGTTATCGTGATTACAAGCTTGAAACTAAAAATTACAAATATTCCTCAGCTTCTTAGGGGCATACGATTGTAGAGCGACGATCAAGTGTAAAATAATACAAGCTACTTGACATCACACAGTAAATGTGAGCTTATATATCAAACAGTTTCATCACTTTTAAACTCACATTTGTATGATATATACATACTCAAAGAAAGCATCTACTTTTTGTTTATCAATATATGAATGCATGTGGCAAAATGTCACACACTTATGCTAACTATGAGGTCTTTTGTACGTATAGCGATATGGCTTGGTATCTTGGTATCTTGGTATATTTATAAATCCAAAACAATCCTTATGTAACTTTTATATAACAAACATACATTGACGATGTCGGAAACGTTCGATTAAGACCAGTTCCATACCTAAACATTCATCCGAACGTACGATTTGCTTGTGAAAAAGAATTTACCAAAAAAGATGATGATTTGTTCCGAATTGTCATTACTAGAGTAATCTAGCTCGGGTGAGTGATCTATGAACCTTTGGATCAAAGTTACCTGTACAAGTTAACGTTTATTTCAAACACACAGTGATATATGAATTTATAATGATAACATATATACCTTTAAACAAAACATGAACAAAATATATTCACGGGTATATTAGAAATGGAGTGTTCAGGTGTAAAACGTTAAAGGAGTATTAAGATTTAGACACGAGCCTCATTTTACGGAGTGTTGACAGTGTTTCATGTTTGTACACTATCTGGCGAGGTAGTGGTAGTCTACAGGTTTGTAAATTTGGGGTAGATCTTGAATGCTAATTGTGTTGCAAATTTGATTGTCAGGTGGCCAACAATTAATTGTTGACAGTGTAGCACGAGCTAGTTTAAGTTAAAAATGTTGTTCTTTTAGTCACTAGCTTGAAAGCAAATGATTGTTGAAAATGTTGCAAGATAGGGCGAGAACTCGCAAGATACTGTTTACAGTTATGTATGCTTGAGCGCGAGCCAGTGTGCTAGGGATTGTTGACAATGCTACACAATTCGGCGCAAGTAAGTAAGTAAGGGGTTAAAAGTGTTATAAGTTTGGGCTTGTTACGTGATTTGACGTGAACCTGACTATTGACACTGTTGAACATTTAGTCAGAAATTTGCACGCTAGACAACATAGCAAGCGTTGTACGTTTTTTGGTGAGAAAGGGGGTGATGACAGTGGTGAAGGTTTGGTCTGGAGCTTGTACGCAACGTAGCGTTGACAATATTGCATGTTTGAAAGCAAGCTCATCATGAACTTGCAAAAAATGGAACACTTTTATTTACGTTACCAATGAGTGTTTTATGATTGATTCCTAAAATGCAAGACAGGGGTTCCGATGTTATACGTTTGGACTAGTCTTGCAAAAAAGGAGGCGCTGATAATGTCACACATATAAATGCTTTTAATGAACTGCTAAAATCAAACTGGGAGTGCTATTTTCATATTTTAGATGACGGATTTTGAACATCTAAATTATATCTAGCATTTTTGTGAAGTATGTTTGCTCACGCCTGGTCAGGACACTATGTATGTTGGTACATAAATTGGTATTTTAAATGCAGTGCTTTATGTGTAGTGACCTAGATGGTGACCTAGATTCAGAAAATAAATGTTAATTTTTTGTTTAATGTTTCGCGTTACACTTTATTGTTATATACATATACATGAGACGTTACGTACAAGCATTATATTGGATCTAGCCGTATTTTTTCATGCAGATGCCAATGCAAATCCGATTAAATCTTGATTGATGAGTATCAGTGTTGTATACGGTTTATGCCTTAATTGATTTCAATGTGAATGCCGGTAAAAGTAAAACAAATTTCTTATGCTGTTAAAAGGGATATAACATCTCAAAGTCCCATTTCACGCATTTTTCATTTGAGAGATGAAAGCAGTAATCAAAACATAACTGCTTGACTTGAATACACTGTCACAGAGATTGGTTTTACCTAAAAATGATTTCGCATAAGCAAAGTTAACACATTTCTTATTTCATTCAAAAGCTTTCTTTTGAAGGAAACCTTGCTGTTTCATAAATGAAGAACGAATCAGAAGGACACCATAAAATAGTAGTGTTCGTTTTATCAAATCTAAGGTTTATGTATGTATTGACTCTAAAGACATAAGTCTTTAAGTAAGTTCAAACTAAATATAGCTACTATGTATACAGTATCTACTTTAAACCAAGATTAAACCTGTAAATAAAAACATTTTGTAACGTACGTTCCAAAACTATGTCAGAGAATTTGAACATGATCTCGCGGGCACTGATTGGCGAAACGCAAATTATTAAAATAATTAGTTGTCGCTAATGAAATATTTCATTTCGTTGCATGTGATAAAGTGCTGCATGGAAAAATTTAAAGCAAAACAACAAGTGAGGCTGCTTGTTTTATTTCCGTATTGTCTTTTTGTTTTTTGTTTTTACAAAAAATACATGTGCAAATGACCTCTGATTGGGATTTCCTTAAATATTCTTCCTTAACTTTTGAATGTTAAATTCTTCCTTCTTCGCGTTGTTACAGTTACAACACACTGTAGTATGGGGATTTACCTATTTCATATTGAGATGCAAACCTTAGATTACTTGTATTTCTTCAACGAAACGAGGAAATTTTCATAAGCTTTATTTAGGTCAAAATTATGCCTGGCTTTTGCTACTTTAGAAAACTTTAGAAAACACCAAATATGTGCTTAAAGCATTTTTAATACGCAATTGAAGATACATGAAAAAACTATTTGGAAATCACTGTTCCCAAATTATGTTATTTTCTCAAATTTAATATACTTCTTTAACTGTAGAAAAATTTAAAGTCATAACGTGGACAAGCCCATCAATCAAAATAAACACTATTACAAGGCGAGGCTTTTGTCAGTTAAAATGTTATTGAATTAAGCGTTTTGAAAAGACAATCAGCAATGACTTTTTTTTTGGGGGGGGGGGGTCACCTTTTAAGACTTGGAGATAAATACTCACAATAAGCCTTCTTTTAAACGATGAGGCAAGATCTTTTCATGTTGGTCCTAGTTTATTTACTGAAATCATCTATAAGAATATTTAAACAATATTAAAAATATAGGTTTTGAGCTTGAGGGTCAACTCGGCATAAGTACCTCACTCTTTCAGTTTATAAGAAAGCATATGAGTAGAGAATACCTCACACAGAATGGACGTTGCAGTACCATTGCGAGTAATTAAACTTAAACAAAGTGACAGAAAAATATCGAGAATACGAGGAGGGAATGGACAGTAAAGTACCATTAATCATTCACAAAGTAAATATCGATGAATGACTGGAATGAAACGTAAGAAGTAAAAACAAACAACAGCAGAAAGCAGGCACTGATGTTAAACCCTGTGAATCTGGCCGATCTTTGGTAATTTCATAGAATTCAACCAATCAAGTAATTAAATCAGATACTTAGTAAACATCTTCAGATACCTGTTTATTGTCTAACATGAGCCTATGCTTCCATTTAAATATTGAGATCAAAGCCATGCTGTCATTTTGTATTTGGTAACTTTTGTCAACACAATATTAAATATGAAATCTGCTATGCTAAAGAAAATGTTATTGTGATGAAATTACACACATTAGCCAAAACGCACTCAATACATAAAAAGGTACATATTTTATCTACTGTTCAGAGTTTTGTAATATGAAACATCCTTAGTATCCCAAAGAATAAAAAGTAACTAAATGGGTTTCACATCATCGCCTGACATTAGACTGGACTTTAATAACATGTTTACCATCGTTTCAAACGTCCACAGGAAATTATGATATTCGTGAACATGAAAACTCTTTTCAGCCGACAACAAAAACCTTGCTTTAAACAAAACAAATTTGGTGGAGATGAACTGATAAAATTACAATCTCAAGGAAAAATATTGCACTGTTTTTATGTCAAAGTCATTAATAAAAAGTAGTACTTTTTATATTGTGTACAATTTTGCACCACGTTTATTTCCTTCTACTATAAGATACATACAGTTGCTGAACATATCATTATACGTGAAAAAAATAATACGGACACTGACGCTGCACTAGTGGACATAACTATGGCATCCTTTTCGTGGATAACACTTTGGTTTGCGACTCTACCCTCCGTCCTTTTCATGGAGATTTGCGAGAAAAAGTTCGAGTACGAGTTTGGCTCACTTGGCGACCGAACTAAATGTACAAGTGTATACCAACAGGGCGCTTGCAGACAAAGTTAGTGCTCCCACATGACAAATAAAAGGTAAGGAAAAATAAAGTAGGATGTGTATTCTTTTCTTTTTTACATGCACATACACGATAACAATGTAAACGCAATCAAACGCACCTTCAGTTTAGAAATATTTGCTAACTTTATTGATTCTCGCTAAAGAGAGTATGTAATAAGCATTTCAATAATTGATAACAAATGAAAAACTAAATATTACTAATTGTTTCAAAATTAATTCAAAAAAGTGTAAGAGATTTATTGTAAACCATAATCGAATACTAATCATAACACAAATCGTGTTTAGTTGCGTTATACTTATGACATATTTATAATTTCCAATGCGTTTAATAATAAATTGAGTGTCCAATTAGTTTTGACGAAATGAAATTGCACCTTATATTTCCTCGTTGCTAGGCGTTTTCCTGCCATTCCATTTATTTCCGATCAGTTGTGCAAACATTGATGTAAAGACGCAGAATGCTTATTTGTTTTTATCAACGATATTCGAAACCGGTTCATCAAAATCACATTAAATGGATTGTTTAATGGGGATATCAAAATACTTCTCTCGAGTGACACACTGGTGGAGGCGCAAATCATTTGTGCCTTCCGAAAGATCCAATGCCTGGTGAACAGGCTTCTGGTTGTAACGGAGCATACGTCTATGGGACAGAATACGAAACGGGTTCAACTGTTTTTTACCAACGTTTATGAACACAATGTTCCATGTGCAGTATGCCTGTCTTAAAGCACGGATCTGCTGATGATTCCAGCTCGAACCGAATGCTATAATGGATGGACGAAAGAGTATTCTGGTTATTTGATGTCAGAATATTACCAATATCAACGGCGTGGGTACGTTTGCATGGATAGGAATCCAGAAGCAATCTGCTAAGACGTAAATGGGTTCAAACACTCTGATAGCAGTTAAATGATAAAAATGATAATAATAGCGTTCTTATCAAGATGTACATTTGAAATGTTGTCACATATTCTTCGAATTATGACAGATATGTAGATATCAAAACAATGTAAACATATAGCCATTTCCTATTACATCTTCGTCGTTGGTATAAGTATATCAATAGTTGGCGTATATTTAAAGTCATCAAAAAATTAACTGAGCTGACATTGTTAACGAAGCCAATTAGTAAAGATGGCTCTCTCTTCCGATGTATTTGATATTTACCATTATTGATCAGAATTAATAAAACAGGTCTATAATAGGTGGATGAATAATATAAAATAATTGTTATGTTTGTATCTATGATGTATGTTATATAAGGGTTTGAATGCTATATGTTAAATATCTATAGTTATTCGAGGTCGCCTTGCAAGGGTCAGTTTTATACTGCAATTTTATCTATTAAGCAGTATTACCAACGACCAAGTGATTCTTGTAGTTATGTTATTTTTCTCCAATCATTAAGTAAATAAGCATTTAATTACATACGGTGTAAATGTGTCTTACAAAACAAGGTACTTATGTTTAAGTGATCTTTTTCCGGCATATGTCAGCTGTGGTAATATCATTTTAATTAGCATAGTATCGTTATTGCTTATAACAACATGCACGATCTAGTTTCTTGTTACATAAACAAAACGTCGTTGGCCACCAAGACGCACTAAAAAAACTCCGTAAAAATGTTAATAATTTTAGTGAGTTTATTAGGATTATGCTTTGCGCAAGATCCGCAATGGCATCAATGGACGGAGCCTTCTTGTTACAGATCAAACCGCTTCGAGTACCAGTTTGGTATGCTGGAAAACTTGAAAGCCTACAGTGGGAAAAGAACGAACTGGTTTCGAAAGTAGCCTCTCATATTTTTCTCGTGGACACGTTATCAAAAAAGATTAATGGTGTGTTTATAAAGTTGTTTTGCAAATACCAAATATATGCGTCCATTTATTTAAAAACATTAATTAGTCACTAGAAGTAATTAATTAATTAGCAACCAATTGACATGGCATACGTTTGAGATTATATTATATTTGTGTAACATATTTTAAGCAAAAAAGGGACATACTTTTATTTTGACATTAAAATCTGTATTTGTACGCTGTTCAATTGATTTACAAAAGGTATATATTCAATAACAATGCAGTGTATTGTGCAATTTTCAACGAAAGTCATACGACATGTGCGTATACCATTTGAAGTGTCGATTCGACTTTCAGTTGTAAAGAAACATATTTTACTTCAATTTCAAAGGCCAAAATCCTGATACATGAACTCATAATACAGTTAAAAATATCAAAGAACTTAACGATCCCGGTGGTAATACCTACAACCGCTGGGGAAGGACGTCGTGCCCAAATGATTCAAGCACTGATATCGTCTATAAGGGGTTTGCTGGCGGAGGACCACATAAGCAACCTGGTTCCGGTACCAACTACCTGTGTCCACCTAAAGATCCACAGTGGGGTAAAGATACGTCACCGTCATTCAAGGGTTTTGTTTTTGGCGCCGAGTATCAATGATATGGAACATTTTTGGACCATTTGAAAGACCACGATGTACCTTGCGCAGTATGCAGGACGATAGGAACCAATGTTCTGATGATTCCTGCCAGACTCGAATGTTATGAAGGATGGAGTAGAGAATGCCATGGTTATTTAATGACCGAGCGGGATATCCACCTGTCTAATAAAAAGTATATTTGTACGGATGGCGAGCCGGAAGCACGAGTTGGGACACACGAAACTTCAGACAACGCTCTATTTCATTTTCAAGAAGCTTTGTGCGGCTCCCTACCTTGTCTGCCATACATTCGAGAACTTACCTCTGTAATCTGTTTATATGGCTAATCTTAAGGATTTTATTTATATTATAGTCATAAGGTTTATTTCATTTCAAAGCAAAGAAATAAAGCATTTCGAGGAAACCTTGCGAAAGAGTTCTGAACAAAAGTAATTCAATATGTCAATTATCTGTAATCAAAATAAAACTGTATGTAATATGTGGACATAATTTATTTTGACCCTCGGCGACGTAGCTCAATGGGAGATATTCATAGCCAGGACGGTCATTCGAAAATAAATCTTTGATCTTATCTTAAGCGAAACATACTTAAAATAACTTAGCAGGCCGGGCTTTCTCATTTTTGATTTTACACATATTTGTACTCTGACTTTTAACCTAGTATTTATTAAAGCATTGTAATTTATTGAGACGATTACTTATTTGAATACAAAATGTAATAATATTAAAACAAACACATACATACAAACATATTACTGTTCGATGATCAGAGATTAATACAATGTAGATAGCTAGGATGTAGATATATGGTGTCTTCATGCTTTGATTTCAAATCTTGGAAACGTTGTTTTGTGTGTGCAACTTTGTTTTAAGATGACTCTTAAGATGCGGGCGTTTGGAGACCTGGCGATTTACGATAACATTTAACCTCTAAAATTCAACGGAATATCGATAGTTTAAATGATACTTGCAAGTCCAAACTATTCAAATTAGCTTGAATATAAAGTTTTTTTTTTTTAATTTTAGCTCCATTTAGTCCATTGACATATGCCCCTTTTTCAACTTAAAATTTACGTTAAAGTTTGCGTACTACCTAAAATATTTTCAAAGTCCATTTACATCTGGCTTTGAAACTTTGAACGCTTGTTAACCATCATGCCCCCAACGTGTACACTGGAGGAGGTAACTCTATAAAGCATTTTGACAAAATTATGCCCCTTTTTCGACTTAGAATTTACGTTTAAGTTTGCGCATCACCTCAAATACTTTCAAAGTCCATTGACATCTGGCTTTGAAACTTCGCACACTTGTTAACCATCATGCCCCCAACCTATACACAGGAGGAGGTCACTGTATCAAGCATTTTGACAGAATTATGCCCCTTTTTCGACTTAGAATAATTTACGTTAATGTTTGCGTATCACCTCAAATATTTTCAAAGTCCATTGACATCTGGCTTTAAAACTTCGCACACTTGTTTACCATCATGCCCCAAACCTGTAAACACGAGGAGGTCACTGTATCAAGAAGTTTGACAAAATTATGCCTCTTTTTCGACTAAGGATTTACGTTAAAGTTGGCGTACCACCTATGATAATTTCAAAGTCCATTGATGTATTGCATTGAGACTTTATACAATCATGGTATTCAACCACCCAAGCTAATTGAATAACCAAGTTAGATAACTGTATGTTGCAAATAATGGCCTTTTATTATTAGACTTAAAAAATCAGGTTAAAATTCTGCATGTAACCAGATTTATGTTTATATCTCAGCACATCATGTATTGCATTGAAATCTAATCTAACAGTGATCCATGCATGTTTGCCAAAACTTTTTAATCCTTACACTGAAAAGCGGCGGAATAGTCGAGCGCGCTGTCTCTGTGACAGCTCTTGTTAAAGTGACTACTAGGCTACGCTATTAACACAGAAACATGGGGCAACTTTAGCAGTATTTGTTTATCTTATTCCAGCTTAACTCCTTCATATTCATCAAAGTTACATCTTTCCATTGTTTGCGTCTTATTTTGCTATTATTTAAGCATTTGCACTATTTCTGCGTATTGAAACTTACGTATGCCCTTCTCAGGATTTCTATTTCCTAATCTGATCGGCATTTCATTATTAAGTTTAAGCCATTTAATCATTTTATCATAATAACATAATTTATGATACTCGGATCTTGACGGTATGTCATGTGGTTCATTTTTAAAATTAGCAATTTTTTTTTTATTAAACATGGCTGAACTGTACACGCGAGTCATTAAACCTACAATCAAACAAATAAAATGGAAGCTTAACTAACTCGGGATATTTGCGTATGAATAAAACAACAACAGCCGACCAAAACCCTGAATTCTTAATGCCATTAAGCGAATTGATGTCTATAACATGTGCTCCCGATTATCGTAAGAAAACTCATGCGACCGTCGCCGAATTCTAATACTGGAGACTGATTGTCGACTATCTATATGTCTAATAAAATTGCCCAAGCAGTTAAGGCGATTGTATTTAGAACACTCACTGACAAGTTGTAAAGTACACCTCTGAAACCACAGTTCGCTTGGACTTACTTATTTTAAACTTGTGTGATTAGTAGTTCGTACAAAGATGTTGACCGGGCAATCTATACACAGCCAGATTTTTTTTCGTACCTACGAATTTTTATGTTAAAGGAAACGTACATGTATTATATTTTATCAAGAACTGCTGTTTCTAATGACATGAATATGCCAATGCATGTCTGATAATACCTAACTCTATCAATGTATATTGCCCATAAAAGCTTTCACTCAGAAGCCACGAGTGAAATATCTACTTTGGTGATCACAATTTGAAAACATATCTCATATCTAAACAGAAACAAATAATTATACTCTATATAATTGTATCGTGTACTAGCTGTCAAACATATATGTATGTTTTGGTACATTGCGAACATGCTTTAGTTGATTTCAATGTACATTCTGCATTATCGCATGCTGGCAATAATAAATCAGAAGTTATTATGTTTTAAAAGGGATAAAACTTCCCTTAGACTTATGCCATTTTGCATGGACATTTCAAATGTTGAAAATATCTTATTTAAGAGAAATACCATTAGAAATCGCAACATCACTGTTAATCATGAAAACACCTTCACAATGAACCGTTTTGCTTTTTCATAAATTCGCATAAGCACGTTTTAACTTAATGTATCCTTAACTTCAAACAAAACGTTTTGGAGGAAAGCCTTCATGTTTCGTAAATGATTTACACACCAGAAGAGCAATTAACTTACTATTAAATAGTCCCTTTATCGAATCTAGTGGTTATGTATGTATAAATCCTTCAGACATGACTTTTTTATACGAGATCGATCTAAGTGCAGCTAAAATATGTACATGTTCCACTTTAAACTTATTAAAATGTACAACCTGTACAGAAAACCGTTTTGGAACTTACTTTCAAAGTTATGTTATAGGGTTTAAATTGAAACTTGTTTATTTCACAACGGCTGTACTAATCACTCATGGTGGCACGATGTGTCGCGAGAGTGTGAACTTGCGTTGTGGTAGAAACTGGACCACTTACAAAATGAGATGTTCTCGCAGGCATTTAATTGTTATGCGAGTATGAACAAACGACGTAATGTTTTAAAATGATTTTTGTCATAAAGTTAATAACTATATTTCATTGCATTTTGATTAAGAACTGCACGGCATATATAAATAAACCACCTTTTAATAAACTGCTTTAGGGCTTAGTTTTGCACAAAGACGCTCCTGATTTAATTTCCTTTCTGTTTTATGTTTACTAAAATGTATCTTTAAATGATCTGTAAGATATTCTCAAATATTCTTCCTCAACCTTTATATGTTGAATTCCTTTTCAATCCTTGGCGCTGTTTAAATTATCGTACGATATAATTTGGGGATTTACCTGTTTTACTTTGAGATGCAAACCATAGATTACTTGTACTTTTTCAATGAAACGAGGAAGTAAACACTTCTATTCGCTCTATTTAGGTCAAAATCATGGCTGACTGTAACATCTTGTAATAATATCAAACATGTGCTCGAACAAACTGTATTTACGAGCATAGACGAAACATAACAAAACATGTTTGGTAATTGTTTTCCTCATATATAAATAAGACTTTATACTAACAAAGAATTAAGACTTGTTCCCAAACTATGTTTTTTCTCTGATATTCTTACACAAATATCTTCAAAAATCTGCTAAATCAAAATGGTAATGCAATGTTATACTCGTGGACCAGCCCACCAGTCAACTTAAACACTATGCTTTTATTGAAAAAGATGTAATATAATAAAGATTTGTTTTGAAAATATATTCAGCAACAAGACCTTTAGGGGATTTTATCTATTAAGACTTGGAGATCAATACCCATGATAAGCGAGAAAGCAAATTCATCCCACGTAAGTGCCAGATTTTTACTTTAATCACCCATAAGACGATACATACTGTTAAAACGGTTTTAAGCTTCAAGGTATGTTGGCCTTATGACCTGACTAATCATGTAAAACATATGTGGAGAGTGTATCTCAAACAGAATAGAAGGTATAGTACCAACATCAGTTAGACTGGAAGAATCGATGAATCACTGTTTCTAACCAAAACATAGTTAACAAAAAGAAAGAGGGTCCTATGTACAATATTTGCAGCATGTAAGACGGCCATTTTGATATGGGCAGGCAAACATGTGTCGACGCCAGGAGAAAGGGGTACAAAGTCGGCAATTTTAATTTCGAGTACAATGTCAAAGTTTTGTAAATTATTTAGCTTACTTTTATTATTGTTATTAGTCACCATTTCTTTGCTAAATTTATTAATCTTTAAAGGTATAGACTGGTAACGACAAGCTATAAAAACAAACGTATTTTCTCCCTAGCATATACGTAATTTCCGGATGGTAACATTCCTGTTGAAATTTTACGTTTTTTTGTCTCCATTAACTGCTTTTCGAGGATGCTTATGCCGAATTTTGACATGTACTTTTTATTGCAGTTATATAAATTAAATATTAAGCTTGATAGCGTTTAAATGAAAACATAAAAGAGAAAATTAATTGCTTATTGTCAAAATCTTAAAACTTAGAAGTAAACAACTGTCTTGAAACGGCGATTTGATTAAATTTCCATACAACATTGTCAAAAATAATTTATGAATCTGTATAATTTTATGTTTTCTTCATCTTAAAATGTCAGTAGGTTTGTAGTCCGGGGAGTACAGTGTTTCTGATAGACTTATCACCGACACTGATGGCATTTTTGTTCAGGATTTCTTTAACTTAAAATCTACTTTCTGGAAACACTCAACCTGACCATAACGCTGCAGACAATTTGGACCTGTGTATGAGTTTCGAAGAATTTACTTCCGAACACAGTGCACTACATATATATGTATATTTATATTCATCACATTGCAATTTTTATTTCAGGACAGTATCTATATTCCTTGCTAATTTTGATATCTGTATGAGTATCGTGTACGAAGTTGAATTCATTTCAGAAAACCGTGCACTACATATATATATCTTCCCATGTCATGCCGCCCAAGAGACTGGTCAAATATATTTTTTAATCGTCATGGGCATGCGTTGTCTTCATAGTATATGCAGAGTTACATTGCAGTTATTTTATCTTGAGTTAAACGGCTGTTAATTGACAGTTTGTTTCAAGCAAGTAGAAGAAGATTTGTGGTTTCGCATGACTGCCTTGTGATACGGAATCAAAACACACATAGTGAAAATCAGAATATTTTACTGGTTTTCATAGTTTGTTTATTGATAAAATCATGCAATATATAGAGCAAAATTGAAAAATATGCAATAAATATGATTATTATTTTTGCCGGGGAGCAAGCATTTTACCTGTTTGATACAAAACTGAGTTGGCGGGGAAGGGAGAAATTACAGTTGTGAGCTTGGTAATCATTGCTACAAGTACTTTGATGTTGGAGAAGAAAAGGCGGAGTTGCATTTTGATAATGGTGTCAACCAAAACAAAAATCATGTCAATCTTTGGTATGCACTTAATGAGAAACATGACAGGTGCAAATTGAGCTTTTCTTTAGCTGAATTGCAAATAAGTATTTCCAGTTGTGTAATCTACCGGTTTTATGGTGTTTATATAATGTACTGATAAATGATGATGATCAAAATATGCTGGTGAATAAAGATCATTACTGGAAGAAATAAGGGGGTTTTAATTTCCAAGCACTGGTTTTTGTTGTAAGACTGAATTTCTACTATGAAAGTAAGACATACAAAGTTCCACCCGGGAAAGGCTTCCCTTACAGACTTGAACCTTAGCTTTTCAAAAGTATTCACTTAAGTGTTAACCATGTTGTTGATGGCAGCGACAAGTACAAAATTGCCAGAACTGTTAAAATCAATGAAAAACAACTATCTATACATGTTGCCAGAGAAAGTATATGTGTATCAATTATCGTAACTTTTGCAATATTGAATCATAACCTCAGATAGAGACAGTCAAATGCTAAGACGATATATGAGGTAGTTGCAACTGTGTCCAGCTCATCAAGTAGTTGCCATGACACTCCCCAACTTGTAGCTGATGCCAAGGCTATCCATTTGTTACAAAACCTTCGGCAGTACTTCAGGATTACAAACACCACAAACAAACCATACTCTAATCACAATTGCTTGAACGTTAAATGATGGGTGACCATTATTAGGCACTGTGACTAACGACTAAGTGATACTCGTAGTTTTGTTGTTGTTGTTTTCTCAAACATTTGGTAAATAAACATATCGTAACATATTGTTTGAGTGTGACCTACCTAATTAGATGCTTATGTTTAAGTGTTCCTTTTCCAACACAAGTCAGCTGTGGTAATATAATTTTAAGTGACATAGTATCTTTATTTCCTATAACACCATTCACGATCTAGTTCTTTGATACATGAACAAAACGTCGTTGGTCACATAAGAAACATTATAATGGATTTTGTTATGAATTGCAAAATGTAAATAATCATTCATTAAGAGACAATCAAGACACCACATCAGTCTGATTTAGTATAAGACAGACCTTCAAAGTGTAGCAAAATGGTTTGCGGTAGAAGGATAAAAGCATTAACTGATGACGTAATATATAGAGGATATTTGTTCATATCCGTGTAAGATCGTATTTAATTTTACGAGTCTCATAGACAAACATATTTTCACGAATGAAGATAATTACGATCTTAAACTGAAATCAACAAATTCTCTGTTTATTTTATGCTTATTTCAATGTTTTATTAGTATTTTTTTTTCAAATATCCCCCGTCTTGAAAGAGTGTTTTTACACCACTACCTGTGAAAACCCTTCACGCAGTTTTTTGCTGATGGTGAAGCTGTCAATTTTCTATTTCCGGTTCGCGGAGAAATAGTTATCTGATATAGTTTATTATTCACTCGTGTTTTAGTGAAAACACTTTATGAACTAATGAACATAATGAAATATTAATGCATGAATGCTCCAACTCACAAGAGTGAATGCACGAAGGCATTTTAAAATTTAACAGGGAATACATCAATGACCAAATAACTACGCCGCGATTGATTGAATGAACATTTAAATGTCAAATATATACGCAAATCATTTGCGGATTAACATTGGATACAAATAAACCACATTTTTTCATAATTTTAGTTTGTTTCATGATACATTGGTATTCAGTTATTTCTAGCTGTCAGAGACAAGACTGATTCGCTTGAAGATAGGTCGTTTCCCAGGTAAAGTGTGAAAACCACGCTAGGTTGTTGACAGTTTTTTAGGCGTAGGTTGATTGTGCAATCAGTGTTGCGTAAATGTTTCTCATTGTATGTCCGAATATTTTGAATTTAAATATGACAATTGTTTTCCAATCGCTATTTGCAGAATCGGCAAAAGTTGATTAAATTAGCGCATTTTATATAGCAGTAAATTACATTAGAAATGCGAATCGTGATTATAAAATAACAAAATCAGTGATTTGTTGTAAGCTGGTCTCGATACGTTTGTGAAATACACAAACATCTACGGTTTGTGAAATACTCACATCAAATGTTTTACTTTCAGGTGATAGGTCTGTTATCGAGCAACTCGCTACCACTGTTGACCGTTTGAGGAGAATTAAAACACACGGTGGAACCACCTACATCCGCTGGGGGAGGACTACGTGCCCGGATGTTCATGGCTCAGACCTTGTTTACAATGGGTTTGTTGGTGGTTCGCCGCATCAATATTCTGGCGGTGGTGCCAACTACATTTGTCTACCTACGGATCCGCAGTGGGGTCCAGATACGTCGCCAAAGTACAAGGGATATGTGTATGGCGCTGAGTATCAGTCCCATGGAACATTTTGGGACGATAAGAAAAACCACGATGTTCCTTGCGCAGTTTGCAGAACGCCAAAAACCAATGTTCTTATGATCCCCGCCAGACAAGATTGCTACGACGGATGGAATAGGGAATACCATGGCTACTTAATGGCAGAACGAGATAGTCACGCGTCAAACAAAGAGTTTATTTGTGTGGATGACGATCCGGAAGTCAACGTAGGTACACATGCGGATCTTGACGGAGCTTTGCTACATTTTCAAGAAACAGTGTGCGGAAGCCTACCATGCAAGCCATACATTGCAGGCAGAGAACTCACATGTGTTGTCTGCACCTTTGGTCCATAAAACATTCAGTTGTCGGTTTATGTTTATTTCTTATTATCAATCAAAAAAATAATTCGTAAAGTGTTCAAATATCGTCAATCTCTTTTAAATTTAACATTGTTGTGTTTTTACTAATCATTAATTTGTTTACTTGAAAACCTGGCTTCGGTGATCAGCTATGCTACCCTTTGAGGATTTCACAGTTGCTAAATGAAAAAGTGAACATACAAATGCAGTAAACATTTTGTTAGAGGAAAAGGACCTTCTGAGGATCATCCAGACCCTAAGCTTGCAACATATACACATACATCATAAATTTTAAAACTAAATGTAATATAGCCAGATAGATTCTTTTTTCAAAATAAAAAACATTTTCGTTTTTTGCTTAAATTTATAGAAACCTTATAACTGAATAAGTATTGATATTACATACTATTGTGGTATTAGATAAGAAACAATTTTACTAGAACTATTGAAGGTGATTACAATATATTAAAGATTTTACGACAGGTTGATAAATATTCCCAAAACAGATAGGCCTTAACACTAAGAGCTACATCTGTATCAAAGAATACATTGAAGTTTCAAAGGCCCTCTTGCAGTATGACAAACAGCCATTCATCTCACCTTACTACAGGAACACACAATATTCAGATTGATCAAGTCTTGCAGGAAATGTGCCATATGTGTGTATGCATATACATGATAACTTATATAATTAAGGAAGACAATTACGTGTGAACATTCTTCCTCATGTGTTTCATTAATCCAAATTAAATAAAATTTAAATGCAGCGACCAGCTGTGAACCCGATTCCACTCAAGAGAGTCCAAAAAGAGATAGGGGAAAAATACTGTTAAACAAAGATAATATATGTCGTTTGAGCAGCTTCTGAATGATGTTTATCTGTTTAAATTTTACACTGGCAAAATCATTCATCAATTTAGTCATTTATACCAATCCCTTACACAGAGTTTACATTTTCGGTGAAGGAATCTGTATTCTTTGTACACAAATAAAGCAACTTTGAAAGGGCATTCCAGTTCAGGTGCTATAACATTTCTGTCGGATGTGGATAAAGGGAGCAAGAGTGACAGTGACATAGCCTCACAGTTTACGCACATCTTAGAGCCTGGCGAATTAGTAATTGCTTATGGGGTATTTAAGACATCCTTCAGTAAAACAAAGTGCAATTGCACATTTTACAATTTATAAGCGGCATGCAGAGACTATATTGAAATTAAATACATACTCTATAGCAAAGCACAAGAATGTATATGTATTTTGTATCATGTTTTAATATCTGTATTGACAACACATCGATGTATATATATATATATATATATATATATATATATATATATATATATATATATTTGTAACCAGATATGTTACACACTTTTCTGTATAAATCATGACATTGTGGACTGTTTTTCATTGATTCATTTAAAGGTCAAATGGCATTATCTGTCATCAACTGGCACTATGATGACCTTGTTTCCCAAGCTTTAATACAGGCACTGCATCTGAAAAAAATAAATGCAATTAATTTCTTAATCATAACACATCGAAACCTATTTTATACATTTAGTTTCTGGTAAGTTGTCATCTATTCACAAAATTAATACACAGTAGGACACACAGACAAGATCAGCTGTATGATAAGACAGAAGAAAGTGTACCTGTTTCTCAACAAACTGATATTTATATCCATTTCAAATGCATTTTACCTCAATTCTGGGCTAGAAACAATATTACAATATGTAAAGAATTTCAATGCAGCTGTTTAACTAAATCTTTGTTAAACATACAGCATACCATATCATCACAATATTATACGTTTTCTTAAATGTAAACAAAATATACTGTACATGGATTGCATAATTTGCTTACTGTTAATTAGTTCTGGTCTTTTCCCAGATAAAGTAAAACCTCAGCCACTGTGTCCATTACTTATCTCAACAACTGAATTCTGAGAGAAACTTTGCACCAGGATGATAATTTCCAGTGAATGTTACTGCAAAAACTTATCAGAAGTAGCCATTGTTAACATTTTTTGTACTACCTTCCTGGAAATTGTGTACACGTGGTACACATAGCAGAAAGCAATGACGTAGTTGTAAATCCCTCTATGGCGACCAGGGAAAAAATCATAATTTTGGTCAAAAATAGCTATATACTAAGCATTTTTTATTTGTTTTACTTTATTTAAAGCCTATTGTACACTATCCCGAATCTCCGTGGTACCATCTCCGTGCAATTATGCAGTATGGGTACATCTTTTTACGGAAAGAGAATGGTAACTTGGTAGTGTTTAAAATACATATTCAACATTTTTTCGTTTATTTTTATGACTTTTGTACAGTAGTATAAATCGTCCACCCTTTGGATGAAAAGCAAATGAGTTATCCGGATTTTGTCTATCCGAAACTAAATCACTAGAATCAACATCCGGTATAATTTTGGCTTGTATTTTCGATTGATTTCTAGCAAACTTGGTTTACCACTACATCGTCGCTTATTATTATTTGGTATGTTCCAATCTAAAAAGGGATTTGCTCCCTTAACATCTCAGATTTTAATAAATAAAAGACGAAAGGATACAAATGCCTTACATTTTGTTCACAGTGACTTGGAGGGAATGTGCTGAATTTTGACCTCTACAAAATTTAGTGACATTTTACCTAAAATAACCTAAAATATATGTATATATTTTTTTCAGATTCATCAAAGGGGTCACTCATACCAACTATCTAGCATAAATAACTATGAATTACGGCACTTTTACAAAGTCAGAAAATCTCGATTTGTCTAAATAGAGTAAAGTGAAATAACTCCAATTTCATCGAAATGTGACAGCTAAGAAAAACATGCCTACTAAAGCACCCAAACGAAAAGTTGCAACAAAAATATATATTTTAGGTTATTTTAGGTAAAATGTCACTAAATTTTGTAGAGGTCGAAATTCAGCATTCCCTCCAAGTCACTGTGTGTTCAGAGGGTTCTGGTGCAATCGAGATGGATTTTAGTCAGTCTGATTCAGAAAATGATTCTAGCCATGAAAGTAATTATGTCAATGATGAATCAGATGATGATTAATGTAATACAGAAACTTTTCAGTGTGAAAGTTTTGACCATGATTTAGAACCCTCTGAAGAGGATTTAAGACGGAGAAAGAGAACTGATGATTTCTTTGCTCAGACCTGCAAGTGTAAATAACTCTATGGCAAACCATGTAGTCAAGTTGTGGATGGTAATGATATTTCTGACTTACGTATGTATTCAGCTGGTATGCAGACAGATGAACTTGATCTTGTTATTAAATCAGTCATGATATGCCACAGAAAAAATGGCCAACAAACTGACAGTAGTAAACATAAACGGCAGGCGAGGGTTAGGCCCAGTCAGAAGTTTTTTGTTAAGGGAGTTGAAGTTTGCCGTGAAGTATTCTGTTTGGCATACAACATCGGAAAGGAGAAACTAAAACGAATTGGTCGGTCTCTTGACAATGATGGATTTATTGCTAGGACTCATGGTAATACCAAAAGACTACCTCATAATGCTATCACATTTGAGGAAAGAGAAAACATAAGAAAGTTCCTCATCTGACAATGCAATGCCCCTTCCCGGAAGACTTCCAAACCACCGCAATAGTAAAGTGTTGTTGTTGCCATCTGATAAGTCACAAGCAGACATTCATGTGGAATATGAATAAATAGATGGTGCAAGAAGTATAAGTCTTAGTACTTTTACCCGAGTATGGCGGGAAGTCTTAGTACATTTACCCGAGTATGGCCGGAGTTGTGCCTACATATTGTCTAAGCGAAACCAAAACAGACTTGTGTTTTAGATGCCAAACCTTTTCTTCTAATATTTCACAAAGTGGTGCCCTTTCTGAAGATGATAAAATGACACTTCTTGATGAATATGAGAGTCATGTTGAAAGTGCCAGACATCAGAGGGAGCAATATAGAATGCAGTGTGCTGACTCTAAAGTTATATGTAGTGAAAACATTACAGTTGTAGGTGTGCTTTGGTTAATAAATTTCTATGCGCTATAGTTTTAGCTGTCTTATGGCATGCTTCAATATTTTCTAGTCTTATAATTAAAATATAATATGTTAAATTCTATTGATTTATATTAATTGACATGCTGAATATTGAGTTATTATTTTTTAGAATGTCCATCTGCATCAATAATAGTGACTTTTACATTTTACCGAAGCTTTTTTTCATGCCTATTATGCTTGTATATTCATGTAAACTTTGAGCATATAAATATTCAAAACATGGATAAAATTCTGAAACAGAATGAAAAGATACCCATCAGATCATTTTATATTACTTATATATTTCCTTCTAGGCCATCAATATAAATTGTGAAAAATATATATTTTAGGTGCAGTATCATGTTCCTTAGATGCAACCGTCCACTACAGCTGGGACTTTGCACAGCAGGTTCATATTTCACACCATAGCGAACAGGTTAGTTAATTTTTTTCTATCAAATACACGGAAATTGATTTTTTTACTGAATTATCATCATATTGCAAGAGATAATCTTTTTTAAAGGATTTATTGTGCAGTAATTTGCATGATGTATCATACTTGTGAGTGCCTTAGGTTTACTGCAGTAAATGTATGTTTCAACTGAAATGGCTTCATAGTGTATTTATTGAATGTAAAGTGTTTATGTTAGAATTATTTTTACATGATTAAGAAATAGAATCTTTAGAATAAAATGCTTGTTCTAATAACCAAATACTGTTGTCAAATATATGTTGTCAAGCTTTTATCTATTACAGGTTGGACCCCTGTATTTCAAAACTGCCAGGAGATGTGAGGTATTTGGAGTTTGCTGTGAAGGATCTGGTAAGCTTATTCATTATGACTCACTACTTATATACAAATCTGAATTCATTTTTTTACAGTTTAAAATTGCAAAATGTTCTCTGTCATTATAAAGTTGTCCTGATGTCAAATGTTAATAATTGAGAATTGAAGGAGCACTTCTTAGCAATAAATGTTTTACTTCATTCAAACAAACTGATTAAGAATGTAACATTTCCATTGGTCAAAAGCCATCATGTACATATCAAAATCTGGAATTGGATGTGTATATGAACATTTATTTGGTATATGTAATTTATGAGAAATGGTTTAAATGTTTTTTGTATTAATGTTGAATGCTGGTGCTGTTAAATTTTGCTTCTGTTGCTGATGATGGTGATGATTAAGAATAGTAATAAGACGGATAAATATTTTTCAGAGAATCAGGTGTTTTACCTTGGTGATGAGGGTGTTGCCCCAGGCAAAGGAGCAAACACAGTTGCCAGCTACCTCCACCATTACCTTGAAAACTACAGCCTGGGTGAGGAACATGCCCAGTTCCACTTTGACAATTGCCAAGGACAGAATACAAAATAATGCAGTTCTTGGTTGTGCTGTGTGGAGAACATTGACGGGTGAGAGTTGTTGTGTTTGAGTGGAAAAATAAAATATGTTTCATGATGTTAACTAAATTATGTTATTGCTTTTTAACTATCTCAAAAGGTTTCCAGTAACACTATAGATGAGTGAAACAGATGTATAGCTTTAAAAGCTTTTAATTTGTTGTACTTAAAAAATAAACAACAGATAAAATTCAGTGTTTAATTTGAAATAAAGAGATCCTATTAATAATTAACTATTCTATTCCAGGAGGGCATAAGACAATCCAGTACTCACTGATGCTAACCGGCCACACCAAATTTTCATGCGATTGGCATTTTGGAGTTTGGAAAAACAGATGGAGACACATGGATGCATAGACAGTTAAGGTATATAGGGAGTAAGATTTTTACCACACCAATATTTTAAAACATTATAGACATAAATTACTTGCACATGTTTCAAGATTTATTGATTTCCTTCTTTTTAAAACAGTTATAAACTAATAAGAAGTGGCATGAAGAAAATGGGATTTTTATAGCAAAGATTGAAAATAATTATATATGACTTGTGTTATATGATTAAAATTGATAATTATATGAAATAAGTTCATTTATTATCATGTATATTTAGATATAATAGGTAATTGATAAATTCACTGATGTTATATACTTCATGTATGTATTTCATTGTGCAAGAGTACTGCTCAATATAATCACCATAGAGCAATAACACAATAACTGCATATAGAAATAGAAGCAGATATTGAGTTCTTCCACTAAATTGACAATATAATATGTCATATTGGATCAATTCTGCCTGAAATTCATTCATCATGTAATGCTTTTCTTCAAAACTGGAGGTGGCTTTCACAGTAGCAATGTCATCCCGTAAGGCCACAACATCCCCCATATTGTTGATGGCAACAGCAAACCAGTGTTGTTCTATGACTGGAGCACCTTCTTCAAAGGCATGTTCAAACCATTGAAGAACATTTCGAAATACCATTCATTTGAGGTGTCTTCTAACGAGCCTGGGATTGTAAGAGTAAGGAAGTTTGTTGAAGCCCCTGAGGAGAAAATTAACATACTGAAAACCTGCCAAGTGGATATTTGTGTTCTGCCAGAGCAGATCTTTGGTGAGGGAATAAATGCTAAAAGGCAATGGTACTTGCATGATGTAATTAGAGACTTTTGCAGATCGGATCATGCTAAAAACACAACATGCTCTTTGCCATTATTTGCAAAAGAAGGCTATATAAAGGCCAAAAAATAAAAGTTGAAATAGGTAACTTTATTGAGAACATTTTCTGTGTATGTTTCAGCAAAAGTTATAGTTTGTGTCTTGCTATAAACAGATTGGCATGTATAAGTTGAAGTTTTATGTTTTCATTTTCATTCAAAGAATATATTTCTTTGTGTTACATTGATACAATATTTATGATTTTAGGAATGTATTTTAATTTTAAAGATATCAGCTTAAAACTTCAGGACTTTATTTCTGAAACATAGCACATTCAGAAAATGTAAAAACCTGAAAATGTCATTTTTCCTCATTATGACCCATTTTCGCAGACTTGGTCATATATAATTAAATTGATCTTTATATGCCATGTCTATACGTCGTTGATCACTCATTGGCAAACCCATGATATAGTAGATAGACAAAACTGAATCTTTGAAATGTTAAATGCAAATCCAAACTAAATGCATAGCTGAAGTTGCTGATATTAGGTGTAGCCCCTAGACCTTCAATACAGACATGTTTTCCATGATGAAGACATATTATGCAACAGTCCGTTGAACATAAGCATTAACACGGAAACATTTAAAGTATGTTTATATTTTGTGTAGATACATCCAGTTCACTCTTGTTTAATAATGTGAGGTTTAAAATAAAGCAGCATTGTTAACACGCAAACGATACTTCAACTTAATTTAAATGTATACACAATTAATATTCTCAGGCACTTAATTGATAAGTGAGTATGAACACATAACACATGTCAGAAAACTACCCTCTGTGTATGGAGGACAGAGAAGTGATCCACACTTCGCCTCGACGACATAAAACAGCGCACCGTTATCACTAGAAGAACTGCCGATTGCTTCTGGATTCCCATTAATGCAAACGTACTCGCGTCGTGGGTGGTTGTATATTCTGTCATCAAGTAACCAGAATACTCTTTCGTCCATCCATTATAGCATTCGGTTCGAGCAGGAATCATCAGCAGACTCGTGGTTGAAGACAGGCATACTGCACATAGAACACCGTAGTCATTGATATTGTTTAAAACAGTTGAAGTCGTTTCGTATTCCGCCCCATAGAGGTATGCTCGGTTCCCACCAGAAGCCTGTTCACCAGGCATTGGATCTTTCGGAAGGCACAAATAATTTGCGCCTCCACCGACATGGCCATGGGACGATCCTCCCGCATATCCATCGTAAACGAGTTGGCTGCTAGAAGGACAGGACGTCCGTCCCCATCGAATGTACGTGTTTCCGCTCGACGAAGAAGTATTTTGGTACCCAACATTCAACAAGCCATTTAAAGTGGTATTAATAAACCAGAATTGGAATAATAACTCTGAAAATGTTGATATAAACAAATAAGTATTCTTCGTCGTTACATCAATATTTGAAACACTCATCGAATTTTAGTATGCACAAAGGAATTGAATGGCAAGGAAACGCTCCGCAACGAGGAAATATAATACAATTTCACATTTCGTCAAAACTATTTGGACACTCAATTTATTGTTTAACGCTTTTGAAAGTATAAGGATGTCCTGAGAATAACGCAGCTAAAAACAATTCATGTTATGATTAGTCTTCGATTAAGGGTTTTAATTAATCTCAGACTTTTTTTTAAAATTAATATTGTAATGAAAAGTTGTATCTAATTTTTCATTTGTTATTAATTGTTGAAATACTTACACACTGTATGTAGCGCGAATTAATTAGTTAGCAAACTATTTTTAAACTGGACATTGCGTTTACATGGTTTATCGTGTATGTGAATGTAATAAAATGAAATAGAACTTAACATTAGTAACAATAAATACACGCCCTTCTTTATTTCCCCTACCTGTCACTTGTCTTGTGAGAGCACTAACTTAGTCTGCAAGCGCCCTGTTGGTATACGCTTGTGCGTTTAGTTCGGTCTCCAAGTGATCCTTTTCCTTCTCAAGCGTTCCGAGCTTCTGAAGCACGCTAAACTCGTACTCGAGCTTGTTGTCGCAAGTCTCCGTGCAAAGGGCGGAGGGTAGAGTCGCAAACAACAGTGTTAGCAATGTAAAGGATGCCATAGTAATGTCCACTGGTACAGCACAAGTCTAAGAGTCCGTACAGTATTAATACATTTTATGTACACCCAGTCCAGATTCTATTTTTTCACGTGTAAGGATAGGTTCAGAAATTGAACTATATGAATCACAGGGAAGAAGGAAATATATGTAGTTCAAAATTGTTAACAAAACAAAAAGTACTATTTTTGTTTAATGGCTTCGACACAAAAACAGTACAATAGTCTTGCCTGAGATTGAAAATTCATCAGTTCATCTCCAAATTTGTTTTGTTTAAAGCAAGGTTTTGTTGTCGACTGTAAAGAGTTTTCATGTCCACGAATATCATAATTTTCTGTTGACGTTTGAAACGATGGAAAATGAGTTATTATTATTCAAGTTAATGTTAGGCGATGATGTGAAGCGAACTTATGTGTTCTTCTTTCTTTAGGACACTTAGAATGTTTTAATTTAACAAAAACGTTAAAATTGAAATTGACATGTATTTTGTTGATATATTTTGCGTTTTGGTTAACATTTATTTCAGTTCCATAACATTGCATAAAGATTATTTGCGCGGGCAATTACAAAGTTATATTTTAATATAACATTGACAAGATTTTTTTGATTGTGCATAGCAGTATTTCGTATAGAGCTTGGATTGACAAGAGTTATGAAATACAAATTTTGCGACTTCACGGACGCACTAAGGACATCCCATCATCTTATACCTTGAAATCAAATAATACATAGGTTCCTACCAGTTTATGTACGTGCTGAGATCCAGTTGCATCGAACCGCTAGTAGTTACATCAACTGTAGGTTATGATAAAGTTTTGTACTTATATAAGTAGCCTATTTGTATTCTATTAGTTTAGAAAATGTTTGATGTAACAAGAAGCTTAACATCTCAGCTTTCAGTTTCAAAGTTCCGGAAATAATGATAATTTGTCCAGGATTTCTTAATAAATTATTACTGTTCATTTACTCAAGATCTTAACGACTGTGCATGAGTCAATTCTAAGAAAACATATAACATTTGCAGATACAATTAAATCCATCATGTGTTATTTTGTTTTCAAACATAGCATATACGATAAAAAATATCGTTACCCTTCTTAAAACAAGTTTGAAATGTTTTGAATCCTTAACCCTTTTCCCACTGTCCCTTTTCATTTTAAATTTATTTCAGTATTAGTTCAGTAAAGACATAATATTTAGAAATGGGGATCACACTAATTAACAGTTTCCTTTAAGGGTACTTAATTGCTTAGTTAGTATGAATACACAACGCAAGTCAGTTTATAACCATCGTCGTATAGGGAACGAGGTGGAGAACCACCTATTTCGGGATCACTATCCATGCAAACGAATTTTTTTGCAAGTTACGTATAAGATTCTGACATAAAGTAGCCACAAGTATCGTTAGTCCATCCATTAAAGAATTCATTTCGTGCTAGAATTTTGAGTAAATAAGTGCTTGAAGATTGGCATACTGCACTAGGTACATCGTGTTCTTTTTTCGGCCCAATTATTCAGCAGCAGAATTTCGGAAGAAACCAGTGATGATTATGATTTGGTACCAGAAAGATTAGTTTTATTTACATGAGTAAGAATGAATGCACTCTTTCTGCAAAGACAAACCAAGTACGGACTGTTCTACAACATTAGCTTTTGGGCATTTGTACTCTATTTAATATTGTTTTTAAATAGAATAAACCTGGTATAAATCGTTATATCATACGCATTTCTTTAAATTATTTATACATTCCATTAGTATCCTGTATTATTTGATATCGGTTGCATGAAATGTTAATATCAGGAGTACAAACTTTGTGGGACTACTTTTACTGATCTTCGGAACATTTTCATCGAGGGTCATTATGAATAAACACGCGACATGCAGTCGTTTTCATGAGACATCGGAATTAACGAAATATGTGATGTAATGATCCAAACATTGATTTGAATTTATAAATATGAACAAAATAGTTTATATTTAGTGCGAAATACTAGCTTTACAGTATGTTTAGGCAAGCAGTTCAGGAAAAATCAAATAATGTGCTTTTGAATTAATTACAAAGACGTTCTTGATTGCATTTGTAAATTACTTCAATCTATTAATTTTCTATGATATCTGAAATAGTTTCTTTGCATTATAAGTATAACAAACACTCTTAACTCATATGTGTGTAACGTTTGCTTCGTTAAACAGTTGACACCTACGCCTCTCTCAAATCAAATTGTTTCATGAAACGGAACAACTTTTCCCAAGTAAAGTGCCCGCAAGATTTGTACACTAGTGTAACAGCTTAAACAGGGAACCGTTTTCCTTACGTGCTACCTGTTCAGCAAGTTCCTGTTGCTGTTCGCTTGCACATCAAGTCCCGCCTTTAAGAAACCTGTTTCCTTCTCAATACTTTATAAAGCACAACAAACTCGTTCTGAAACTTGTTCTGAAATTAGTACATCGTCTCTCTCTCTCTCTCTCTCTCTCTCTCTCTCTCTCTCTCTCTCTCTCTCTCTCTCTGGCTGAGAGCGGATGGTAGCGTCGCCAACAGTAGAGTGATCCAGGTAAGGTGAGCAATGAATATGTACATTGGTGCTGTTACAAGCTTTGCTGGTTGCATTACTACCATATAAGTTCAACAAATACTTTTGGAACGAAGGAGATAAATGCGATATTAAATTTATTAACAAAACGAAAGCATAATGTTAAATCTATTAAAAGGTATTAATTTGTTCATAAGTTTAATGAACTTGTTATGAATTCAGTAAAAGAAGGTTAACGTGTTAAACGTTTAGGAGTGCGCTTCGTTAATAGTGTGTGTGCGCTGGCTTGCGAACTAGCAGTTTAATTTTGATGCAAGGGGTGTGGCCAATGTTAATGAAAACAGATTGATATATAACTTATTTTGATGCACGGGGTGGGTTCATATTTAATGGAGACTGATTCATATATAACATTTTATAGGAAATACATACAGTGTTTGCAGTTCATTTATATAGTTTATTATTAAATGCAAACCATAATGGTCTTTAAATCATTGTCGCTATTAACTGTGTGTGTCTGTTTTCTGATCTTTGTAAAATTGAGTGAATGCTTCAGTCGTGCTCTTGGCCACTGATATAAGTTGGAAACAGTCTGTGTACAGTAAACAGCAGCATATATATATATATATATATATATATATATTAACAATTATTTTGTATCTTTATATTCATTTATTATTCACGAAATATCATCATCTTAGAATTGCTGTGCACAATCAAAAACATATTCTTGATCTTCTATTAAGTATGTGTAGTTATCCCGTGATGCCCTACAAAATACTGTAATTAATTGATTTCCTTATAGCCGCAAAAACAGAACCTACGTTCAGAGCATTGTAAGAAATATTATAAATCCTGATTGTGCCCTTCCACCCCTCATGTACCGAACACTCCTTTATCTTCTATTCGCAACCCGTAAAAGGCCAATACTGACCAGTAGCTTTACAGTCGTCTCTCAAAAGCAACCGAGGGTCACCAGTCATCGGCAAGAGATCAAAGCCAAGTATGGGATCGTCTAGCGTTTTATTTGAGAGTTAAATATTACTTCAGGAATTATTTTCTTCAAAACACATCTAATATTAAACATTCGAGTTCAATTATTGCATGCATTTAATACTTCCACTAATGTATTCATTTATCTCTTGCTCTTCAATTTCCATACCGTAGTACATTTAACTAACATTATTTGGATGTATATAATTTGTTACTATAAGGAAAATAATTAAATTTCGTTGTATGGGAATGTTATCGTGTTAACTTTTGTTGAGAACCGACTGATTATTGTAAAACGTTAGTGCAAACCTGTCCTATTAAGGTCTGAGCTTTTAATGCGCTAAAAGTGTATCCATAAACAGGATCGTTAAAATATATGTTTGCTAACAAATGTATTTGCCTTTGTTTTCAAATAAGGAGGGTTTCTCATATATTCTTCCTTACCTTTTGTTCACCAGTATCTGCTAAAATCTGTTCTATTTACATTAGAATGCATTTAAATCTATGGGTACAGCCAAGGGCTCAGTCAAAAAAAAATCACTATAACATGGAAGTAAAAGGCAAAAGAATGGAACTTTGGTTTGAAAGACATTCAACAAAACATGATTTTGGGGGAATTATCCTTACAACTTGGCGAGGGTGAACATAATAAGCCTTTTTTTGTAATGAAACAAGGAAACAAACTCTTTCAAACTATTTCAACTGCCCTCATGTAGGTTCTAATTTGCATGCACGTTTGATTTATTCAGGGCCGGTATTCATAACCATTTTTGAGGAATTAACTAACTTTAGTCATTATCCCAAAGTAAGTATCTCTCTGGTAATATTATACATTAACTTAATCGTCTATAAAATACTTGTTTTCGTTAATTAAATGTTATAAACATACTTTTATGTTAAAACCACTATCACTTTTCATTTAGTTTGAAAGTGAACATTTAATGAAATTTACTTAAAATAAAATTTAAGATGTTTTAAGGATACTGGCCCATAACTATTAAACTTGTTTTCGAACGAACATGGTCATGAACACAAGACAGTATATTATGAAATCATCTTTAAAATGATTTCACCAACTCTTCGAAATTTAAGGCACATTTGATAAGGTTCATATGGTTTGCCTCTTTCTTGGATTGAAGTGATTTTGAAAAAAAAGACTTAAAATTAAACTTTACGCAGCCTTCAAAGTAGAAGAAAGAGATATCAGTTTCTTTCATTTCTTTCGTTTCATTTTCCAATATGGCCCCTTGCATACTATACTATTTGCAGCTTGTGAGAAAACAAGTCCCCCAAATGTAATGCAATGTCAGTTATTCTTGAATTACTAATTTAAAACTGGCAGAAAAAGACACAATTTTTATACATTTTAGTTCAACAAATTCAAATCACTATTTGTGCAGTGAAACTGATTTATCATTGTTTTACTAAAAACGAATTAAAATTGGAAGCACATTTTCATGATATAAGTGGTTTTCTAAAAATCTATGATTGTTGGTTGTAAATAAGCGCCCTGACGCGTTAAATTTGTACACGGCGTAATTTATCCTGTGCCGTTCAACCAGAACAAGACTATGCGACTACAGATACATAATATCTCAAAACGAAGCATTTGTTAGTGACTTTTATTTTGAAAGAAAAGATTGATCAGTACTTTTTAACATGAAATGTTTGTTTGTTATAAAGAACTCAGAAGAAATGAAATTGCTGAAATAATAACATAACAACAGCAACATATTGGTCGGTGTAATTGGACTGTTTAATTACATTGTGAACATGTGTACCAAGTTCCGTTTGATGATACTTATTTTCTCTAGTTATGGTCAATATCTTTATACACCAAGACTGTAACAATACCTCGGCACATTAAACATTTTTATTTTGAAGATCGTAAGAGTTGAAATGTTTAGTTTTTACATAACACACATAGTACAGTCACGTAATAGAAACTTATACAAACGTTCAATATAAAAGGCTCCTGATATGCATATTATATAATCATAATAAACTCAGTTCACATGGGATAAACCTTAACTTGCAATCAGTTGTAATGTAGGTTTAATTTGCGAAAACAATTACATGATATTTTGTTACTGGGTTAAATTGATTCTGAAATGTTATAAAGGTGTATATAGTAGTATTGTTTGCCAAATCGTATGATATATAGAATTATATTATAAATATCGATATGTTTATGATATCTGATTCGGTTTCTGTCTAAATTAATAAATTAAATAATCTATGTCTAAATTGATAAATCAAAGTATTGTTTTAGTACGCTAGTGCGATACGTATGTTTAACAAATGGTGCGTAAACGTTTATGGTAAAACTTTCAACTTAAAACTTGAAAGTCCTCCAAAATATATGAGCACATCTATCTTAAATGCTAGGTGTGTAAGAGCAAACTACGCAGGTCAACTGGTAGCCGTCAACGTATGGTGGACACTTTTGAGAGCCACACTTGGCTTCGGTGACATAAAACAGCGCCCCATTTTCATCATCCTCACCCCCAGCCAATACTTCTGGCTTACTATCCACACAAACAAATTCCCTTCTATGCCAGCTACGGTGTTCTGACATTAGGTAACCATGGTACTCTTGCGTCCATCCGTCAAAACATTTATTTCGAGCAGGAATCATAAGAATGTTGGTATTTGAACTTCGGCACACGGCGCATGGAACATCGCGTTGGTAAAGATCAGACAATACTGTGTCAGCTGTTTGATATTCAGCTCCGTAGACAAAGCCTCCATTTCCCGACCGATTGGTTTGTTCTTCAAATATTGGCACTTTCGGTAAACATAGGTATTTGCACCTCCGCCTGACTCATGAAATTGCGATCCTCCAGCATATCCGTCATAGACGAGCTGGTAGATGGACAGGAAGTCCGTCCCACCGGATGTACGTTGTGCCGTTGGAATCTCCGGCATTTCGCAAAGCTTTGAAAAAAATATTCACGGAATTAACATGACATTAGTGTTCTTCTTCTTATAATGAATACTTTTGATTATGATATAACATAAATTAATTACTAATGGTCAAACAACTTTGATAAAACATGTTCTGATTTGCCCATGTATATGAATGCAAACACCCATTATGCCTTGAACTAAACTTTGTCAGACTAAGGTATGTGGTAGTTGTGTCAATTCTGGAAGAAAGTTTGATGAAATGTACCATACAAAGGCAATTAATCACATATTAGCTACAAATAGTTTATACTATCTGAAGTTGAAACGATTTTTGATGCTTGGAAAGGTAATTTTTATTTGACATCTCATGTCCAACTACCGAATGATAACGACATCAAACCTACAGTTTAGAGTAAGTATTTACAAATTACCTTTCAATTGTTCCTTTAGATCGCTGATGGCCGACGTTTGAACAATGTTTTCCTCAAGTAAACGTTTCGTCTCTCTTTCAAGACTCGCAAGCTTCTTTAGCACGCCAAACTCGCATTCAAACATATCAAGCGCCGTCCCGCTCTCCTGGCACATGGACGACTGTATCGTCGCCAGTATAAGGATACTCCGGGTAAAAGATGCCATGATTATGTCAAATGTGTCAGCGGCAGTGTCCGTATTTATATCGTTAACGTTCACCCTCTCCGTAATGTAATATTTCCATATAAGGAATTTTGTTTAAAAAATATTAACAGTCATTGGAAACAAGGACACAAATGTAGTAATTGAAGTAAACAAGTCCAATGTTCTTCCTTTATAATCACTGTGAGGGAGCAAGAACTGTGACGTCACACACATGTGTATGACCACGACGATCTTAACACAACAATTTTTTTTTTCTTTACTTAATTGAATCAAATTAAAACAAGACCTAGCCCACGGTACGCCACATGATTTCCGCTTTTATGTGGTATACTGTCTGTCATATTTGATGTGTTTTTTTTTAAACATTCAAAAACAAATTTGGAATCGGCCATGCAGACGACCACACATTTTGTTAATCTGGCAAAAACAATGATACATCGGCAATTTCAACTGGTGCTTTACAAAAAGGTATATAAACAGTAAATATATACCATTTACATACCTTTTCAAGGCGAAATGATTTTTTTAAAGAAATCGTACAATATTAAATTATGCGAACGACCACACTCGAGAATTTTAGGCAAACGACCACACTTTTTATCCAATTTTGATAGGAGTGCGAATAAAGCTTTAAATAATTTATTTGTTAATATGTATAGTATATCTTTAAGATGGAGAGTCGACAACCTCAGGTCTGCAGATATTGTAACACTTCCTCACTCCAAATCCCTTCCTATACACTAAGCCGTTTAATCGTTTATTTACAAAGTCAAAACAACCACGTCCGATGATACAAGTTTTATTGTAAGCATTATTTATTTCTTAGTTCCAATTAATTTGTTCTATTAAACAAGAGAAAAGCTGACTCTCAAATCTTAGCCTGGCAGACTGCCTAAACTCGGTCCGTAGACCTGAATTTAAATCCAATTACATTCTCGACTATCAGAATCCTAACCAGAAACAGACTACTTCTCGAACTTCCAAACTAAGATTTTATACTCCCTAATTGGCCCCAATTGTAATGACCATTCAGAAGTGTTTCCTAATTCCCCTTAATAGTTTAACGATATCATGTGATACATTTAATCTCACGTGACAATTACCAACGTATTTTACTGGCTATCGCCACAAAAAGGAGCTTGTCATTCAATAGTTTCAGTGACGTCAAAATTAACTAGACCAAACCCTTTAGTAGGATTTTAGTAAACAAGGTAATTAAACTTATTTCTGGACAGTACTTAAAATAGCCATTAGCGGTTGACCTTAGCCGTAGCCGATTAATCTACCAAGTAACGTATGAGTTTAGCAAAAGGCAGATCCTTTGATAATTATTATTCAAGTCTTAGGGCCATTCTTAGCATATGCGAAAGCGATTAACTGTTCCATCCATATCTTATCGACACCTGCCGGTAACGGTAATGAAGCTCCAATGAAAATAAACGCTATGGCATTTTGACCACTTAGTAGCTAAAGAAAGGAGTGATGACCTTAACAGAGATGAATTAATATTGGCGAGGGTCATTGTGTTACAATATTGTGGCAAGGTCCTTGCAAACATTTCCACACTGCAGTAGCACGAAACAACACATATCGGAACGGGAAAGGGTTATATGTGCTGTGAAAAGATTTTCCACAGCAGGGCAAACTTGAATAGACACAGGTTAGTTTATACAGAATAGATAGCGAATAGGTATGGCCGAAATGTTTTCAAAACCATGTTTTTCTCGTCGGCTTGGTCGTCGTCTTAACGTCATAATGGACACTTTATTAAAGTTAACAATGTGATTAACGATATCATTGTTAACTTTAAAACATGAGATATTTGATTATGTCTTCACATACATAAATATCAACTATTACAGCTGCAACAGTTGTTTAAAATCATGTAAGAAAAACAGCAAATCACAAGTGTATCCATTAAACTTCCAGAGATGTTACGATTTTAAAGTTAACAACGATGACGTTAACAACATTGTTAAATTTAACAAATTTCTGAACAATTGGCCTAACGTGTCTTTAACTTGATTATATTTAACACGAAGCGTTGTATATATGTTACCAGTGAAAATAAGCCAATGTATAGCGTAGCTGTTTTTGTTCCTAGATAGAAAAAAAATCTAGCGGTGTTTTATCTTCTTGTGTTGCTGGTTTTTAATAAGCAAT
This sequence comes from Mya arenaria, assembly GCF_026914265.1. Taxonomy (NCBI): domain Eukaryota; kingdom Metazoa; phylum Mollusca; class Bivalvia; order Myida; family Myidae; genus Mya; species Mya arenaria. Next base: position 34,241,756 of record NC_069126.1, read on the forward strand.
ATTGGGTCTACGTTGCTTCGTTTAATGTAAAAAGGTCGACTTCTTCAAATGTTCCATTCGTGTTGACATATTTTAGACACAGACTAACTTTAGTATATTATATGATAGAATATTCTTTTTATAAAATGATATGTGTTTACTTTTCAGAAGTCATGTGCATAGCGAGGCGAAGCTCTTTGTTTGCATAAATTGCGAGAAGTCGTTTCCAACCAATGCTGATCTTCAAAATCATAATATTATTCGACGTGAAAAAAGCAGGGGTGTAACTGTCACGAATGTGGGTTGTCTTTCTCAGAAAAGTCAAACCTGAAGGCACATTTGGATATGCACAAGGGGGTCAAGCCTTAAATGTCCTGAGTGTGAAAAAGTCACAAAAAACATGGATTAATTACAATAATGCTCTTTTTTACGTTTGATTTTTGTTCGATTAATCTTAATACTACTTTTCCTGTGGTAACATGGTTAGCAGAACATATTGTATTTTCTAACAATATTTTGTATTTGAAAAATAATCGCCGTGCATAACCAGGAAGGCATTTTCAAAACTGTTTTAGTAAATTCTTGCTTTTGTTTGAGGCGATGGGTTTTTAGCTCGACTATTCGAAGACTTAGGAGAGCTATCCTACTCACCCTAGCGTCGGCGTCAAACCTTGGTTAAGGTTTTGCATGTAAGCACCTTTAATTCATTATCTCAGCAAATACATGTATTGCATTGAAACTTTAGATATGTGTTCTCAACTATACAATCAAGCGAGATAACTCTATCTTGCATATAATGCAAATTATTGCCCTTTATTATTCGACATAGAAATTCTGGTTAATGTTTTGCATAGAAGCACAGATAGGTTACGATCTCTGAACTACTTGATGTATTGTATTGAGACTTTATTCAACGGTACTCAACGACAAGCGTGCTTAAATCAAGGAAGATAACTGTATTTTGCATATAATGCAAATTATGGTCCTTTATAATTTGATTAAGAATTCTGGTTAGGTTTTGCATGTAACGTCAATATATCAGCAAATACTCCATGTATTGCATTGAAACTTAAGACAGGTGATTCCAACTATCCAACCGACTTATTTAATCAAGTAAGATAACTCTATTGTGCATGTAATGTAAATTATGGCCCTTTATTATTCGACTAAAAGATTCTGGTTAAGGTTGTGCATGTAGTACCAAAACTTTGCAATCTAAACTTAAAAGCGACTGAATAGTTGAGCGCGCTGTCTCTGTGACAGCTCTTGTTATAAAAGATCATTGTACTGTGATTAATTTCACTCACGGTTATCAAACTTTGCAATTACAGAACAGGATGTAACTGATGTTTTAGAAAACTTAAATGTAACAAAGCTATTGGCCCAGACGGAATTGGCCACAAAATGATGAAAGCAACATCAAAAACGATAGGCTACCCCCTGTGTTTATTATTCAATAAGTCTTTGATAGAAATACAATATCCCAAGTATTGGAAAACAGCTAATGTCATGCCCCTTTTTAAAAAGGGTGTACCGGACGAACCGTCAAATTATAGACCGATCTTCTTAATAAGCTGTGTGGTAAAGTCATGGAAATAACTATGTTTAAAAATATTTATAATCATCTTCATGCTAATGACCTAATATATAAAAAGCAATCTGTTTTTTTTGCCAGGCCATTCGACTCAATATCAGCCGGTAGACATTTATAACCAAATTTGTAAAGCATTTGATGATTAAGAATCAACATGTATTGTGTTTTGCGACATATCCTAGGCATTTGATAGAGTTTGGCACAAAGGTATTTTCTTTAAACTAAAACATCATGGTATCAATGGAAATTTATTGGATTGGCTAACAGATTACTTAGAAGGCCGAAGTTCAAAAGGTTTTGTAAAATCATCTTTTTCAGAATCAAAATTATTAGAAGGTTGTCCCTCAAAGATCCGTGTTAGATCCTCTACTTTTTCTTATCTATGTAAATGACATAGCAGATTCTCTACTAAGCACAACTCGTATCTTCGCAGACGACAGTTCTTCAGCTGTTTCCTCCCGTGACGTAATATAATAGAAGACACAATAAACCATGATTTAAATTGTATCCTTGCATGGTCTAAACAATGGCTAGTGAACTTTAATCCTGCTAAAACAGAGGCAATGTTTCTGACCTATTGTCCAAGAAATAGTCCAACATTTCTTTTTGATAACACCTTTGTTCAACTTGTTGATCACCACAAGCACCTTGGTTTGACACTCAGTAAAGATGGGTCTTGGCATCAACATATAACTAATATCATCGCAACAGCGTCAATAATTCTTGGTACTATGAAATTAATGAAATTTAAACTACACAGAAAAACACTTAACACAGATATTTGTCATATCTTCGTCCGCATCTAGAATACGGATCGTTACTTTGGGATAATTGTGCCCAATATGAAAAAGAAACGCTTGGTAAAGTTCAATATGAAGCTGCTCGAATAGTTACCGGTCTCACACGATCCGTATCAATAACCAATCTACTCAAAGAAATTGGCTGGGTGTCCCTAACGAATAGAAGAACAATCCAAAAGCTAACATTAGTATATAAACACAAACACAACATGTTACCATCTTACCTCGAACAATTATTTCCTCAAAGCGTGCAAACATTTAGTAACAACACTTACAAATTACGGTACTCAGAAAATTTTCAAACGTTACCTAGATGAACTCAAATTTATGCACACACTATACTTCCATCCGCACTGAGGATGTGGAACGATCTTGACACCTCTGTTCCGATCTTTACAATAATTATATCGCAATTTCCCCCAACTGTGTCTGTGGTACAGAAATTGAAGATGTTGAACACTTTCTTTTCAAATGTAGTCGGTTTACTGCACAACGGCGAGAATTATTTCTTCAAACTAGGCAATATCACCCTCTGAATACCAATAAATTACTAGAAGGCTACAGTAATCTGAATGATAAACAGAATACATACATATTCCAAAAAGTGCGAATATATATTATTGCTACTTAAAGATTTAAAATAAATGGAGTTCAGTAGCCTGCCTATCATTATACTTCTAGTACTAGCCCACGAAATTGGCGACAACAGATTCGTTTACATGTATCTTTTCTCATTCTATCTTTCTCCCTCTCTCTCTCTCTCTCTCTCTCTTCTCTCTCTCTCTCTCTCTCTCTCTCTCTCTCTCTCTCTCTCTCTCTCTCTCTCTCTCTCTCTCTCTCTCTCTCTCTCTCTCTCTCTCTCTCTCTCTCTCTCTCTCTTCCGTTAACTTTCTTCGAGTCAATCTCTTACTAATTCAAAACCTAATATTGATTATTATCATGAAATGTTATTTATTTATGCACATGCAAATTGATCTTGTCATAACTTTTCAATCTAAACGATAGTCTGACACACTGCGGGGAGAGCCATTTTCTAACGTTGTTATAACTTGTGGCCCAACCCAATTGTATAACTATATTGTTTGTCGAAATGATTTATATGACGTGCATATATTATATACAATAAAATACGATTTCTAATTAATTTCATTTTTTGTGATTGTTTTTTCAGAACTGTATTAGTAAATTCTTGTTTTAGTTTGATTCGATGGGTTTGCATAAAAGATTATTGCAAGGTGATTCATTTCACTTTTTGTGATTTGCTCTGTGGTTACATTTCTATGTTTAAGCTTTGCATGTAAACAGCCTGATCAGTATTACATGCTATATCAATCTTATAAATGCGTTTGTTTCAAAAAGAAATGATGCCATTTTTTGTTTTATATTGATGTGATTTATACTCATTCTTTACTGTGATTCGTTTGTACTTTAAAAATGAACGCAATAAACGTTTTCAAATATCATTTTATTATGATTAATCTTAAAGATGCACTATAATACGCACAAGTAAGATTTACCACATTTAATAATATTGTTTTAATATTCCATTTTAATGTCGAAAACAATGATTCTTATGAAGGATATTGAGTTTAATTTGAAAGATATGAGGTTAAACAAGATATTTCTACCTTATGAGACTATAGTAGATCACTGTAAATATTTTAGCATTCACCAATCATTTAATATTTTTGCGCTTTCTGCTAATAAAAACACGGTTACTATCTTGTTATCAGTAATTAATATTTTCAATAATGTCTGGCGGCGTTTCTCCTTTGGCGGTTTTGGCCGCCAGATAGTCATCAACATTTACCTTGTTAATACGAAATATGTATATTATTGTTACGGCATTAAATGAATGCCCATATACAAACCTATCCTGGTCGTTTGTTGATTACTTACTAGCTGGGATATGAGATTCATGGCCAAGCCTGGTATAATACATAAATAACATTTATGGTACATAAAAGTATTTATGTAGCTTGCTAAGCCATTCTTTATTGGTTTGGCAAGTTAACCGTTTCGTGGTAACGACAAGCGTTAATGTGCGTCGAGGTCTCACTGCCAGACTTATTTCGCCTGGCTTGATAACCAATCAGCTTGTAGGATGGGTGCCACGTGACTTTCAGAAACCAATGAAATCTCTATCGCCATTATCCTTTGTCTTCAGCGAACAAGCTTTGTGTGAAACGCTAAAAAAATCAATAACCACCTCCTCCACGTCCTCCTCCACACCAACTATACAATAAATTGTGTCTGGTCAAACTTGTATCAACTATATAAACTTTTGTATTAACCGTTTGATCTTTCTTTCCACTTTGTTTATTCTGTTTATAGTTCATATGAGTTGTGTTAACGAACTGTTTTATTACTTCACACCCATTTTGGCATTTCTAGCCACTTGTATAAATTATAAGGGTGTTATTTCACATGTTTGTATGTTTGTATTATTTAATGTGTCATTACTGCCAAATTTTGCAGATTTCTTTACTATTTCATATTGGTTGTATGTTTGTATTAATTAATGTGGCATTACTGCCAATTTGCAGATTTCTGTACTATTTCATATTGGTTGTATGTTTGTATTAATTAATGTGTCATTACTTCCAATTTTGCAGATTTCTGTACTATTTCATATTGGTTGTATGTTTGTATTAATTAATGTGTCATTACTTCCAATTTTGCAGATTTCTGTACTATTTCATATTGGTGGCGGTTTTGGCCGCCAGATAAGTCATCAATATTTACCATGTTTATACAAATTATGTATATTATTGTTACGGCATTAAATAAATGCCCATATACAAACCTATCCTGGTCGTGTGTTGATTACTTACTAGCTGAGGATATGAGAGTCATAGCCAAGCCTGGTATAATACATAAATGCATTATTTAGTAAGAAGTGAAAGGTTAATCAGTCAAAATTTATGTTTGTTATACATGTGCATGTATTGATTTTGAATACGAGTGTCACTTTAACAATTATTGCCATATAATTACAATTATTGCCATATAAGTGACGTGTCAATACAGAATACTGGCACAACACATATTTAATCAGAAACAACTTTGTAATTGAGTAATGACTACACATGTCATTCGCCGGCTTTAAATGAACTACCCAGTAGCATTAGAAATTCCATAATTATCATCATATCGATAGTCAACATTGAATGCTTTGGAGTCCCATTTTGGATGTAACAAACGCTTTTGAATCATTTAATTCTCTTTATGTGTATTGATGACCACGCTTAGAGGTTCATCACCATGGACAAGATCAGACCGTCTGTTCTTTCTCCGGTGAAGGCTCAGCCCAGAATTATTCCGCATCTTGTTTTATAACTGAAAAAACGGTATGCATTTGTTTACGGTTTCCCATGGAAGCCCATGAATGTCAGCAACAAAAACAGTCAGACGAATTTACATTTACATCGTAAATTGATGCAAAATAAACTGAATGCACTAGTACAAATACATCTAAAATAGACGTCTAAACTTGTTGTATGGGTCGGATTTTGAAAATTTCGAAATTGATTTTGGTATTATTGTGACATTTCTGTCGGATAGATATCTTTGCAAAAAAAAAGAAAAATGGCAGCCTATAAGAACAACCCTCGTTTATTTTTCAATTTGTAGAGATGCATTAAAACTATGCATTAATCTTCACGAACTAAGCGTCCTGAATCCGAGTTTAGCATTTTGTAAGAGATACCAGTCTTGTATTGCCGGAGATAATTCTAAGAGTTTCTAGCTTGTTCTGTTTAAAATCGTCCTCTTCAGCCTGTGTAAGATCCCAAACGACATCAGAATATTCTAGTATTTGGCGAATAAAAGCTGTGTACAAAACTTCGAGAGAACGTTTGAAAAGAATACAATTTTTTGAACGATGTACATTAACACGTTTCCATGCCTTCTCTTTGATGATATCGAGGTGTGCACGCCACTGACCATTACTAGATATAACAACGCCAAGGTGTTTGTGTATGTCAATTTCAGAAATAGTTGTAGTTTACATGGTCATGGTAGATGTTGAGGTTTAGTGTGCTTTCGAGATATAAATAGACATTATGTTTTGCTACGATTGTCTTTGAGATATCGCAAAACACAGCTCGTATTTCTTTGACTTCATCCCTAGATTGATAGAATGTATGATAAAGGTAGGAAAGATTATTTACAGATTAATCTTTAGGGACAAAGCCCGATTGTAAGAAAGAGATATGTCATTGTTGGCAACGAAGAAGTTGAACATATGCTTATGAATAACCTTTTCAAGTACCTTACTAATGTTACATAACAACGATATAGGTCGATAATTTCGAACTAACAGTTGGTCGTTCTTGTTATGAAAAACATATATATGAGCCAATTTCCACTTCCTAGGTTCCGTACTAATTTGAAGGGAGTTGTTGAAAAAGCAGCACAAAGGTTTAGCTAGTTCGCATGCGAACACCTTCAAAACACGATTGATTATTTACGACTTTAATACAGATTGATTATTTACAACTTTAATACAGATTGTTTATTTACGACTTTAATACAGATTGTTTATTTACGACTTGAATACTGATTGTTTATTTACGACTTGAATACTGATTGTTTATTTACGACTTGAATACTGATTGTTTATTTACAACTTGAATACAGATTGTTTATTTACGACTTGAATACTGATTGTTTATTTACGACTTGAATACTGATTGTTTTTTACGACTTGAATACTGATTGTTTTTTTACGACTTTAATACAAATTGTTTATTTGAGACTTTAATACAGATTGTTTATTTATTTACGACTTTGATACAGATGAAACACCCAATTCGTTTATAACAAAATAACTAAGGCATGGTTGATCCTCACGAAGATGATAATCAGGAATAGCTTTTTTGAATCATCGAGAAAAGTTTGCGACTGGAAAAGGGTATTATAAATGTTGGCCTTCTAAGCATTTTCGGTGTGTCATTGATCGTTATGTTTAAGAAAGGAATGTTCTGGTTGAGAGAGGCAGAACTGGTAAACTGCTTAAGAAATTTCCAAAAGTTAGTTGTTGACAAGTTATCATTTCGAAGCTTCTCTTCCAATTTCTCAATAAAATTAATGCGAGCTTTTCTAAATAGAGTTGTTGTTTCATTACGTTATCGTTAATAGGTTGCCCAATCTTGGTGGTCTGATAACTTGGCTTTGTCGTAGACTCATTTCGGCGTATGTGTAATATAGTAGAGGTATGCATACATTCAACATCAGATTTTGGAACCGTAACTATTGTATTATGAATTGCTGCGTGATATAGGTTAAACATACTTGTAGTAAAATTGTCAACAAATGTGTCAATACAAGTCGTAAAACAGGAGTCCCAGTTGAATCCAGGAACACTATGTCGTAATAGACTGAAGTCACCTTGATCATAATTCCATCTCCTTCTTTTGTAAGTCGATGATGCTTAGAATACTTAAAGCAACAGAAGATGGGACAATGATAGCGCATATTCTGGTCTACAAATGGTTCACCGACACCAGAAATGTTAACATGTTGTGAATTTGAGACTAGAAAGAAGTCGATTAGTGAACTGGAGTGTTCGCTGAAGTTAGTTGGGTCTGATATCATAGGACGAAAGTGGTTGAATTTGGTCCATTTTAAAATGTACCAACCAACATGCACGGTTCTTAAGACGTACTTCAAGACATTCTGTATATTAAGGTATATTATCACGCACATATACTAGAATTCCATCGTGCCTGTTACCTTGTTTGTCTCTTCTAAACGAGATGGCTGAGTCAAATTATGACTACTCAGAATTAACAATATCATCCGTGAGGCATATAATGTCAAACTCTGCAAGTTCTGCAAAAAGAATGTCGAGTTTGTTAATACAACTTTTAACTTTGTAAAAGACGATCTAAAGATATCGATCATATTCTCTGAATCGGGTGATTTATCAGATAGGCTTATCGGATCTGGATTTTGATTAATATCGCTACAAAAGGAGGATAATTGACAGCCAGACAAAAAGATCAAAGTTGTTAAGAAACTAGAACATTTTCTTCCTAGCTGGAATGGCCCGAAAAGGACTACCCTTACCCGATATACACATAAATCAACTTTCATTAAGCTTTACCATAATCATCAATAACTAATTGTAAGCAGACTCTGTTCAGAAAAACTTTTCACCAAAGACCTCTTTGTTTAATGCGCTAAAATTGTATCCGTAAAAAGATCGTTAATATATAACTTTTATAATTCTTTTCGAATGGTGAGGTTTTCTGAAATAAGTTAAACTTCACACAGCCTTAAAAATGGAAGTTAACGAGACCAGATTATTTCTTTTCATTTTTCAGTTAGACAGTGTGCTAACTACGCTCGATGCAACTGGTGAGGAAACAAGTCCCCAAAATGTTATGCATAGTACCTTATTCTTGAAATAATTAAGTACTTAAACTAGCGCAAATATCCAATTTTACGACACTTTTTATTAAAACAATGATAGATCAGATTCGCAACATAGTTGGAGTTTAGTAGTTTCATTTAATGTTTATAACATCAAATAATGACGAGTGTTAGATAATCGAGACAAATAGTAGCCGTATACATCAAACATTAAGCCCATTCGGGGTACCTGAATATGAGTTTAACATTAACATCATGTAAGCTATTTATAATAGTTAACATTTCATGATGTAAGAACGTAAGTATAATATACAAAACAATATTGATTGTATACGATTTGGTAAAATTCATTACATTCTTGACATAAATAACACATATGCATAAAAATAACGGCTTAGTAACACCAAAGATACGACAGTCCACAAAAAACTAACACCGTTTAAGCTGCGGCCAACAATAGTACTGCAAACCCTAAACCGAAATTTAAAATAAACGTTGCCTAATTTGTTGCAGATACCTTAGACGAAAGGTTAAAAGTGCAAGAAAAAATTATCTGCAACTTTTTAAATTTAATACTGATTGCTGTTCGTCGGAAGTAAGCAAAATGGCGTGCCGCCAGTGTGACTGAGTTTAAGGTAAACTACAATATATCGACACCGCTTGGTCAATTAGAATAAAATATGTATAATACTTATTTATTGTAGTGTTAAGTGTTAATTCGCTATTTGGATATGAAAACAACACTGTACAAACTTCTTCCGAAACAAATCGGTTTCCATCGTTGGAAGTACGTGATATCTTTCTCCATTGACATTGTTTTTATTTATATCTCTTAGTTATCTTAAGTATATTTTCGAACATTTTTGACTTCAATTTTCTAGATAGGATCTATCTAAAAGTGTTTGCCTTTAAGAAAATTATCATAGTTCATAATTGCTGATGTTCCAATTTTAAAAGTCATATGAAAATATGTTATTTCCTTTCCTACGATGTAAGGCAGACACGGTAGGGACTCGCATATTGATTCTGAAAATGGAATAAGCTCCGTCTAAATTTGCTTGAGTCCCCTCACATCCCGGTTCTCCGTCCATGCACATTAACTCCATAGTAGATTCATGAACATCCCGTCCTGCCATTATATAACCATGCTATTCAATTTTCTAACCATAGTAACATCTTGTCTAGCAGGGATCATGGAAACATTGGCTCTTGAGGTCCTACAAAATGCACACGGTACCTCGTGATTTTTCAAATGGTCGGAAAAGGATCCATGGGACTCGTTCTTGGCACCGTGAAAGTAACCCATGTTAGTTGGCGTTATGTCGTTTCTCCATTGTGTTTTTTTTCGGCAGACAAAAGCAATTGATCCCCGTGCCTCTATGTAGGTAGGCACATTCTCCCGCATACCCGACGAAGTCAAGCTCCGTGCCGATTATATCCGGGCATAACGTCCTTTCACAGGCGGATGTAGGTGATTTCACAGGGATCTTTCAGTGTTTGCAAAAGCTCCACTGTGGTTTTGCAATAAAAAGTATGTCCTCTACAAAATCAGCATAACAATATACTACTTTCAAATGTAAAAAAAAACTTTACTTTAACCGGAATGCTATTTTTTTATAATCCTCAAATGGAAAATAAAATTTAACTGAACTCAAAACTCCTTCAATGGCGGCGAGAAAAAAAATAAAAGCAAGTTTACGGATACCTTTGGAATATAACAAAGGCCGACATAATACATGACTCCACCGACATTGTAATTTCCAGATAACGGGGATATTTAATATACCTGAAATTTGAAATTGGCAGGGCGTTTTATTTTTCTGACTCTGTTTCGCTCTCAAGAATTGTAAATGAGAAGTTTTTTAAGATCATGTTATGTGAGCTTAGTGTGCATTTGCTTAAATACGCTAGGGTCGAAGGACATACCAACCTTGTCATTGCCATTAATAGGATGTATTTTGTGTTTCAGAAACATTACTCTTGTCTTTCATTCAATCATGTAATGCTATTTCTATTACCATTATGCATGAACGTGATTTGGCAAAAACGATTTAACTTTCTTCAAGCTGTTTATAATCATTTCATATGCAATTTTAATGGAATTAGCACTGTTGATTCAGGTATTGTATGACAGCTGATTTGACGATGTTTTGCGAAGCAGTCTGAGATGTGTTAGAAAAAAGAAAAAAAGCCCATAGTAATAAAATCATTATGCTTCTTTTATGGAACTCATTGATCATTGATGCCGAATTACAATGGAATCACACGATATTCACACATATTTGTTTGTGGTATATTTTATAAATTTATATGTTAAAGTTACAAATGGATAAACGTAGTTTCATGATCATCTACATCGACTAAAAATGCATATTTTCCCTACCTGTTACCTGTCCTACCAAATGCAGTAACTTGGTCTGCAAACGCCCTGTTGGCATACGCTTGGATATTAAGTTCGGTCGCCAAGTGAGCCTTTTCCTTTGTAAATTTATCGAGCTTCGGAAGCACGCCTCGTTCTCGAACTTGTTGTCGCAAGTCGCCTGGCTCAGGGCGATGGGTTGTGTCGCTAACAGCAGTGTTATCCAAGTTAGGGAAGCCAAAGGTGTGTCTACTGGTACAGACGCCAATGTCCATATTTATATATTTCATGCAAACCCTCACCGGCTTCAGTTATTTTCATATAAGGATAGGCTCAGAAAAATGTAATATATCATAGGAAAGTAGGAAATACATTTTATGACAAATTGTTTACAAAACGAATTGACTGTCTTTTTATAAACAGCATGGACACAGAAATAGTGAAATATTCTTCCTTAAGATTGAATTTTCATTAGCTCATCCCCATCATATTGTTTTTGTTTAAAGCGGGGTTTTGTGGTGTTGACTGAACATTTTCATGTTCATGAATATCATAAGTACCTGCTAACGCTCTATAAGATGGTCATACAGGTTATTATTTTTTCATATAATGGTGAGTCGATTAGGTAGAAGAAGCATAGTTCTTCAGTTTTTAGGAGACTTGAAATTTAGACATTGATATTCAGAACAGTCATTCATCTTTTGATTATGTATTTAGTACGTTTGGTTACGAGATGTTTTTCATTTAAGAAAAATATCAATGCATAACGGTTTTTTGTTCGGGTAAAGTAGTCTTTCATATTTAATATGCAAATACAGTAATGTAAAATGCGTGTGAATGATACCAATTACAACAATTGTTCATGTGTTTACTTGTTGTTATAAATGTTATCTTATCTTAATTGACTTATTCATAGTCATTAAGATCTTGTGTAAATGTAGAAAATAGTTGTGGGCAAATTATTCTGGAACTTTGATTCTTTTAAAAAGGGATGTTGGTATGAACGTTTAAGCTAGCGCTGATGAGTGTCTACAGTTTTATACATTTGAATGGAAACCTGCAAGCCAGCAGACGTTGACAGTGTTACATGTTTCGGCATGCGTATACGGGCTAACTTGTATCACTTTTAACGGTCAATGTCGCACATACTCGCCTACAAATATGTGCAATACAGTCAATGACAGTGATAAACGTTTGATAATGAGCTCGCTCACTAGGAGCAGTTGACAATGTTATGCGTGTGATCACGAGCTTGTACACTAGCAGCCTTTGACAGTGTTATACATTAATTTTGATAAAATGATTGCTAACTAGAAGTCGTTGACAGTGTTATGCATTTGTGCATCCTATATGATAACAATATTACACGATAGGGAACAACCTGTCGAGCCAGTGGTTGTTGGCAGTGTTTTACGATTTGGCGCGATATGGCGAGCTAGGGGGTGTTGACAATGATTCACGATTGGATGTGAGCTTGTGAGCCATGGGTAGTTGGCATTTTTTGCACGACATGGCTCGATCTGATATATTTGTTTGACCATATTGCATGTTCTTTCGCGAGCTAGGGACCGATGATAGTATTGAAGATTTGGTCGGGCGATTCACCTTCAGTCAGAGCTGGAAATGTGCACGTTGTTTCGTGTTTTCTCGGGCTAGTGACCGTTCACAGTGTTTAATATTTGGTCGGGCAATTCCCCTTCAGTAAGCGCCGACAATGTGCGAGTTATACCGTGTATTTGCGAGCTAGAGGCGTTGATAGTGTTAAAGGTTTGGTCGGGCGATTCGCCTTCAGTCAGCGCTGACAATGTGCGAGTTATTTCGTGTATTTCCGAGCTAGAGGCGTTGATAGTGTTGCAAATTTTTCCGAGAGCGATTGCCGCTGACATGGTCTAACGGTTGGGATGGAGTTTGTAAGGTATAGAGCACTTACAATGTTGACCGTTGTATCGACAGCTATGGGTCATGCACTATGTTTATCGGTTAGTCGGGATCTTGCAATCCAGACAACATAGAGTTACTCTTGATGCCGAGTCATGGTAAAAGCTTGCACTAAGGGACCGTTGCCTATATTGAACAATTGTACAGTAGCGTTACACGTTTTGCCGAAAGCTTGGGACTACTGGTACTATTCGCGCTAGACAGCAGAGCTATCGTTTCAAGTTTTGTCGTGAGAAATTGGGCGTTGACAGTGTTGAAGATTTGGTCGGGAGCTTGTAAGCTACGTAGCGTTGACAGTGTTGTACGTATGTCCGAGAAATTCAGGTGTCAAATCAGGCGTTCCGGAGCTATACGTTTGGCCCCATCTATTGGGCGCTGGCATTGATTCACATATAGATGCTTTCAATGAACTGTCGTTATCAAACTGTGAGTGTTGTATTCATATTTCAGATGATGTATTTTGAATCACCGAAGCACGCTCACCCCTGGCCAAAACATTATGCATGTTGGTACATGTTAAGTAATGTTAAATGAAGAACTTGATTTGTAGTATTCATCTATATTGTGACCCAGACTAATTATATTAAACAATACTTTTGATTTGTAGTATTTATCTATATGGAGGCTTAGATTAATTATATTAAACAATACTTACCTATGTGCATAGTATTTCATATTACACACTAGATTTGGATACATTTAAGTTAGACGTTACGTACTGGCATGTTATTTGATTTGGCCGTATTTAGCTACATGCAAATGCCAGTGTATATCTGATTATGTCTCAGTTGAATTATGACTATGGCCCATACAAACTTTCACTCAGCCAAATGACCCAGCTACATAAATTTGTAATATCTTTCTTTGATTTTTTTAAATACTAATTAATACAATACGTGTGACGATTCCAATAACAGTGTGTCATTTGATACATAGGTCTCTTGTATAGTTAAAATAAATCAAACATACACCTTTAAAATTAATTGTCAACAAGACGAAGATGTATTAATGAAATAAAAATGCTTATAAAAGGTACAATAATATTGCAGACAATGAGTAAAATAGGTACATTAACATCGCCGAAAATGTGTACAATACGAACATTAACATCGCCGAGAATATATGTACATTAAAATCGCCGAGGATGTCTCCGATACGTACAGTAACATCGCCGAAAATGTGTACAATACGTACATTGACATCGCCGAAAATGTGTACAATACGTACATTGACATTGCCGAAAATGTGTACAATACGTCGAAAATGTGTACAATACGGAAATTAACATTGTCAAAAACGTGTTCAATACGTTCATTAATATCGTCGAAAATGTGTACAACACGTACAGTAACATCGCCGAGAATGTCTCCAATACGTACAGTAACATCGCCGAAAATGTGTACAATACGTGCATTGACCTCGCCGTAAATGTGTACAATACGTCGAAAATGTGTACAATACGTAAATTAACATTGTCAAAAACGTGTTCAATACGTTCATTAATATCGTCGAAAATGTGTACAATACGTGCATTGACCTCGCCGAAAATGTGTACAATACGTCGAAAATGTGTACAATACGTAAATTAGCATTGTCAAAGACGTATTCAATACGTTCATTAATATCGTCGAAAATGTGTACAATACGTAAATTAACAATGTCAAAAATGTGTACATAACGTATTAACGTCGCGAAGAACGTGTACAACAAGTATATTAACATCGTGCAAAATGTGTTCAATGTGCTGTCAAAGCGGAAATTATTATCTTGAAGGGACTGCCATAATAAATCGTTTCACATAAATATATAAATTCACAGTTCACATAATTGAAAAACATTTCAAAACTTTAAACAAAAGCTCATTTTTGGGTAAAACCTTCCTGTTTTGTAAATGTGTACCAATCTTACTGATGACAACTGAAGACAATAATCTTAGTTCAGCTAGTATATGTAAATGATCCAATTTTAATCTCATCGAAATGGTTAAACCTGGAAATAGAAAAGCCTTTTGAAGCGTATGTTTCTAACTATGTCAAAGGGTTTGAATGTGTTCTCGCGGGCAATGTTAGGCGAGTATAACCACACGCTAATTGCACTGGAATCACACTAGGGGCCAATTTCCTGTGTTTTCTTTTATTGGCTCGGGGCCATTTAGGGTCCATGTCTATAATAAAACTTCCCAAACTGCACAGCAGGACACTCAGATCGGAGATCTGATACGAGGGATCAAGGCAAGTAGATTAAGATCAATACAGAGGTTGTGTACTGTACACAGATTAGGGCGGGGGGGGTCATTTATAGATGGTTTAAACTAGGCCTTTAACGAAAGCAAATATATTTCGTTGTATAGGATATGAACTGCATGAAATACTTCAATGAACTAGTGATTAATAAACTTCGTCAGAGTCAAACTTTCCACAGTTGGGCTACTTATTTAATTTGCTCAATATTGTATGCTTACTAAAATATCTCGGCAAATGATCTAAAAGCATGGTAATTTAACAAATATTGTTCATAAACTTTTGTTTCTGAATTTAATATTCCATCTTTCAGTAACAGTGCAATGGAAATTATGTGGATCAGTCTAACAGCTAAAACAATTATGACAAGGCTATTCTTTTATCAGTAAACTGCTTTCAGCAACACATAGTATGGGATCTACATATTTATTGCCCTACTAATATACCATATATAACTTGACCTTCTTCAAGGAAACGAGGAAATAAACTGTTTTATTAGCTTTATTTACGTACAAGAATGACACTAGATTAACTTGTAGGTTAAATTAAAAATAACTGACTTACTTATTAAGAGAGAACGAATTTGATTGTTAAAACTTTTTTTCCATCTGTAATGATATACCGTAACAATTTTTCGAGATTATTTTTTCAGGCTAACGAATAAGTCCAAGTGCTGCTGAATAAAGATGAATCAAAAGTTCACAATCATCATGTTAAATATCTACTTGTTCATTATTCTACGCACACATTAATGTTTGGTGTTCAAATCTTCAACTCAGTGTACATGTGAAGCGTTTTTGTTGTTAGCAAACGTATTCCCATTTTTGCAACATGCATTAAAATATTAAGAACTAAAAGTGGACAGTTTCTTTGGCTGTGTATCTTTATCCGATAAAAGCGATCACTTTGAAACTATGTAACAGTTCACTGTATAAGTCTATAATAACTATGCTGTGTCGAGCAGCTTAAAGTCTTTAATATCGGGACATGTCATAGGTAAACAATCGTACGGCCAATATTTAGCTGAGGAATGGTTATCATTTAAGGTGATCCCATAATCACGAATAAGAAAGTGATTTGTATTACCCGGGTATTGTGGCAATCATATCGCTTCCTTTACGTTTTTACGTTAAAATGAAAGATTTAACGCAAGCTTAAGGCAAACATGTTCAGCGCCGCCAGGTCGCAAGCTTGTACCTAAACTTGAATCACTGTAAATGCCATCAAGATCACAACAACACATGTAAAATCTTTAACACCCTGAACATAAGAGCTTGTTTTTGTAAGTATAACGCTGTCAACGTCTCCTAGTTTTAAAGTTCAGGCATTGCAATATCTCATGGAACGCAAGACAGCAGAGTGGGCTGTTTTATATATTTAAGGGTTAGCGTGCGTTGTTAATAATACATCTAAGCTCACAAGTTCAGCTTTGTATGTTCGTGTTTTAACGTGCTGTCAACACCCATTAAACCGAGATAACTGGTTAATTCATTACGCACATTATTAACCTCTTCTTATATTTATAACATTTATAGATACGTTATGGCCCCGAACAATTTCAATCTGTTGTTTAAAAGTCATGAACAATATAAAACTAGTCACACGTATCAGAATTGAAATGTTGGCCATTCCATGTATATATTTTAGTCGTCAATAATTCCCGTTCGATAGCACTATAATATGTACATACAGTTGTCATGCATCAAACTAATATAACAGTGAGGATACGTTTATGAAGAACTTTATACCTTTTAAATATCTTGGTCAGGATGAGTTCTTACGCCAGCATTCAGACACGAAAAAGTTACAAATACTACATCGACTTAGTTTTAAGCTTTTATCGTGCATTCAAACAACCCTATATCCTTTACTTTGTTCAAAGCTTGCCATGTTTGGCCGTCATATTAGTTATATTGCTTTGCTGTTCTAAGTGTTAAACAAACGATTGTATTTTCCAACCAGCATGTATATAATTAGATGTATAATTAGAGGTCACACAAAAGTTATAAGTACAAATCTGTAATTATAACCTACAGTTGATGTTAACTACGAACCTATGTAATACTTGATTTAAAGCTTTAAGATGATGGGATGTTCTTAGCGTGTACGTGGAGTAGCAAAATTTTATTTCATAACTCTTGTCAAAGCAATATTTAAACGATGTAATTGTGCTGAACTTACACATATGGTAACCAAAACTCACTAAATACATATAAAAAGATACATGTCTAATCTAATGTTCAACGTTTTTGTTATTTGAAGCATTTTAAGTTTCTTAAAGAAGGAACTGAACTAAAATAATAATAACTTGTTTACCAACGTTTAAAACGTCAACAGGAAATTATGATATTCGTTAACATAAAAGCTCTTTTCAGTCGACAACGGAAACCTCGCTTTAAACAAAACAAATTTGGTGGAGATGAACTGATGAAATTCCAATCTCAAGGAAGAATATTGCACTGTTTTGTGTCGAAGCCATTAAACACAAATAGTACCTTTTTGTTTTGCTAACAATTTGGCACTACATTTATTTCCTTCTTCCCTACGATACAGGTCAATTTCTGAACCTATCCTTATACGTGAAAAAACATAACCAGGACAGGGTGTTCATAAAATGTATAAATACGGACACTGGAGCTACATCAGTGGACATTACAATGGCATCCTTAACATGGATAACACTGTTGTTTGCGACTCTACCCTCCATCCTTTGCACGGAGACTTGCGACAACAAGTTCGAGTACGAGTTTGGCGTGCTTCAGAAGCTCGAAATGCTTGAGAAGGAAAAGACTCACTTGGCGACCGAACTAAACGTGCAAGCGTATACCAACAGGGCGCTTGCAGACCAAGTTAGTGCTCTCACAAGACAAGTGACAGGTAGGGAAAAAAATCATGATGTGTATTTATTTTCACTAATGTTAAGTTATGTTTCGTTATATTACATTCACATACTCGATAAATGTAAACGCAATGTTCAGTTTAAAAATATTTTGCTAACTGTATTGGTTCTCGCTACTTAGAGTATAATTGATAACAAATGAAAAAATCAAATACAACTAATCATATTAAGATTAATTCAAAGAAATTGTATGAGATTTATTAAAAACCTTAATCGAAGACTAATAGTAACATAAATTGTGTTTAGTTGCGTTATTCTTATGACATCTTTATAATTTCCAATGCACTGAATAATAACTTTAGTGTCCAAACAGATTTGACGAAATGAAATTGCACTTTATTTTTACTTGTTGCTAGGCGTTTCCCTGCCATTCCATTTATTTCCGATCAGTTTTGCAAATATTGATGTAGCGACGGAGAATACTTAATTGTTAATATCATCGTTTTCAGAGTTCATTAATAACACACTAAATGGATTGTTGAATCGGGGTTTCCAAAATACTTCTCTGTCGAATGGAAGCACATACATTCGATGGGGACGGACGTCCTGTCCTTCTAGCCGCCAGATGGTTTACGAAGGATATGCAGGAGGATCACACTATCAACACACTGGTGGAGGCGCGAATTATTTGTGCCTTCCGAAAGATCCAATGCATGGTGAACAGGCTTCGCTTGGTCACTCATACGTCTATGGGGCAGAATACGAAACAGGTTCAACTGTTTTCAACAATATTTATGAACACGATGTTCCATGTGCAGTATGCCTGTCTTCAAGCACGAGTCTGCTGATGATTCCCGCTCGGACCGAATGCTATAATGGATGGACGAAAGAGTATTCTGGTTACTTGATGTCAGATAAATACAGCCACCCACGACGCGAGTACGTTTGCATGGATGGGAATCCAGAAGCGACCGGTAGTTCTAACAATGATAACGGTGCTCTGTTCTTTTTTGTCGATGCAAAGTGTGGCTCCTTACCCTGTCCTCCATACGTTAATGGCAGTACGCTGACCTGTGTCATGTGCTCATACTCAACTAACAATTAAGTGCCCGTTAAATGTCAATGGCGTAAAAGAGTTGTATCATATTTTTGTATATGAACTAAGCTACATTTTAGTCCTAACCTGTGTAAACAAGAGTTTATTTGTTTTCATTACAAAACATAACATTTTTAAATATGTCAGGCATATTGGCAGTAGACTGTTACATACCATGTCTTAATCATGATTGTTTCTGTTAAGTTTTATTGAAGTGTTTTGGCCTGTACTTCAATTAAAATCAGCAAGTTCAACTTTGCATAAAATTGTAATTTGTTTTTACATTAAAAATGATTACGTTTTGTCTATCTATTATACAAAGTGTTTGTTTAGTAGTTAGCAGCTTCGTATATGTAATGATTTATATGGATAGGTATCCTTTGACGACCTGATAAATACTGATATTCACGCATTACTTTACATTTTTAGTTATAACTATTGGTATTATTGCATTCTGTTTAAAATGTGATATGTTTACGCAAGGTGTTCAGCTTTTAAATTTGGTTTTAAATATTCATGATTGTGATCAAATTCTTTAAAGCTTATTTCTACTGCTTTGATTGGTACGGAGAAAAGCAAGTTCGTTATTGTCACATCCTTGGCATCTCTTTCTTCGACATTGTTGGTGAAGGCCTTGGTGTCATGCTTAATCAAAATGTTTTCAATGCCATTCATGTTAATTTGAAACACCGTTCAGTATTTCCGACCACAATTTCGTACTCATGTTAACACTGACGATGAACGTAAACGTCACACAAACCATAACACTAATAGAAGTTATTCAATTTTGGATTCTTTGTACGCATTTTTGCTAGATTGCGTTCTATTGAAGTTTAAGTATTTACGTCTTACTTTGTATTGGTGCTTTGTCTTGTGGAAATAAAAGTTTAACCAAATGCATTTTTTAATGTATTAACTGCGTTATATGTTTGATCATGACCTTGTTCACTAGGAAAATTTGACAGTGTTATATGTTGAATAACAATCTTGCTCACAAAGAGAAGTGGACATTATTATATGTTTAATCATCAGTTTACGAAATAGGGGCGTTGACAATGTTATATGTTTGATAAAGATCTTACTCACTAGAAGAATTTGTCAGCGTTGTATCTTTGATAACAAACTTGCTTACTAGGAGAAGTTGACATCGTTATATGTTTGATCACGAGCTTGCTTACTAGGAGAAGTTGACATCTTTATATGTTTGATCGAGAGCTTGCGAGCTAGGAAACGATGACAACGTAACAGATTTGATATCGAGCTTGCTCACTAGGAGAAGTTGACAGAGTTTTATATTAGATAACGAGGATGCTTTCTAGTAAAGGTTGACATTGTTATATGTTTGATTATATTATCAATAGTAAAGCAAGTTGAGATGAAAGCTTGGAAGCTACTGGTTTGTAATACTTGACTTTTGTGAGAGCTTGAAAGCGTTCTTGTAAAAGTCACAAATGTCAAGAAATAAAAGCATTGTTTTAATGTTTACCACATAACGAGGAACTATAGATCACCTCCGTTATCGTGATTACAAGCTTGAAACTAAAAATTACAAATATTCCTCAGCTTCTTAGGGGCATACGATTGTAGAGCGACGATCAAGTGTAAAATAATACAAGCTACTTGACATCACACAGTAAATGTGAGCTTATATATCAAACAGTTTCATCACTTTTAAACTCACATTTGTATGATATATACATACTCAAAGAAAGCATCTACTTTTTGTTTATCAATATATGAATGCATGTGGCAAAATGTCACACACTTATGCTAACTATGAGGTCTTTTGTACGTATAGCGATATGGCTTGGTATCTTGGTATCTTGGTATATTTATAAATCCAAAACAATCCTTATGTAACTTTTATATAACAAACATACATTGACGATGTCGGAAACGTTCGATTAAGACCAGTTCCATACCTAAACATTCATCCGAACGTACGATTTGCTTGTGAAAAAGAATTTACCAAAAAAGATGATGATTTGTTCCGAATTGTCATTACTAGAGTAATCTAGCTCGGGTGAGTGATCTATGAACCTTTGGATCAAAGTTACCTGTACAAGTTAACGTTTATTTCAAACACACAGTGATATATGAATTTATAATGATAACATATATACCTTTAAACAAAACATGAACAAAATATATTCACGGGTATATTAGAAATGGAGTGTTCAGGTGTAAAACGTTAAAGGAGTATTAAGATTTAGACACGAGCCTCATTTTACGGAGTGTTGACAGTGTTTCATGTTTGTACACTATCTGGCGAGGTAGTGGTAGTCTACAGGTTTGTAAATTTGGGGTAGATCTTGAATGCTAATTGTGTTGCAAATTTGATTGTCAGGTGGCCAACAATTAATTGTTGACAGTGTAGCACGAGCTAGTTTAAGTTAAAAATGTTGTTCTTTTAGTCACTAGCTTGAAAGCAAATGATTGTTGAAAATGTTGCAAGATAGGGCGAGAACTCGCAAGATACTGTTTACAGTTATGTATGCTTGAGCGCGAGCCAGTGTGCTAGGGATTGTTGACAATGCTACACAATTCGGCGCAAGTAAGTAAGTAAGGGGTTAAAAGTGTTATAAGTTTGGGCTTGTTACGTGATTTGACGTGAACCTGACTATTGACACTGTTGAACATTTAGTCAGAAATTTGCACGCTAGACAACATAGCAAGCGTTGTACGTTTTTTGGTGAGAAAGGGGGTGATGACAGTGGTGAAGGTTTGGTCTGGAGCTTGTACGCAACGTAGCGTTGACAATATTGCATGTTTGAAAGCAAGCTCATCATGAACTTGCAAAAAATGGAACACTTTTATTTACGTTACCAATGAGTGTTTTATGATTGATTCCTAAAATGCAAGACAGGGGTTCCGATGTTATACGTTTGGACTAGTCTTGCAAAAAAGGAGGCGCTGATAATGTCACACATATAAATGCTTTTAATGAACTGCTAAAATCAAACTGGGAGTGCTATTTTCATATTTTAGATGACGGATTTTGAACATCTAAATTATATCTAGCATTTTTGTGAAGTATGTTTGCTCACGCCTGGTCAGGACACTATGTATGTTGGTACATAAATTGGTATTTTAAATGCAGTGCTTTATGTGTAGTGACCTAGATGGTGACCTAGATTCAGAAAATAAATGTTAATTTTTTGTTTAATGTTTCGCGTTACACTTTATTGTTATATACATATACATGAGACGTTACGTACAAGCATTATATTGGATCTAGCCGTATTTTTTCATGCAGATGCCAATGCAAATCCGATTAAATCTTGATTGATGAGTATCAGTGTTGTATACGGTTTATGCCTTAATTGATTTCAATGTGAATGCCGGTAAAAGTAAAACAAATTTCTTATGCTGTTAAAAGGGATATAACATCTCAAAGTCCCATTTCACGCATTTTTCATTTGAGAGATGAAAGCAGTAATCAAAACATAACTGCTTGACTTGAATACACTGTCACAGAGATTGGTTTTACCTAAAAATGATTTCGCATAAGCAAAGTTAACACATTTCTTATTTCATTCAAAAGCTTTCTTTTGAAGGAAACCTTGCTGTTTCATAAATGAAGAACGAATCAGAAGGACACCATAAAATAGTAGTGTTCGTTTTATCAAATCTAAGGTTTATGTATGTATTGACTCTAAAGACATAAGTCTTTAAGTAAGTTCAAACTAAATATAGCTACTATGTATACAGTATCTACTTTAAACCAAGATTAAACCTGTAAATAAAAACATTTTGTAACGTACGTTCCAAAACTATGTCAGAGAATTTGAACATGATCTCGCGGGCACTGATTGGCGAAACGCAAATTATTAAAATAATTAGTTGTCGCTAATGAAATATTTCATTTCGTTGCATGTGATAAAGTGCTGCATGGAAAAATTTAAAGCAAAACAACAAGTGAGGCTGCTTGTTTTATTTCCGTATTGTCTTTTTGTTTTTTGTTTTTACAAAAAATACATGTGCAAATGACCTCTGATTGGGATTTCCTTAAATATTCTTCCTTAACTTTTGAATGTTAAATTCTTCCTTCTTCGCGTTCTTACAGTTACAACACACTGTAGTATGGGGATTTACCTATTTCATATTGAGATGCAAACCTTAGATTACTTGTATTTCTTCAACGAAACGAGGAAATTTTCATAAGCTTTATTTAGGTCAAAATTATGCCTGGCTTTTGCTACTTTAGAAAACTTTAGAAAACACCAAATATGTGCTTAAAGCATTTTTAATACGCAATTGAAGATACATGAAAAAACTATTTGGAAATCACTGTTCCCAAATTATGTTATTTTCTCAAATTTAATATACTTCTTTAACTGTAGAAAAATTTAAAGTCATAACGTGGACAAGCCCATCAATCAAAATAAACACTATTACAAGGCGAGGCTTTTGTCAGTTAAAATGTTATTGAATTAAGCGTTTTGAAAAGACAATCAGCAATGACTTTTTTTTTGGGGGGGGGGGGTCACCTTTTAAGACTTGGAGATAAATACTCACAATAAGCCTTCTTTTAAACGATGAGGCAAGATCTTTTCATGTTGGTCCTAGTTTATTTACTGAAATCATCTATAAGAATATTTAAACAATATTAAAAATATAGGTTTTGAGCTTGAGGGTCAACTCGGCATAAGTACCTCACTCTTTCAGTTTATAAGAAAGCATATGAGTAGAGAATACCTCACACAGAATGGACGTTGCAGTACCATTGCGAGTAATTAAACTTAAACAAAGTGACAGAAAAATATCGAGAATACGAGGAGGGAATGGACAGTAAAGTACCATTAATCATTCACAAAGTAAATATCGATGAATGACTGGAATGAAACGTAAGAAGTAAAAACAAACAACAGCAGAAAGCAGGCACTGATGTTAAACCCTGTGAATCTGGCCGATCTTTGGTAATTTCATAGAATTCAACCAATCAAGTAATTAAATCAGATACTTAGTAAACATCTTCAGATACCTGTTTATTGTCTAACATGAGCCTATGCTTCCATTTAAATATTGAGATCAAAGCCATGCTGTCATTTTGTATTTGGTAACTTTTGTCAACACAATATTAAATATGAAATCTGCTATGCTAAAGAAAATGTTATTGTGATGAAATTACACACATTAGCCAAAACGCACTCAATACATAAAAAGGTACATATTTTATCTACTGTTCAGAGTTTTGTAATATGAAACATCCTTAGTATCCCAAAGAATAAAAAGTAACTAAATGGGTTTCACATCATCGCCTGACATTAGACTGGACTTTAATAACATGTTTACCATCGTTTCAAACGTCCACAGGAAATTATGATATTCGTGAACATGAAAACTCTTTTCAGCCGACAACAAAAACCTTGCTTTAAACAAAACAAATTTGGTGGAGATGAACTGATAAAATTACAATCTCAAGGAAAAATATTGCACTGTTTTTATGTCAAAGTCATTAATAAAAAGTAGTACTTTTTATATTGTGTAAAATTTTGCACCACGTTTATTTCCTTCTACTATAAGATACATACAGTTGCTGAACATATCATTATACGTGAAAAAATAATACGGACATTGACGCTGCACTAGTGGACATAACTATGGCATCCTTTTCGTGGATAACACTTTGGTTTGCGACTCTACCCTCCGCCCTTTTCATGGAGATTTGCGAGAACAAGTTCGAGTACGAGTTTGGCTCACTTGGCGACCGAACTAAATGTACAAGTGTATACCAACAGGGCGCTTGCAGACAAAGTTAGTGCTCCCACATGACAAATAAAAGGTAAGGAAAAATAAAGTAGGATGTGTATTCTTTTCTTTTTTACATGCACATACACGATAACAATGTAAACGCAATTAAACGCACCTTCAGTTTAGAAATAGTTTGCTAACTTTATTGATTCTCGCTAAAGAGAGTATGTAATAAGCATTTCAATAATTGATAACAAATGAAAAACTAAATATTACTAATTGTTTCAAAATTAATTCAAAAAAGTGTAAGAGATTTATTGTAAACCATAATCGAATACTAATCATAACACAAATCGTGTTTAGTTGCGTTATACTTATGACATATTTATAATTTCCAATGCGTTTAATAATAAATTGAGTGTCCAATTAGTTTTGACGAAATGAAATTGCACCTTATATTTCCTCGTTGCTAGGCGTTTTCCTGCCATTCCATTTATTTCCGATCAGTTGTGCAAACATTGATGTAAAGACGCAGAATGCTTATTTGTTTTTATCAACGATATTCGAAACCGGTTCATCAAAATCACATTAAATGGATTGTTTAATGGGGATATCAAAATACTTCTCTCGAGTGACACACTGGTGGAGGCGCAAATCATTTGTGCCTTCCGAAAGATCCAATGCCTGGTGAACAGGCTTCTGGTTGTAACGGAGCATACGTCTATGGGACAGAATACGAAACGGGTTCAACTGTTTTTTACCAACGTTTATGAACACAATGTTCCATGTGCAGTATGCCTGTCTTAAAGCACGGATCTGCTGATGATTCCAGCTCGAACCGAATGCTATAATGGATGGACGAAAGAGTATTCTGGTTATTTGATGTCAGAATATTACCAATATCAACGGCGTGGGTACGTTTGCATGGATAGGAATCCAGAAGCAATCTGCTAAGACGTAAATGGGTTCAAACACTCTGATAGCAGTTAAATGATAAAAATGATAATAATAGCGTTCTTATCAAGATGTACATTTGAAATGTTGTCACATATTCTTCGAATTATGACAGATATGTAGATATCAAAACAATGTAAACATATAGCCATTTCCTATTACATCTTCGTCGTTGGTATAAGTATATCAATAGTTGGCGTATATTTAAAGTCATCAAAAAATTAACTGAGCTGACATTGTTAACGAAGCCAATTAGTAAAGATGGCTCTCTCTTCCGATGTATTTGATATTTACCATTATTGATCAGAATTAATAAAACAGGTCTATAATAGGTGGATGAATAATATAAAATAATTGTTATGTTTGTATCTATGATGTATGTTATATAAGGGTTTGAATGCTATATGTTAAATATCTATAGTTATTCGAGGTCGCCTTGCAAGGGTCAGTTTTATACTGCAATTTTATCTATTAAGCAGTATTACCAACGACCAAGTGATTCTTGTAGTTATGTTATTTTTCTCCAATCATTAAGTAAATAAGCATTTAATTACATACGGTGTAAATGTGTCTTACAAAACAAGGTACTTATGTTTAAGTGATCTTTTTCCGGCATATGTCAGCTGTGGTAATATCATTTTAATTAGCATAGTATCGTTATTGCTTATAACAACATGCACGATCTAGTTTCTTGTTACATAAACAAAACGTCGTTGGCCACCAAGACGCACTAAAAAAACTCCGTAAAAATGTTAATAATTTTAGTGAGTTTATTAGGATTATGCTTTGCGCAAGATCCGCAATGGCATCAATGGACGGAGCCTTCTTGTTACAGATCAAACCGCTTCGAGTACCAGTTTGGTATGCTGGAAAACTTGAAAGCCTACAGTGGGAAAAGAACGAACTGGTTTCGAAAGTAGCCTCTCATATTTTTCTCGTGGACACGTTATCAAAAAAGATTAATGGTGTGTTTATAAAGTTGTTTTGCAAATACCAAATATATGCGTCCATTTATTTAAAAACATTAATTAGTCACTAGAAGTAATTAATTAATTAGCAACCAATTGACATGGCATACGTTTGAGATTATATTATATTTGTGTAACATATTTTAAGCAAAAAAGGGACATACTTTTATTTTGACATTAAAATCTGTATTTGTACGCTGTTCAATTGATTTACAAAAGGTATATATTCAATAACAATGCAGTGTATTGTGCAATTTTCAACGAAAGTCATACGACATGTGCGTATACCATTTGAAGTGTCGATTCGACTTTCAGTTGTAAAGAAACATATTTTACTTCAATTTCAAAGGCCAAAATCCTGATACATGAACTCATAATACAGTTAAAAGTATCAAAGAACTTAACGATCCCGGTGGTAATACCTACAACCGCTGGGGAAGGACGTCGTGCCCAAATGATTCAAGCACTGATATCGTCTATAAGGGGTTTGCTGGCGGAGGACCACATAAGCAACCTGGTTCCGGTACCAACTACCTGTGTCCACCTAAAGATCCACAGTGGGGTAAAGATACGTCACCGTCATTCAAGGGTTTTGTTTTTGGCGCCGAGTATCAATGATATGGAACATTTTTGGACCATTTGAAAGACCACGATGTACCTTGCGCAGTATGCAGGACGATAGGAACCAATGTTCTGATGATTCCTGCCAGACTCGAATGTTATGAAGGATGGAGTAGAGAATGCCATGGTTATTTAATGACCGAGCGGGATATCCACCTGTCTAATAAAAAGTATATTTGTACGGATGGCGAGCCGGAAGCACGAGTTGGGACACACGAAACTTCAGACAACGCTCTATTTCATTTTCAAGAAGCTTTGTGCGGCTCCCTACCTTGTCTGCCATACATTCGAGAACTTACCTCTGTAATCTGTTTATATGGCTAATCTTAAGGATTTTATTTATATTATAGTCATAAGGTTTATTTCATTTCAAAGCAAAGAAATAAAGCATTTCGAGGAAACCTTGCGAAAGAGTTCTGAACAAAAGTAATTCAATATGTCAATTATCTGTAATCAAAATAAAACTGTATGTAATATGTGGACATAATTTATTTTGACCCTCGGCGACGTAGCTCAATGGGAGATATTCATAGCCAGGACGGTCATTCGAAAATAAATCTTTGATCTTATCTTAAGCGAAACATACTTAAAATAACTTAGCAGGCCGGGCTTTCTCATTTTTGATTTTACACATATTTGTACTCTGACTTTTAACCTAGTATTTATTAAAGCATTGTAATTTATTGAGACGATTACTTATTTGAATACAAAATGTAATAATATTAAAACAAACACATACATACAAACATATTACTGTTCGATGATCAGAGATTAATACAATGTAGATAGCTAGGATGTAGATATATGGTGTCTTCATGCTTTGATTTCAAATCTTGGAAACGTTGTTTTGTGTGTGCAACTTTGTTTTAAGATGACTCTTAAGATGCGGGCGTTTGGAGACCTGGCGATTTACGATAACATTTAACCTCTAAAATTCAACGGAATATCGATAGTTTAAATGATACTTGCAAGTCCAAACTATTCAAATTAGCTTGAATATAAAGTTTTTTTTTTTAATTTTTAGCTCCATTTAGTCCATTGACATATGCCCCTTTTTCAACTTAAAATTTACGTTAAAGTTTGCGTACTACCTAAAATATTTTCAAAGTCCATTTACATCTGGCTTTGAAACTTTGAACGCTTGTTAACCATCATGCCCCCAACGTGTACACTGGAGGAGGTAACTCTATAAAGCATTTTGACAAAATTATGCCCCTTTTTCGACTTAGAATTTACGTTTAAGTTTGCGCATCACCTCAAATACTTTCAAAGTCCATTGACATCTGGCTTTGAAACTTCGCACACTTGTTAACCATCATGCCCCCAACCTATACACAGGAGGAGGTCACTGTATCAAGCATTTTGACAGAATTATGCCCCTTTTTCGACTTAGAATAATTTACGTTAATGTTTGCGTATCACCTCAAATATTTTCAAAGTCCATTGACATCTGGCTTTAAAACTTCGCACACTTGTTTACCATCATGCCCCAAACCTGTAAACACGAGGAGGTCACTGTATCAAGAAGTTTGACAAAATTATGCCTCTTTTTCGACTAAGGATTTACGTTAAAGTTGGCGTACCACCTATGATAATTTCAAAGTCCATTGATGTATTGCATTGAGACTTTATACAATCATGGTATTCAACCACCCAAGCTAATTGAATAACCAAGTTAGATAACTGTATGTTGCAAATAATGGCCTTTTATTATTAGACTTAAAAAATCAGGTTAAAATTCTGCATGTAACCAGATTTATGTTTATATCTCAGCACATCATGTATTGCATTGAAATCTAATCTAACAGTGATCCATGCATGTTTGCCAAAACTTTTTAATCCTTACACTGAAAAGCGGCGGAATAGTCGAGCGCGCTGTCTCTGTGACAGCTCTTGTTAAAGTGACTACTAGGCTACGCTATTAACACAGAAACATGGGGCAACTTTAGCAGTATTTGTTTATCTTATTCCAGCTTAACTCCTTCATATTCATCAAAGTTACATCTTTCCATTGTTTGCGTCTTATTTTGCTATTATTTAAGCATTTGCACTATTTCTGCGTATTGAAACTTACGTATGCCCTTCTCAGGATTTCTATTTCCTAATCTGATCGGCATTTCATTATTAAGTTTAAGCCATTTAATCATTTTATCATAATAACATAATTTATGATACTCGGATCTTGACGGTATGTCATGTGGTTCATTTTTAAAATTAGCAATTTTTTTTTTATTAAACATGGCTGAACTGTACACGCGAGTCATTAAACCTACAATCAAACAAATAAAATGGAAGCTTAACTAACTCGGGATATTTGCGTATGAATAAAACAACAACAGCCGACCAAAACCCTGAATTCTTAATGCCATTAAGCGAATTGATGTCTATAACATGTGCTCCCGATTATCGTAAGAAAACTCATGCGACCGTCGCCGAATTCTAATACTGGAGACTGATTGTCGACTATCTATATGTCTAATAAAATTGCCCAAGCAGTTAAGGCGATTGTATTTAGAACACTCACTGACAAGTTGTAAAGTACACCTCTGAAACCACAGTTCGCTTGGACTTACTTATTTTAAACTTGTGTGATTAGTAGTTCGTACAAAGATGTTGACCGGGCAATCTATACACAGCCAGATTTTTTTTCGTACCTACGAATTTTTATGTTAAAGGAAACGTACATGTATTATATTTTATCAAGAACTGCTGTTTCTAATGACATGAATATGCCAATGCATGTCTGATAATACCTAACTCTATCAATGTATATTGCCCATAAAAGCTTTCACTCAGAAGCCACGAGTGAAATATCTACTTTGGTGATCACAATTTGAAAACATATCTCATATCTAAACAGAAACAAATAATTATACTCTATATAATTGTATCGTGTACTAGCTGTCAAACATATATGTATGTTTTGGTACATTGCGAACATGCTTTAGTTGATTTCAATGTACATTCTGCATTATCGCATGCTGGCAATAATAAATCAGAAGTTATTATGTTTTAAAAGGGATAAAACTTCCCTTAGACTTATGCCATTTTGCATGGACATTTCAAATGTTGAAAATATCTTATTTAAGAGAAATACCATTAGAAATCGCAACATCACTGTTAATCATGAAAACACCTTCACAATGAACCGTTTTGCTTTTTCATAAATTCGCATAAGCACGTTTTAACTTAATGTATCCTTAACTTCAAACAAAACGTTTTGGAGGAAAGCCTTCATGTTTCGTAAATGATTTACACACCAGAAGAGCAATTAACTTACTATTAAATAGTCCCTTTATCGAATCTAGTGGTTATGTATGTATAAATCCTTCAGACATGACTTTTTTATACGAGATCGATCTAAGTGCAGCTAAAATATGTACATGTTCCACTTTAAACTTATTAAAATGTACAACCTGTACAGAAAACCGTTTTGGAACTTACTTTCAAAGTTATGTTATAGGGTTTAAATTGAAACTTGTTTATTTCACAACGGCTGTACTAATCACTCATGGTGGCACGATGTGTCGCGAGAGTGTGAACTTGCGTTGTGGTAGAAACTGGACCACTTACAAAATGAGATGTTCTCGCAGGCATTTAATTGTTATGCGAGTATGAACAAACGACGTAATGTTTTAAAATGATTTTTGTCATAAAGTTAATAACTATATTTCATTGCATTTGATTAAGAACTGCACGGCATATATAAATAAACCACCTTTTAATAAACTGCTTTAGGGCTTAGTTTTGCACAAAGACGCTCCTGATTTAATTTCCTTTCTGTTTTATGTTTACTAAAATGTATCTTTAAATGATCTGTAAGATATTCTCAAATATTCTTCCTCAACCTTTATATGTTGAATTCCTTTTCAATCCTTGGCGCTGTTTAAATTATCGTACGATATAATTTGGGGATTTACCTGTTTTACTTTGAGATGCAAACCATAGATTACTTGTACTTTTTCAATGAAACGAGGAAGTAAACACTTCTATTCGCTCTATTTAGGTCAAAATCATGGCTGACTGTAACATCTTGTAATAATATCAAACATGTGCTCGAACAAACTGTATTTACGAGCATAGACGAAACATAACAAAACATGTTTGGTAATTGTTTTCCTCATATATAAATAAGACTTTATACTAACAAAGAATTAAGACTTGTTCCCAAACTATGTTTTTTCTCTGATATTCTTACACAAATATCTTCAAAAATCTGCTAAATCAAAATGGTAATGCAATGTTATACTCGTGGACCAGCCCACCAGTCAACTTAAACACTATGCTTTTATTGAAAAAGATGTAATATAATAAAGATTTGTTTTGAAAATATATTCAGCAACAAGACCTTTAGGGGATTTTATCTATTAAGACTTGGAGATCAATACCCATGATAAGCGAGAAAGCAAATTCATCCCACGTAAGTGCCAGATTTTTACTTTAATCACCCATAAGACGATACATACTGTTAAAACGGTTTTAAGCTTCAAGGTATGTTGGCCTTATGACCTGACTAATCATGTAAAACATATGTGGAGAGTGTATCTCAAACAGAATAGAAGGTATAGTACCAACATCAGTTAGACTGGAAGAATCGATGAATCACTGTTTCTAACCAAAACATAGTTAACAAAAAGAAAGAGGGTCCTATGTACAATATTTGCAGCATGTAAGACGGCCATTTTGATATGGGCAGGCAAACATGTGTCGACGCCAGGAGAAAGGGGTACAAAGTCGGCAATTTTAATTTCGAGTACAATGTCAAAGTTTTGTAAATTATTTAGCTTACTTTTATTATTGTTATTAGTCACCATTTCTTTGCTAAATTTATTAATCTTTAAAGGTATAGACTGGTAACGACAAGCTATAAAAACAAACGTATTTTCTCCCTAGCATATACGTAATTTCCGGATGGTAACATTCCTGTTGAAATTTTACGTTTTTTGTCTCCATTAACTGCTTTTCGAGGATGCTTATGCCGAATTTTGACATGTACTTTTTATTGCAGTTATATAAATTAAATATTAAGCTTGATAGCGTTTAAATGAAAACATAAAAGAGAAAATTAATTGCTTATTGTCAAAATCTTAAAACTTAGAAGTAAACAACTGTCTTGAAACGGCGATTTGATTAAATTTCCATACAACATTGTCAAAAATAATTTATGAATCTGTATAATTTTATGTTTTCTTCATCTTAAAATGTCAGTAGGTTTGTAGTCCGGGGAGTACAGTGTTTCTGATAGACTTATCACCGACACTGATGGCATTTTTGTTCAGGATTTCTTTAACTTAAAATCTACTTTCTGGAAACACTCAACCTGACCATAACGCTGCAGACAATTTGGACCTGTGTATGAGTTTCGAAGAATTTACTTCCGAACACAGTGCACTACATATATATGTATATTTATATTCATCACATTGCAATTTTTATTTCAGGACAGTATCTATATTCCTTGCTAATTTTGATATCTGTATGAGTATCGTGTACGAAGTTGAATTCATTTCAGAAAACCGTGCACTACATATATATATCTTCCCATGTCATGCCGCCCAAGAGACTGGTCAAATATATTTTTTAATCGTCATGGGCATGCGTTGTCTTCATAGTATATGCAGAGTTACATTGCAGTTATTTTATCTTGAGTTAAACGGCTGTTAATTGACAGTTTGTTTCAAGCAAGTAGAAGAAGATTTGTGGTTTCGCATGACTGCCTTGTGATACGGAATCAAAACACACATAGTGAAAATCAGAATATTTTACTGGTTTTCATAGTTTGTTTATTGATAAAATCATGCAATATATAGAGCAAAATTGAAAAATATGCAATAAATATGATTATTATTTTTGCCGGGGAGCAAGCATTTTACCTGTTTGATACAAAACTGAGTTGGCGGGGAAGGGAGAAATTACAGTTGTGAGCTTGGTAATCATTGCTACAAGTACTTTGATGTTGGAGAAGAAAAGGCGGAGTTGCATTTTGATAATGGTGTCAACCAAAACAAAAATCATGTCAATCTTTGGTATGCACTTAATGAGAAACATGACAGGTGCAAATTGAGCTTTTCTTTAGCTGAATTGCAAATAAGTATTTCCAGTTGTGTAATCTACCGGTTTTATGGTGTTTATATAATGTACTGATAAATGATGATGATCAAAATATGCTGGTGAATAAAGATCATTACTGGAAGAAATAAGGGGGTTTTAATTTCCAAGCACTGGTTTTTGTTGTAAGACTGAATTTCTACTATGAAAGTAAGACATACAAAGTTCCACCCGGGAAAGGCTTCCCTTACAGACTTGAACCTTAGCTTTTCAAAAGTATTCACTTAAGTGTTAACCATGTTGTTGATGGCAGCGACAAGTACAAAATTGCCAGAACTGTTAAAATCAATGAAAAACAACTATCTATACATGTTGCCAGAGAAAGTATATGTGTATCAATTATCGTAACTTTTGCAATATTGAATCATAACCTCAGATAGAGACAGTCAAATGCTAAGACGATATATGAGGTAGTTGCAACTGTGTCCAGCTCATCAAGTAGTTGCCATGACACTCCCCAACTTGTAGCTGATGCCAAGGCTATCCATTTGTTACAAAACCTTCGGCAGTACTTCAGGATTACAAACACCACAAACAAACCATACTCTAATCACAATTGCTTGAACGTTAAATGATGGGTGACCATTATTAGGCACTGTGACTAACGACTAAGTGATACTCGTAGTTTTGTTGTTGTTGTTTTCTCAAACATTTGGTAAATAAACATATCGTAACATATTGTTTGAGTGTGACCTACCTAATTAGATGCTTATGTTTAAGTGTTCCTTTTCCAACACAAGTCAGCTGTGGTAATATAATTTTAAGTGACATAGTATCTTTATTTCCTATAACACCATTCACGATCTAGTTCTTTGATACATGAACAAAACGTCGTTGGTCACATAAGAAACATTATAATGGATTTTGTTATGAATTGCAAAATGTAAATAATCATTCATTAAGAGACAATCAAGACACCACATCAGTCTGATTTAGTATAAGACAGACCTTCAAAGTGTAGCAAAATGGTTTGCGGTAGAAGGATAAAAGCATTAACTGATGACGTAATATATAGAGGATATTTGTTCATATCCGTGTAAGATCGTATTTAATTTTACGAGTCTCATAGACAAACATATTTTCACGAATGAAGATAATTACGATCTTAAACTGAAATCAACAAATTCTCTGTTTATTTTATGCTTATTTCAATGTTTTATTAGTATTTTTTTTTCAAATATCCCCCGTCTTGAAAGAGTGTTTTTACACCACTACCTGTGAAAACCCTTCACGCAGTTTTTTGCTGATGGTGAAGCTGTCAATTTTCTATTTCCGGTTCGCGGAGAAATAGTTATCTGATATAGTTTATTATTCACTCGTGTTTTAGTGAAAACACTTTATGAACTAATGAACATAATGAAATATTAATGCATGAATGCTCCAACTCACAAGAGTGAATGCACGAAGGCATTTTAAAATTTAACAGGGAATACATCAATGACCAAATAACTACGCCGCGATTGATTGAATGAACATTTAAATGTCAAATATATACGCAAATCATTTGCGGATTAACATTGGATACAAATAAACCACATTTTTTCATAATTTTAGTTTGTTTCATGATACATTGGTATTCAGTTATTTCTAGCTGTCAGAGACAAGACTGATTCGCTTGAAGATAGGTCGTTTCCCAGGTAAAGTGTGAAAACCACGCTAGGTTGTTGACAGTTTTTTAGGCGTAGGTTGATTGTGCAATCAGTGTTGCGTAAATGTTTCTCATTGTATGTCCGAATATTTTGAATTTAAATATGACAATTGTTTTCCAATCGCTATTTGCAGAATCGGCAAAAGTTGATTAAATTAGCGCATTTTATATAGCAGTAAATTACATTAGAAATGCGAATCGTGATTATAAAATAACAAAATCAGTGATTTGTTGTAAGCTGGTCTCGATACGTTTGTGAAATACACAAACATCTACGGTTTGTGAAATACTCACATCAAATGTTTTACTTTCAGGTGATAGGTCTGTTATCGAGCAACTCGCTACCACTGTTGACCGTTTGAGGAGAATTAAAACACACGGTGGAACCACCTACATCCGCTGGGGGAGGACTACGTGCCCGGATGTTCATGGCTCAGACCTTGTTTACAATGGGTTTGTTGGTGGTTCGCCGCATCAATATTCTGGCGGTGGTGCCAACTACATTTGTCTACCTACGGATCCGCAGTGGGGTCCAGATACGTCGCCAAAGTACAAGGGATATGTGTATGGCGCTGAGTATCAGTCCCATGGAACATTTTGGGACGATAAGAAAAACCACGATGTTCCTTGCGCAGTTTGCAGAACGCCAAAAACCAATGTTCTTATGATCCCCGCCAGACAAGATTGCTACGACGGATGGAATAGGGAATACCATGGCTACTTAATGGCAGAACGAGATAGTCACGCGTCAAACAAAGAGTTTATTTGTGTGGATGACGATCCGGAAGTCAACGTAGGTACACATGCGGATCTTGACGGAGCTTTGCTACATTTTCAAGAAACAGTGTGCGGAAGCCTACCATGCAAGCCATACATTGCAGGCAGAGAACTCACATGTGTTGTCTGCACCTTTGGTCCATAAAACATTCAGTTGTCGGTTTATGTTTATTTCTTATTATCAATCAAAAAAATAATTCGTAAAGTGTTCAAATATCGTCAATCTCTTTTAAATTTAACATTGTTGTGTTTTTACTAATCATTAATTTGTTTACTTGAAAACCTGGCTTCGGTGATCAGCTATGCTACCCTTTGAGTAACCCTTTTAACCATCTGAGTAAATTGCATGCATACATGGTTTTTATTAAAAAAATCAATGCGAATGTCGAAAATTACAATATATTTTTGTATGTGTAACAAATTCATCTATGTATTATAACTGTCTACATTTCAAGAATAAAATTGATGTTTGGACGTCTGTTATTTGATTATTATAATACAATTCATGTCTCTATGATTATGCTCAATCAATTGTGTTATAAATTAACCAAGTTCAATATGCTTTTCAAGTAACGAATGTTTTAATCTTTATAAACTGCAGTCAGTGCTTTCTTCACAACAATATAGTTAAACTATGTTGTAAGTTTCGCAATCATCTGTATTGTGGTTAAGTATTTAATGTTGTAATAAATAATTACAACATCGTATAGATGAAATGTCGATATCAAACCAATCGCATCTGAAATTCAAACAAACTTGTTCATTTCAACAAATGTTAATCTATATGATTTCTAAATGAAATTATACCAATAACACGTATTCGTTATTTTTCCTATCTAGTTCAAAGTTAAATATAAATGATTGCCGATACTTTTTTTTAAAAAACAAACAAATTAAATATACCATTTCTTTTGTTTAGTGAGCATTCCTATGAGAACCGTAATTGCGGTTTCGTCTGTTTCCATCCCTTTGTACGCTTTCAAGTTTTTCAGCACATCAAAACCGTTAATAAACAAACAAGTGTTTGTGTAGAAAGAGGACACTAACCGTTGATTACAAGAAGGATTTTGCAAAAAAACTTCGATAATCACTTTTAAACGATTAGCATCTTACTGTGTCATTTAAAGAGTTCATGATAAACAACGTTTTGTTTATTTCAAAACTGGCTCGATAGCCGGCTGTTATTCCCTAATAACATTTCCTTTCCATGTATTTCAAAGTAATCATTTTATGTCAATATTGTAAGTATGAAAAAGATATGAACACCATACACCACATACATACTGTTTCGGACAATACTGAGCCTTAGGGCCGAATTCAGAACAACCACTGTCACTCATTCTCAATGAGTTAATTAGTAATCAGTAATCACATAGCTTAATAATTATTTCCGAGTGGAAGGTTTATCCGAAGTGTTTTGCGTGAGTGGGGCGTGCTCGGCTAGACCATTTGAACTGCTCCCGGTGATTGTTTGTGAATATGAGTTGACGGAGTGTGAATGGTAAATGTACATGATAAGTAGAAGAGATGGAGTATATTAGAGGTTTTAAAGAATTAGGAACATCCTCGATCCCAGACCATATTGAACAGACCGGGATGGTTCACTGAAGTACTTCAATAACGTGGACTTCTATTAAAGAATCTAATTTTGAAAAGGATGCCTCAATCGGTAATTCGTGCTGATCTTGAACACCCATTAAACTGGGCGGTTGCATTTTCTTCCTGGCCTCAATTATTTGAGTTTGAGGTTTTTGTCAGTAAATAAATATTTGAGGCGACATGTTCATTTCATAGCTTACAGCCAGACAGATGATTTAGTTTTGTAAATGGTAATCTCAGTCTTAGAATAATATTGACGTTTCCTTGTCGCAATTTCTATTAATGAGGCACAAAACTATAAGAATTGAGTGTTCCTTACGTGAATGTTGTCGGAGTGTGAGTGATAGTGGCTTTTCTGAATTCGGCACAAAATGTTTAAAGTAGTCTCCCCCCAAAAATCCTAGCCACTCTCTTAAGTTGTGCATATGAAAAGCTTTTACGGCAATCATATTTACCAACGAGGTTTCTTTTTATAAACTGTGACTTATTATGTATTCACACATCTCTAATGTTCAGGAATGTAACAGCTTCAATTGTCTTCATTACGTCTTGGTAACAGTTAAATGAGATATTGATTCGCCCTGCAATTTAATGAAAAAATGCAAACTGCATATATTACACAAATAACTATGTTAGCTTACTTAGAATGAACGATGTAGCGGGCTTTATTCATAAGTGTGTGTACTGTCACTTACATTGATACATGTATACATGTACAAATAGCATAGTCTCAGAGAAAACTTTTTTTACCCATATGCACGAAATACAGTGTTATATTGCATTCATTTTAATTGTATCAAGTGTTTAAGAAGTGACATTTTTGGCCGAAACGACCACCTGATTGCATCAAATATCTTTTGACGTATACTTTGCGTTGGTTTTCTGTATCTTAAAGTTAGAAATCCTAGACAACTTATTGACCAGTCTATAATATTAAACTTTGTTGTCAGAAATCGCTTAACATTATTTTCAGGCAGCCATACACTGCAGTCTGTAAATGTAGCAGTGCTCCGTTTACATCAGCTTGTGTCCTAAAACTTGCTTCCGGTTCATCATCCATACAAATACATTTTTTATTTGAGGGGTTGTAACATATGATAACCATGGTATTCTATATTAAAACCTTCGTAGCATTCTTGTTTGGCCGGGATCACAAGAACATTGGTTTGGTTTTGGGCGTCCTGCACACGGCACACGATATGTCGTGGTCTTTGAAATGGTCTCAGATTGTTCCGTGACATTCATACTTGGCATGGTTTTAAGTGACCTAAACAATGCTTGCACGTACACCATGGCGGTACAAATTGTATTGTAAGTATTGAATCTAGGGTTTTCACAAAAACTCGAAGTAGTTGAACAAAACTACAATTTAGCTAAAATAACACATAGATTTATAACTACTAACGAACTAGTTAACGCTGTCAAATAAATCGATGCATTATCAATATAAATTGAACTTATTATCAGTGTTTCTGGCCAGCTGGTCAACTAGAGTTGTATGAGAGGTAACGTTAGCAAACAGTTCGTTTTTGTCCCTCTGTAAGCTTTCGAGTTTGACCAGCACCCGTACTCAAACCGGTTGCTTGTATAGCAAGAAGGCTCTGTGATTTGATTCCATAATTTACTTTGCGCACAGCAAAACCCTATTAAACACACTAACATGTCCATCATTGTGTAGCACAGTCTTTCCTGTATGTGTTCGTTACCAATGCAGATTTATTTATATAGCAGTAGGCTTGAAGCATTTGAATGCCGTTATTAGCGATAACGATAGAATTGAAAGGTTCATACAATAACTATAATAAACTTAACTGGTACGTGTTGGAAACGGAATAGTTTTGAATTTCAAACAAATGGTTCAAACATGTTTTTATTTTGTGTTTTAGTACCGTCTAAGACGAAATAAATCGCTTCTCGTACTTAGCTCAATCATATTCAAAGCACTCCAAAGCATGTGAAAATAATATAGGGTACTGGTTGGCGACATAATATTTGCCTTAAAGAGCTTACCTTAAATAAATGACATCAATTGTTATGGTGTATGCAGCAGAGTCTCAAACGTTATTTTTTTCTCAGTGCATAGTTTGAGGTCCATAAGGAAATATAAAAAAAACATATCGAAACCTTTGTGTACTTAGTTGTATTTTTTAATTACAATAAGCTGGGTACCTAAATTTGTGGACGTTTTAAGTTGTTTTTAATGCGTTTTAAACGTTTTAAAGATAATTTTATCTAAAGATTTTCGTATATTCTTATTTAAGTAGGTCGGCAAAGTTGAGCCTCTTAATAAGACACTAGAAAAACATACATCATATCACAACGTTTTCTTCATAACCAAACTTTCTGGAGTTATAATTATAATAACATTATTACATTAATCAAAATAAATGCGGTGTGTGTGTGAGCGCGCGCGCGTGCGTGCGTGCGAGCGTGCGTGCGTGCGTGTGTGTGTGTGTGAGAGAGAGAGCGAGAGAGAAAGAAAGAGAGAGACAGACAGAGAGACAGACATACAGAGAGTGCGAGTAAGTGCGTTTGTGAGTTTGTGTGTGCGTGTGTGCGTGCGTGCGAGAGAGAATGAATGAGCTGTTATGTTAGTGTGTGTGCGTCCGTGTGTATGTGCGTGCTTGTGTGCATGCGCACATACCTGCATGTTTTATGTGTGGGTGTGAAACAGTTCGCTGCCTTTCTCTACAAAGTATTAAGTATATCAAACATCGTCTATAGGTGTGCTTTTTGGTCCCACATCTTCTAAATCTTCAGTAGCTTATATGTGAGTGCCAAATTAACGTCCTCAGCTTGAGCTCTTTTATCATTTACATTTCATGAAAGAAAAACAACGAGGTCAGTAGCGAAACAACGCTGGTCACTTCAGTCAACTACGTAGTTAATGTAATTCAGTTATGTCTCTATCAAAATGGCCTACGTAAAGCGTCGTCCGGAGCGTATACACCAGATAAATTTGACACACTCAATACCAAAATGTTTACGACTGTTTAAACCCTCTGGATGCTCTTTCGTCTCCTTAGATATGTCAGAGGTATCGATCTTATTTATCTTCTATTCTTATTCTTGTCAACATCCCCTTTTCATGCTTCGCATGAGCCACTTGGCGTTCTAATCCACTTCATCCTCTTCTCTCTGTAATTGTTTGACTCTATTCTCTGGCGAGTGGATCCCACTATATCATTCTTGGCGAAGTCCGCGTCATCTCCATTTATTCCGCCTGTTGCACCATTAAACACAGTAACATCCTTTCTCTGTTTGTCAGTGACAAATGCCCTGTTTCGAAGGAATTAAGTTGCTGTTAAGGCAAATTTGTTCCCCTATAGAAGATACAAATGGCATTAAACTTCAAATCGAAGACGATGTTTAAGGAATGTGTTTTATCTTCAAACTGTGCCTTAGCATCCAGGTGAGATTGTATGACCAGCTGAATAGTATTGAAGAGTGAGGTTGTGCACGCAAACTGGTTTAACCACCTAGTAAATTTACATTTTACTGACCGTTCCAACGCACGGTATTCTCTTGATAATCTTGATAAACGCACCTAGTTTGTTTTTAAATAGTGTATGTGCAGTGTGTTGTTTGTTAAGTTTTGTGCTGTTTTTCAGTGTTTCTTGTTTGTGATTTATTTTGGTATGTTTTGTTCCATATCTTTGTCAATTATTCTGTGCCATTAAACGGGGTTTATGTTTAAAGGTTTGGCTACTGAGCTTTTTTCTGTAGTTTTTCATATACATATTAAATGTCTCTGCTCTGTGAAAATATTCTAATGGTATTAACAAGTGCTGAAAAAGTGAACAACAAATGTTTGACATTTTATGCCACAATTACGGCATCAGACGTATATACTTGATAACTCATCTCGAATACATGATAATACAGATAGTCAAACAAATATCTCAGTTTATTTTTAAGTGAATGAAATCCGCGTTAGCAAATGCTTAATCTATTTATTTTGTGTAAAATGGCTATATTCCTAAATCTCTAAAACAATTATAAAACAGGAAAAGACAACTTCAAACCAAAGGCAGCAATTGAATGGCTGTTACGATGTGACAAAAATAACACTCACTTAAAATGACATTTCCTGTGTGCTCTGTGGAAGTCAGTTCCTTCGCACTTTAGTGTTAATTCTCTCTTCCTTCAGAGACAATTGAATTTGAGCCACAGTCAACGCGTTTGGCGTTGGGTTTTCAGAACAATGCGGTGCTCTGTATTTATCGCAGTTGTTGTAAAATCTGAAATCATGCACCCACCACCCCAAATAGGTCACCACACTAGGAAACCTTGTTAACTCGTTTAAACCACTTGCAAATATGGCCGAAAAATCGACATAAATCGTCACCAAAATTCTGGTACTCACCAAAGTGAAGAAGGCGCAGTACTATCTAGAAAGTGATGTAGGAGAAACATACACCTACCATCCCATATAGGTCACCACACTTTGAAAACTTTGGAAATATTTTGTTTATTGTAAAAAATATGCGCATGTCACCAACAAAGTCAATCGATGCTTGTTCCTCTCTTATGTTATGGCTCATTTGGGAGGATACAATGTTAGTAGACGATATCCACAGTCTCGAAATAGGGAAAACTAGGCTGGAGCCGTGGATGTGGAAAGATAATCTTGCAATGCTAGACGAATTAATAGAACGAGCTGTATCCTGTCACTTTTTTTAAAACACACGTGAAATTAACTTTAAATAGTAGAAGTACAGAAATGATTGTGTGTTTTTTATAAGCCGACATCAACGGGATGATGCAGCGGCATGTTCACAAACACTCGTGTTTACTGGGTAGATTGAAAAAAACTGACTCTTTTTTTAAAAAGGTTGTAAAACTGAAATGCGTTATTCAATATTGTGGAATCAAGCTTATAGTATATATAAAAGGTTATGTTTGTTATTGTGTATACTATCAGTAAAATCAATTAAAAACGGTCCGTTTTCGCGATCCCTAAACGTCTTTAATTAATTTTGCTCCGAATAGTTTCCATGATCAACATTTGGCTAATATCATAAATCATCAATGGCATCCAAGCGTTTGATAAATGAATATTATAGAGTGTTATAACATATAGTAACGATAATTTGGAATTTCATTCAAAACCTTTCTGATGTCATAGCGGAAAACAACTTATCTGCATAATTGTATGAGTTATCAATATCAATACTATTTTATAACATTTAACCTGTAATTCATACGAATACGGCGGTATCTTTCAATTAAAGTTAATGTTAGTTATTGCTTTTTTTAAATATCAAGTAATATTAATACAAACAACTAT
Source organism: Mya arenaria (assembly GCF_026914265.1). NCBI lineage: Eukaryota > Metazoa > Mollusca > Bivalvia > Myida > Myidae > Mya > Mya arenaria. Next base: position 34,284,638 of record NC_069126.1, read on the forward strand.
AAAAAATGTATATGTAAAATATCGATGAACACTAAGTTCAAATTTGTTAGCTTGTTACCTGAATAAACTGATATGGCGTAAAACTCTAGTCGCACTGGATTAACGAACGATTTAATTCTTCCGACATCTTCCAACCAATAGATATCTGTTATGCTTAGTGGTGTGCATTATTACAATATACTGAATGTTGTCACGTGTTTAAGAAATTACACTGTTTTTGGCCAAGGCTTTATTTAACTTCATCAAAATCCTTTTTATGTGTGTGTCAGGGAAAATATTTTTTAAAACATTTATCTTAGACTGAGGGGCATTTTTGGTCTATAATTAGGAAGTTCTGAAACGTTGTGCTCTTACTGTGAAAATGTCAACCTTTGATAAAAACAGCTTTAACGGAAGTTGCAATGAAATAATGTTAAAATAATCAAATCCATTATATAAATATATAAATGAATATTTATGGTTTAAGATTTAGGAATCTGAATAATAAATAAATAATACAGACGCAAAATATTCAAAACTCTTATAGGTCCGTTTACTGTTTGGCTTAGTGGTCATAACATCAATTAATAGCATTGAGATTTGTTTCTGATCGATATAAAAGCATGTTTTTTTTGTCTATACATTATCAACTGAGGCCGACACAGGAATTCAATAAGGCCACAGTAAGTATATTCAAACTAATGATACTGATGCTTTAAAATCGTTTGTAATATTTCCTCGAAATGTTTTAGTGATCATATAGTAAAGCAATATAGCATGAATAAGAGTTTTACAATGACTCATATGTACAAACTACACATGTTAGTTCTCTTCCTCCAATGTAAGGCAGACATGGCAGGGAGCCACACACTGCTTGCTGAAAATGTAGCAGTGCTCCGTTTACATTAGCTTGTGTCCCTATTCGTGCTTCTGGTTCACCATCCATGCAAATATATTCTTTATTAGATTGATGAGTATCCCGTTCTGCCATAAGATAACCATGGTATTCTTTATTCCAACCTTCGTAGCATTCTTGTCTGGCTGGAATCATAAGAACATTGGTTTTGGACGTCCTACACACGGCACACGGTACGTCGTTGTCTTTTAAATGATCCCAGAATGTTCCATGAACTTGATACTCGGCACCATGCACGTCACCTTTGTAGCTTGGCGTCGTATCCGGACCCCACTGTGGATCCTTAGGTAGACATAGGTAGTTGGCACCGTTGCCATGCTTATCATGCGGTGCCCCACCAGCAAACCCGTTGTAGACAAGTTCAGCGTCTGTATCGATTGGGCACTCTGTTCTTCCCCAGCGAATGTAGGTGTCTCCACCGGGATCCTTAAGTCCTTTTATACTGTTAACAGTGTCTGTGAGGTTTTGTATCATCAATTTGTCCTCTGAAATTGAAGGAAAATAAGTGTCTTTAGTACTTTAAATATTTTAAAATCTAAACCGACAGTTATCGCGTTATTCGGTTTTATGTTTAACGTGTATCGTTTTACTTGTGCAACACACTATCGGATGGTAAACTATTTAATAGTGTTGGTAATCATTACATATAATGTGAGAACAATGCTTATTGAAAAATACATAAAATTATGTGCGTATTGCGTTCGAAGTGTGTGACCTAAACACTATTGAACGTACACAATGGCTGTATAAAGTATAAGTATTATATTTAGACTTTTCATAAAATCATAAGTAAAAGAACAAAAGTACAAACTATAATAACACATGGTTTTATTACTGGAAACGAACTCGTTAACGCTGTCAAATAAATCGATGCATTATCAATATAAAATTGAACTTACCATCAGTTTTTCTGGCCAGCTGGTCAACGAGAGCTGTAAGAGATTTGACGTTGGCAAGCAGTTCGTTTTTGTCCCTCTGTAAGCTTTCGAGTTTTTCCAGCACCCCAAACTCGTACTCAAACCGGTTGCTTGTATAGCAAGAAGGCTCTGTCCGTTTATTTAATGATTGACTTTGCGCACAGCAAAACCCTATTAAACACACTAAAATGATCATCATTGTGTAACAGTGTCTTTCCTGTATGTGTTCGTGACCAAAGCATATGTATTTATATAGCAGTAGGCTTAATTACGCACACTAGACGCATTTGAAGTCGTTATAAGCGATAACGATAGTACACTTGAAAGCTTCCTACAACAGCTATTAGAAACTTAACTCGTACGTGTAAGAAACGGAATGGTCGGTAAAACGCAACATTATTAGTCTTTATTCAGGGCAACGAAGGGTTTAAACATGTTTAAATTTGTTTGTTTTAGTATCGTTTACGACAGAAATCGCTTCTCAGTTATATCCATAGCACTCCAAAGCGTGTGAAAATAATAAAGGGTACTGGTTGGCGACAAATTTTTGCCTTAAAGAGTCCACCTTAAATACATGACATCAATTGTTCTTATAATATATGCAATATAGTCTCAACCGTTTGTTTTTCTTAGTGCATAGTTTCAGGTAATTCATTCCAATGAGTATATAATAAAAATAATATAATAAAAAAACATCTCGATACCTTTTTTGTTCTTAGTTGTTTTTCCAATTACAATAAGCTGTGTACCTAAATTTGTGAACGTTTTAAGTTGTTTTTTATAATGCGTTTTGAACGTTTTAAAGATATTTTTATCTTAATAATGTCGTTTATTCTAATTTTAGTAGGTGTGCAAGTTGAGACTGGCCAAACAGATTATGAACTCAATGTGCAAAATTCAAACAAAAGGTATTTCATACAAAGATGAGAGCATTCTTTTCCTTACTGAAAGTTTGACTTTTTTCCTCACCCCCTTTTAGGGAAAAAGGTTATTGCAAAAGTATCGGTGTCAAGCAAAAAAAATAGTTATTGACCATACAAACAAAACATATCAAGGTGTTTTCATAAAACTTATATGTCTTGCTGATGAAAATCTTCAAATGAGAAGGCTCATCACAATTGTTTGAATAATTCTCATTCATTACCATCACTAGTTTGAATGAGTAGCGGAAATATTTGTCAAGAGCCAGTTAATATTATCACTTAAGTATTGTTTACATGTTTCCAGTGACACTCTGTTCGTAAGTAGCATTTATGGCTATTATAATAAACGAATGATAAACCTAGATTGAAAAAGAAGCAGCTGATCAACTTACCATTAACGCGTATATTTACTGGTCACGTTATCACACTGTACTAACAAACGCACGTGGACTTCGGTTCCTTTTCTTGTATAAAATTGTTATTATCGTAGGCGGTCGTAATTCGTTTAAATCGTAAAATTGATTGACCCAGATATAAATAGGCATTTAATCGGGATTTTACAAGCATTTCGTCCCGATTTACCCGGGGTTGGCTGTACCGAAAGTCAAAGTCCCCGCCATTTGGGGGAAAATGATGTGGTTACAATTAACTGGTGCATTATTCACTGGTAGAGTAATTTGCCCCATGCATGGCGCAGTTGGACAAGCTTTTGAAAAGACTAATAATATATGTTATGTGTTTCCGTTCCGGACAGAAAAATCCGACCAGAGGGCATCTCTAATGCCAGGTAACAAGGTTTGCCGAGCTACGCAGCGTGCCCGAGGGTCTGATTTTTATATCCGGAACGGAGACTGATGATTGATATTTTTTCTGTGAAAAAAATAAATAGAAAAACGCGTTTTTGTTCATTTCACCAAAAAGCGCGTGCGATGATGTTTACTGACGTCATGACGCGCAGTATTTTTTTTTCACTGCATACGTCAAGAAGTTCCTTCAGTATCAGGCCTGTTAAAGGTTATGTTGTTTTTTTTTGAAAATATATTTTTGCCAAGTTAAAGTTTATGGCACCCATGTATTGAAATCCATAATTATGGTAACATTAAGTGTATAATAAGAGAAAAACAAGAAACGCCGCGACGAAACCAGGTTTTTAATGATTGACAGAAGAACTTCAGCCTTTGTCTGTTTTTCTATTTTTAGTAACAGTGACCTTGAACCTAGGGACCCCAAATGCAATCCATTGAAAGGTATCCATAAACTCTTCCTTTATACCAAGTTGTGTCAGGATATGTCAACCCTAACTTAAGTTATTCAGTTTCAACCATTTTTCTATTTTTAGTAACAGTGACCTTGACCTTGAATCCAGGGACCCCAAACGCTATCCCATGAAAGGTATCCATAACCTTTTCCTTTATACCTGGTTTGGTCAAGATATGTAGACCATGACTAAAATTATTCAGTTTCAACTGTTTTTCTATTTTTAGTAACAGTGACCTTGACCTTGAATCTATGCACCCCAAAACGCAATACCATAAAAGTATCCATATACTCTTCATATAGACCAAGTTCAGTCAAGAAATGTCAACCCTAACTAAAGATATTCAGTTTGAACCATTTTTCTATTTTTAGTAACAGTGACCTTGACCCTTTGGACCCTAAATGCAATCCCATGAAAGGTATCTATTATTTCTTTCTATACACCAAGTTTAGTCAAGATATGTCATCCCGAACTAAAGTTATTTAGTTTCAACCGTTTTTATATTTGAAGTTACAGTAACCTTGACCTTGAACCTAGGAACCTCAATCGCAATCCCATGAAAGGTACCCATAAACTCTTGTTATAGACCAAGTTTGGTTAAGATATGTCAACCCTTACTAAAGTTATTCAGTTTCAACCGTTTATTTTTTATTTTTAGTAAAAGTCACCTTGACCTTGAACCTAGGGACCCCAAACGCAATCTCATGAAAGGTCTTCATACACTCTTCCTATAGACCAAGCTTAGTCAAGATATGTCATCCCTAACTAAAGTTATTCAGTTTCAACCGTTTCTCTATTTTTAGTAACTGTGACCTTGACCTTGACCCTAGGGACCCCAAACGCAATCCCATGAAAGGTATACATAAACTCTTCCTATTGACCAAGTTTGGTCAAGATATATCAACCCTAACTAAAGGTATTCAGTTTCAACCGTTTTTCTTTTTTTAATAACAGTAACATTGACCTTGACCCTAGGGACCTTTTGTTCTGGATAGTTTTCAGTGCGCACAAATGAGTCATATTATTTGCAACAATGGTGATCTTTGTATGTTTTGGGTTCTGCCTGGGTTGTCTAGTTTGTTGTGCAGCGAGGGTGGTGGGTACAAAGCTTATCAAGGCACAGGTGGTACAGGCTGCCAATGAGGTACAAGCCTTTCGCTACATTATCCGAACACTGACCGCATGTCTCGTTAATTAAGCAAGCTCTTTTCGAGAATTTTTGGAACGGAACCGTAAACTACTGGTCAATTAAAAACATCTGCACGACCGAAATGATATGTGTCAATATTGACACTCCCCAGTTTTCATTCAAACACATTGCAATCCAGAATCAGAGGCACTTACTAAAACAATCAATTTATACTTTCATTTTTATGGAACACTAGAAATTGCCTTTAATTGATAACAAGTACAGGCTTTTGCTCATTTATTTATTAGCCGACAAGTGATCGACAAATGGGACGTACGTTGCTATGCGGTTTTTAACAGTGCGAATTATAAGACACAAAGACCAAATAACCACAAAGAAATAAATAAATCACATAGTTAACCCTGTTTTCTTAAGGAACCCCTACCCTGGAATGTTGATTATCTTACTAGGGTGTATGTTAATTAAAACGCTTATTAATGAGATCAACTTATAACAAATGGACCTTTTGTGATTGATATGACAGATTATCCAAGTAATACGACTCCGGTAAAAAGCATCATTAGAATCCGGCTTAACATTTAGAAAACAAACGTGATTGCGTTTTTGTGTTAAATCTACTTATATTCAGATATTTAAATTGAGAGATCAAACAAAATCTTCAACACATATGATACCTTAAACACGCCAAATAGCAATAAGGTAAGCTTTTTTAAGTACAAGACTGTTAATATCTCAACAATCTCACACACATCAACAAACGAATATTTTGAAGAATTCATTCATACATTAATCAAATCTAGTAGGTTTTATCACTAATATGAAGCCTTTGCAATTCTGTTTGGGTGTTGTCCAACTCTCTTTGAACCTCTTCAGTCCAAAGTTTGTTTCCAAAGTTTTTACATACTCGTTCTAATCGAAAGCACTCCTTCTCCATGGCATATAATGTTTGAACATGCTGAACCTTATCGTTTCTTTCTTTATAAATCTCGCTCAAGCATTTAAAGCAACGGATGATATCAAATGAATGCTCTTTAGATTGAGTTATTTCCCCTTGATAACTCAATGCTTCTGTTAGAGTGCCTATGCAAGCTTTGAACTGTTTGTTTCGCTGTTGTAATCGTGCAAGATCTATCAATCGTTCCATATAGACAACACCTTTGAGTTCTGACATTCGCGAAATGCTAACAGATTCAGAGAAAGCTTTTTGAGCCTCTTTCAGTCTATTTTCCTTCGCATATACTTTGCCTTTTGTGTGATGGACCAACGACAAGCCGTCAAGCATTGGTATCTTTTCCTTATTAAGCATGTGAAAGGCATCCTCTAAGTGTCTATGTGCATCTTCATAGTTCCCCATATTTATTAAACATTTTGCAACATTACTGAGAGAATCCGCAATGGATATTGTCTCAGTTTTGCACATGCGTTTCATGTCAAGCCCTTTCTTGTATAATTCGTAAGCTTTCGGGTGATTTCCCTTATTCTCGAACAGATCTCCAAAATTGTTTAGGCATTTCCCCACTGCGGAACTTACTTCACCGAATCGTCGTTTGCGTCGGTTAAGGCAAAAATTGTGGTATTTCTCTGCTAAGTCAAACTCGCCTGAAAAACAAATCAAATTAAAGAAAACAAATTTGTATACCGTACCGTGAAAGAAAATATAAGGAAATGATAGATTTACTTTATCAACTGTGCTATATTGGGTTTTCAACAAACCTAAAACAGTCCATGCTAGCGCCATGATGCTAAGATTTTCCAAAGTAATGAGCTCGTATTCATCTCTACCAAGCTGGTAAATACTAAGCGACTTCTGAGAAAACCTAAATATTGATAAAAGAAGAAGTTAGTTATTGTTTATACGCAATTTATTAATCAGGCACAAAATTTTCAGAAAAAAACTTTGATATAAATTGGCTGGAAACAGTAAACTTTAAAATTATATTCAGTGCGATTTTACTTAACAAACAAGCCATTCTGAATCGAATTTCGATTATTGAAACAAACAAGCTGTCGTTCAACTCTTAAACATTTACTGACGCATATTCAATGAGCTTCCATTTGACTGACAAAAAACGATTATTGATTGTGGGTTGAATACAAAAGCTATTATGTAACTTCAAAATCTCTGCAGACGTATTGTGACAATTCAAGGCATTGAAATTAAATTAGAATTCATGATTAGGACCGTATAGTTATTAATCTCTTACTCCACAGCTCGAGAACAAAATCCTTGTTTGTAGGCGTTCCATCCCAATTTCTTGTACACAACGGCCATTTGATGTCTGTCTTCATTCCTTTTGAGTATATCTAACGCTTTTAAGTAGTTTTTCTCTCCAGCTTTGAATTGTCCCTAAAACATATTGAATCACGAGCTTGCACTCTGGAACACAACTTAATTACTCGAAATATAACCTGTAGCTTTGTAATGACGATAATTATATTTCATTATAAATACTGCTTATTTCTGCGAGTCTGAGTGCTATACATTTTGTATGATTTCCAACGCAAAATACACCTTTAGCGATAATTACACATTAAACAATGATATTAGAAAATAACCACTAAATACATGATATAAAGATATGACTTTAAACGTGTACAAACTTTCGTAAGAGTTTCGATACTTCCGACGGCAATATACACGGAGGCTTTATCGTTGTTTTTTCCGTATCTTTCTGCTAGTTCCAGACAGCCTCCATAAAATGCATCGCCCTGGTCTGTGAAAAATACCTCTATATATGTAATATTTGTTTGCCTACCAATAAGTTAGCTTTATATATTCAGATGTGAAACATGTATGTAGATCGAGGTAAACACAACGTTTCATATTTCAAAGGACAAATCAAAGGTTGACTCTTCATTTAGGAAACACATAGTTATCTGTTAAAGTAGAATGTCTCTATCTAAACTCGTTATTATTTCAAAACATAATATCAATTTTCTTGTCATTACCTGCCATATACTTCTCGATGAGCTCCGTACAAGATGAAGCTATTTCTATAAAAAAATGATAATTGTCTTGTTTAGTATCGTGAACCTCAAGCAACAGCTTTCGAAGGTTTGGTTGTTCCACTGAAAATTCTGCTAAAGCTTTCGTGTATTCTGATGTGCCCATCTTATCAGCAATGTCTTTCATAACTCCACAGAATAAGCGACTGTATCTTGATTTGACCTCTTTAAAAAAGCAACCATGAAATGAATGAAACATAAAGCACTATACATTACATATTTAAAACAATCATATTTACTCATTATGAAGTAGGCACACCATTATTAATTACTAATGAACAGATAGCATTATATTACTAAATAACAACATTTAAAATTGAAAAGTATATCAACTTAATGACCTGCCAAATTCTTGATCACAAAGTTAGCTCTTATGACCTCTCGTAGTACTCCTTGTATGTTGAACCTATGGGAATCCGACTCATGGCGCAGCATATGTCGCTCGCGTATCGGCTTTATTGCAAACTGTTTGGCCATGGCCTCTGAGCCGACATCTTGAATAACATATTTACATTATAATGTAATAGATATTCCAAGCTCTAATTAAAAGGTCAATTAAAAAATACGTTATGTATCTACAATGTTTAATCAATTATGTTTTTAAGCATTTTGCCCTGATAATAGCGTCATAACAAAGAAAGAATAAACACAATTATATCATGAACTTAACACATATATAACTACTACAGAGTCCTTGTTAGTAGCTTGGTTTCTGGGCTTGTCCAGTAGTTGTCAATATAGTAATAAAAGATGATTGTATGTTATGGTTACAAAAATTATATTATCACATATTTAAATAGTCAAAATATCGTTAGCCCATATACCCAGAAGAAATGTCACGTGGCGCGATGTAAACGATCCCGGGATGAAGTCTAAAGTCACCAGATTCTCTCTGTGTACTTCGTTCAGCCGTAGAATGAAACATCGGTATAAAACATCTGAAACACAATCCATGATTCTTTAGTTTGATGTCAAAATTTTTGCATACAGTAATGTTAAAAGGTCATTCTAGAAGTATCAACTTAACAGACATAAGTATCAACTTACCAAATCTAGCATTGAATTTAAATAATACATAAATCGCTCCAGTGATTATGCATACGCATTACAAAACCAGTCTTAAACATTGATAACGATATGTAACGGGGCCTTAGATATATACAATGTTTTCATACAGGCTTCATCTTACCAACTCTCGGGTGCACATGACTATTGCTGATGGTTTGTAGACGGCATTCAAGCAACAATTCCACCATTTCAGCTGGTGTTATATGCCCTCCATCTGCCTCTAGTTCAGATGCAATCATAAGTATTAGAAGTGGTAACCCCTCACTCAATTCCACTATAGCATCATCGTATGAATCCAAATCAACATCCGGTGCAGCTACTAATAATAGAGATTTTGATTCCACTGGTGTTAAGGGAAGCATTTCTTGTGTAAAATAAATGTTACTGTGTTTTGGAAATATAACCTTTGTTGTAGATGTTATGAATATTTTGGCTTCACATTGATCTATCAGTGCGGAGCATAGCTGCATAAATGCCGTGTTGAAATTACCTTCTATAATATCTTCAGCATTGTCAAACACTATGATAACTTCACTTGGAATTTCATGTACTATTTCAAGAATATGTACTATCCAAGCATTATTGTTGCAATCAATTGCACTTTCGTCCGGTCTCTCATCAAAAGACGAGCAGACTGATATGTACAAAGAACATTCATTTTGTACGGCTGCTAAATCTAACCAATGAGCCACATCTCGTTTAAACTCCATGAAACGTTTTAAGTAGCTTGATTTCCCTACCGCTTTAAGTCCGTATATTCCAAATACTTTGTTATTAGACCAAGCATTGTTTAATTCTGTAATATACTTTGTCCTTCCAACAAAACGTGTATTCTCACTATAATGCATATCCATTTTTTAAGAAGCCTTCGCTTATACATTTAAAGCTTGTCGTATGAATTCAATAAGTCGAATAATCCAACGTTTTACCCAAATGCGGAACATATTTCTTTGTTTACAATTTAACCGCAAGTTTGAAAATGCATTCATGTAACTTTCAAGAGTGTCGTAATGAATGGGATATTTCCCATACAAGCGGAAATATTACACTCAGAACACTTGTGAATACATAACACACAAAAGACTATATATACAAACGCAGAGATTTATTTGTGTAGGAAGTTAATAAAACTGACATGGCCACAATATTACGAAAATACTTTACATTTTACCCAACTAAGTACATTTTTAAGATCTAGAGTTTAATGGAAATTGAAAGGTTGTTTTTGTTCCTTTTAAATTCTGATTTATATTTAAATGTAAATCTATATTTTATTACAAAGATTAATGTGTGATAAATAAAGTCATCTGTCACGCATAAAACAATTTGAGTAGAACTCAATACTTTTTAGCAATTACCCATATACTGTTAGAATATCCGCCAAATCTTTTTAAAAACTTTATCTAAATTTAGCAAACCATCAGGTCATATTCCTTAATTGGTAAATTGATCCAATTAGGAGTTACCTTTTCCGAGTGACTGACCATACATGATATAGCTACGTATTAAACTGATGAAAACAGTGCTTTCTTATGTAGGACTCATGATGCTTTAGGGATGTAATGCAAAAGGTTGCGTGTTCAAATCTGTTGAGGGTTAAATTTTCCATGTTACTTTTTTATCTTTTTTACGCATCTTATGCTTTCAGTTAAGTTCGTTACATTTTTTGTTTCAAAACATGTATTCTATCTTTTTAATTCCCATTGCTGATACGTATATAATGGCTTTAGTTTAAACGATATATATTTTACAACGATTGTGAAGAAAGCTATGATACTAAGTCACTCTCGTTGGCACGATGTTGCGCGAGAGTGTGATCTTGTGGTGTGGTGGAAACCGGAGAAAACCCACTTGTCCGGCTTGGTGACCACTAACCAAACTCACATGCGCCTAGGCTTGGATTCGAACCCGGGCCGGCTTGGTGAGAAGCGAGAGCGCTAACCACTGCGCTAAGCGGACAACCAAACAATGGCTTTAAAAGGGAAATTATATTTCAAATATATCTACGATCGAAAAGTTGTTGACCCTTGGCAGGTAGGTAGGTAAACGTGTCAGAATTTCAATTTTATCATAGTAGCGAATCACTGTCCCGGTGTGTTTTATTTAAAACTGTTGTATAATGATGTTTATGTGATTTTACTCGCCGATCATAATAATTCTTTGTTTTTGCTGCACGCCTATCCGCCGTGTTGTCTGCAATTTAATGAGAAACTATTATAAGTTCTTCTCCAGCTTTACCAGAAGATACCCAGACGGAGATTCATTAGTAATGTGTTGGCATTTTAACCCTAGAACCTAATCTTAAACGGCGACATTACATAAGTTGGTACGGCGAAAATCCCATTGCCTCGTGTAAACTGCCGTTGTATGCGTGAACAAGGTTTGAAACAGCTGCTTTTCAGTTCGCCTTTCTCTCAAATCGGAAGTGTTCCATGCATTTTCAGAAGCGTTTGATTAAAACGTTCACATGGCCATTCCATTTCGGAGGGTATGGAGTGGTCCTAGTACTTTTTTACTCCTGCAATGCGACACAATCGAGTAATGACGTTGGCGAGAATGTTTTGGTCACTATGACTTTTATTTCTGGAAAACCGTAGTGGCCGAAATCAAATCAAATTATACCCGTGCTGTAGTGTAAGCCATTTGTTTTTTTGTGGGTATAGCCTGTGCGTAACGTGTGAAAGGGTCGGTTATGACAGTACATTTTCGCAACCGCTCTTTGACATTTCCACAGACAGGTAGTTTATACACACCAATTTTATAGGCGCAAAGGAGTTGATGTTGAATAATCCAGTGGCAGTAGTGGCAGAAGTATTGCGCCGTACGCACTGATCACACTGTCGAATCCAATTGGCTATGTCAGAGACTATACCTGGCCAATAGAAACGTTCCTTGTGTAAAGAAACGGTTCTGTCCCGACTCTAGTGGCCGAGATCACCATGAATTGCCCTAAAACGTATTTGGGAAGAACAACCTAATCGACACCTTCTCCTCAAATTGTTGACTAATGATGTAAGAACAAGTTAGTCGACACCTTCTGCTCGAATTGTTGCCTGATTAAATATAAAACGCCATCTCTAAGGATTAATTTGTCTAAATGTTTAATTACTTGCGTCCCTCGGGTTCTTATCCTTTCATAACTACGGCGGTGTGTGGTACTGAAGTAAGCATATTTCGAAATTTGGAAAGCACACCGTGCGCTTTCTGACCCTAACTATAGTCATAAATCTTCAGTACTGCTGCCACCTGCAGTTTCGTGTCGCCAACAGAAAACGAACTAGCAGGTTCCAACGAATTTTGACATTGATCAGCTTTAACAACACCTGTGTCGACTTTAGCAACTGGACATGCATGCTTATCTACTTGTTTCTCTTGTGCAGTAGGGGTTTGTCGTGATAGGCTGACAACAAATTCGAAACTGGCCAAAGCAGCAAACCAACGTTGTTCACACGCGTCGAGCTTTGGCATGGACTGTACCTACGTAAGCGAGTTGTTGTTTGTGTGTTCCTCGAATTGAACTCCATACAAGTAAGCATTGAATTTTACAGTAATGGCTTATTCTAAAGCGGGGGACTCCAGTTTAATTGAAGGATAGTGATCTTCCTGGGGACGTCAACTTCGTGATGTTTAGGCAACTACCCGATTATGGCTGTCAAGCTCCTGGTAGAGCACAGCTCTGAGACCACTAGAAGATGCATCAGTGTGCCAGCAAAATGGCTTTGAGTAGTCAACATAAGTAAGGGCGGGCGCCGAAGAAAGCTTATTAATGATCATATCGAAGGTGCGCTGCTGTTCCTCGCCCCAGACAAACGGTACGGATATCTTCTTCTTGGTCTTCGATGACTTGAAATCCGATAAACCAACCAAGAGGTCATTCATATCAACATTCTGGATACACTTTCGGTTATAGCCAGCAAAACCGAAGAAACTTTTAATCTCTTTCACATTCTAGGAAATCAACCATTTCTTGATTGCCTCCGTCTTTGCGGGATGAGTCTTTATGCCAGAGTTAAACAAAACATATGCAAGGTAAGTAACCTCATCCAGCAAAAATTTGAAGGTTTTAACTTTAGATTATGTCTTTTTAACTTTAAAAAAAACTGATCTAGATATTTTAAGATGTTCATGATAACGTTTATGATTTTCCGCATAGAACCCGAGAGAATCAACTTTGGATGCCTTCTTTTCCTCATTTGACTCATAAATCTCATACTGCCAGTCACCACACATTAAGTCGAGTTTACTAATGAACATTGCGCTCGCAAGGAGATTGCGAGTGTAATCAAAACGTGGTAGGGAATGAGCATCCTTTTGCTTGCGGGTGTTGAGATTTCTGTAGTCAATACAAAGGCGTATCGACACATCCTTCTTTCTGTCTAAAACGACGTTTGAGCTAAAAGGGCTATGTCAATAATCTCCTGAAGGTAATACATCGTAAATAAAGTAATGGGAAACTCGTCTGTATGATTCTTTTAAAGGACCTGGGTTATCAAGAACAATCTTCTGTTTGACGAGGTCAGTATTCCCTATATCTAAAAAAAGTGAAAAAACTCAATACCATCGACTCCTTGCTAGAAATGTTTGCAAAAGAATTCTCTCATTTCTTTTAGATGTCGTCAATGTTTGCGTTTGATCCTTATTGCAGCATAGTAATTTTGGCATTACCTTTCAACGATTCCCTCATTGCTTGATCTATTACCCGTTTAGAGTATAATGACTTCAAAAACGATGCTTCATTTTTCTGAACAGGTTCAGTAGCCGAGAATGTGTTAGGATCATACTGCAGTAATCCCACATGTCTGATTATCTTCTTTCAGTCTTTCATTAAGAATTTCTAGCTTTTCCATATTTTGTCATTCTGTTTTATCTTTCTATCCTTAATTTTATTTTATGTTGTTTTTTTCCTAGCGATTTCTCATTCACGTTCAATTTATATACCCTCAATCACATCAAAATATCAAGTCATTTTCTCCTCTTCCACAACAAAGGACTTTTCCTGTTCTTTCGAACTTTCTAGCAAGTTTACTTCCCTTTCTGTTTCAAAATCCTTTTTGCAACATTCCAATTGCTAAATCCCTTTTCTAAAGTCCCTGTTCAAGTATCTGGATGAGTCCATATTTAACTTGAAACTCTGACTATTATTTCCTGTTTCCTTCTCAATTCTAGGATTCTTAACTCAGGTCATATTAGGGAATCTTTGGAGTAAGAGTGCTATCACGCAACCTTCAAGGTAGCGACCCTCTATCATGTTTCAAACTTTAGTTCACCATAACATCACACTATATAATATATCACATATCACAACTTACACTAATACGCACACCAATTTCAATCTTTTGCCTTATATTAATTTCTTTGAAACAGTCTACCCTATTTTGTTGTGATCAAACAAGCTAACGGATCCTACCATTAAGTCTGCCCTTTGTTACACGAGAGTTATTAATTCAAACTAATCTATATCCATTCGTAATATTATTTATTTCCCTGCTGTTTACAATCTCCACTAATTAAACCATTCAGTAACCCGCTTAACACAAGTAGGAAAGTTAATACAAAAAAGATGTATACAATTTGCGAAAATTACTTACTAATTATTTAGTCAACCATGGTTGGTTCATGCCCTGTTTGTACTTTTAAATTCAAATCATGGTGTACGTAATTAAATTAATGCATGAGTATATCCTCGTTCCTCATGTATTATGTTTGGGATGTTAAATTTTTATACAGAGTACAAGATAACTACCGTTAAGCAGTCATTTGGATAATTGATCGAAGACCGAGCCGAAATGTTTTAATTTCCGTTTAATAAGTCGACCTAAATGAGATGAATCTCAAATAAAGCAATTGTAACCACGTTGCTCAGCCGAAAGTAACAATGAAACAATAGCATCAATAATTTTGACGTGTTCGTTACTATTAAAACGACGGCATACTGTTCTTGTGATTTACCCTGATGAGCATGAAGTAAAACCGATGTGACGTTAAAAACGATTATTCACCCATAAGATTTCGTTTATGTCATTGTTTATGATTAAAGAAAACCGAAAACCATACATCTGAATGAAATACAAACCAACTACGTTAACAGTAAAGTTATCAAAAGAGCTCAGTATTCACGAAATGTATTAAGTCTGGTGTACCTCAGGGGTTCATGCTAGGATGCAACCAGTTTCGATTAAAGTGAAGCATCGTCCGCCATACATGTCATTCAAATATGTTTTTTTTTATTTCAAAGGTAATGTCACTGATATTGAATTATATAGAAATTAAACGTACGTTACAAATAAATTTGAACAGCGTATCGGTGAGGTGCAAAACAAACAATATGACAGTGCATCTACTAAAAATCAAATGCATGTTGTAAGGATCAATTTCAAATTAAAGTAATGTAAATGCTTTTTATCTATATGTAAACGACGTCCTTATCGATAATGTACCTTCAGAGAAATTGCTTGGAAATGTTATTGTTTTCATCCTTGTATGGAATTTGCAAGTTATTTTTCTTGCAAGATATAAATTCAAAGATAGCCTCATTAAAAGATTCAACTTCTTTTTTATTGATCAAATGATAACACTGTTTTATAAGTCATATAGTCTCAACACACCCTTCCAAAAACTAGCAACTCCGTTTGCACTGACGAGACGAGTTTATTTGTGGCAAAGCAGATACAAGTGGATGACAGTTATCACAATATTCAAACACAAGAGTGTTCTATAACTATTAACTTCCTTACATGTATATAATGCCATACAATCAATCTTACGTATTGTCATACATGATGTTATATTATAAAAACGTGTACATAATTATACATATATCACCCCCAAACTGAGCATGTCACAATCCTAACGAAAAACATATGTTTCTGAATATGAATCAGTAACGCATGCTAAAAGATAAGATCGAATATCATTATATGGGATACTGTAGCCGACAGTGTCGGTCCAGGAAAAACCTCGCTTATCTTCTTCTTCTTTTAAATGTGTAAGGAAACCATGTAAAAACATGAGACAACTAATATATCTCAACATGTTCTACTTAACAAATATAAAATATCAACATTAAAACATTCTACTTACATGTTAAGGCCACACAAATTTGATAAAACTTAATGTTGCCCCTAGAGCAGTTTCGAATGAATGGACCACCGCTCACTATAATCCCCTAAACCACGTCATTTTCCCGCGCTTAACAACGAAACCTGCATAACTGACCAAAATAATTCTAGTCAGGCTATTTTGAGACAATAACTGTACTTCTTTTAATGTTTGACTATTGTTGCAGTGTATAGGGAAAAACAATCACATGTAAAAAACACTATCCGGCGAAAATTATTCGTTTTAAGCCTACTAGAAACTATCACATGAAAAGTTTGGATAGCTTAAATTTGAAAACCGTTGCAAGTATCAAACAGCTATCTTGGTATATATACCATTACTTAATCTTACAACGAATTACATACGAGACATCATTTCGATATTTCATGATATCTTATGATACAACTTATGAATTACGATAGTCTTTTTGACAAGATATCGATCATATATCTTTAGACATACCTTACAAACACAAATTAGCTTTTAGCAAATTTAGATGTTCAAATCATAAATTGTTAATTGAATTTGGTAGGCATAATAATATCCCAAGAGAACAACGCGTTTGTCGGTTTTGTCTAGATAATATTAATATTTTTGTTTGAGACTGTGAATACCATGCTTTCTTTATATGTTGTAAATATAATAAAATACGATGGCAATATTTATTCAATTAGTTTTCTAATGATACTGAATTAGAAGATTTTATAGGTTAATAAACACAAAGCAATATGAACATTAACGAAAACTTTGCCTTTCATGTATGTTATGTTTTTGAGGCAAGTGGCCTTTAATTACCCAATAAACTGTTGACTTGACTTGGCTATCAATTATAAAAGACAAAACAAGAAACACTAGTTTGCATAAGGGAAGCGTTTGGAACGTTTTACCAGAAGATATACGTAAATCCAAAATTGTAACAGCCCATTGTAAGGAATTCTTTTTACAACATCAACGGCAGCAGAATTAAATGATACAATGAGTTTTTTGTGTCCATTCTTTTACATATAAACACACATATTATGTATAATCTATATTTTGTATGCATGCTCTCGCTATGCACCAATCATCTTCTGTAAAGTGTAACATCGGAGGATGTTCCTTTAAGACAAAGGTAGTTTTAATTTGCAAAAAATAATTTTAATTCAATGAGTTAAGGCAATCCTTAATTATAGCAATTAACATCACGACATTGTATCTTCCATTTGACGATAAGACAACCCATGAATCTTTTACTGACAAATTGCCACCAAAGAAACACCTTTCTTTATTTATCTATATCGCTGTTATAATCGCGAAAACCCATCACATGTTTGTTACCGTAGATAAACTAAACAGTCTTCAATTTGAATTTTAAGTTTATTTTGAATTGAATTGAAAGTGCACTCTCGTTCTATCAATACTATAAAGGGAAAGTATCAACTTGAAAACTACTTTTCAGTTCAATTGTACTTACTCCCCTTTAACCAAAAATGACTACCTGGCTTTTGAACCACCAGGAAATTATTTCAAAATAGTAATTTCATGTTATAAACTGTGTTTCTATGACACTCGTGAAATAAAATACGATCTTACACTAAAGTCAACAAATATATCTTGTCTATTTCATGTTGGAAACAATTTTTTCAGAATGGTTTTAAGCATAGTAAATTTATTAATTTTCCTAACAAAGAACGACAAAAGACTAACAGATTCTTATATGCACTTATTCGGGTTTATGTAGAAAATAAATAAAAGAATTGCAACGCAAATGTCAACATTTGAATGTTTTTGGTATTTTATGTTAGGTCAGTTGAACATACTTAAGGACAAAGCTATAATGTTTTGCCAACAACTTATGTCATTACCAATTTAATTATCTGTCACAGGCTGTTATTTGTTTCATTCCGAAATAAAAACAAATGATCTGACAAATCTAAAAAAGAAGAAAGAAATGTCTGAATTATCCTGAACTCTGGAATAAAGATAAAGATACGAGCAAACAAATTTTACGCTGATTATGTGAAGGGAGTTAATGCAATGTATAAATTAAGAAACGTTTTGACCATTGCTATAAATGCTCAACTTTCTTAAGTTAGCCATTCACAAATGACCCAGGCTGAGATAACACACACAGAGTTAGTCATGCGTGCATGGCCAAATTTCTTAGCCTAGTGATAGTCATTTAGGCTTGGCTACGACTCATGGAACAACACAGTGTTAGTCATGCGCGAATGGCGAAGGCTAATCTTACTTCCCTAATGATATTCATGCAAGCTTGGCTAGACTCATGGAATAATATAGTGATAGTCATTCAAGAATGGCTGAAGACGGATCTAAATTCCCTAGGGTTAATAATGCATCGGTAGTTAAGGCTGATATTACTTCCATAGCATAGGGTTAGTCATGCACACATGACTAAGGCTGATTGAACTAGCATATGGCTAGTCAAGTACACATGGCTAAGGTATAACTAACTTCCCTTGTGTTAGTCTTGCAGGCATGACAAATGTTGATAAAACTAACTCAGGATTAGTCATGCCTTATCTGATGGAAGTTAAAAATAGTTATTCATGCACGATTTGCTATAATGATGTTGATCAACTTAAAGTATTAACTTATTTTCAATTTGAATTGGAGAACGTGACAAAGACTAATTTTATGCAAAAAAAACGCCTATGTTGCTGACGGTGATAACGTAAGATTATTACCATAAAGAACGACGAACGCAACAAAGCAGTAAGTTATACCGTCCATATATTAGATGAGTGTAGACATTTTCAATCCTAATTGTATAATAAGGAGTTAAGAGCATTCTTTCTACATAAGTGTTCATCATATGTAATTTGGTCATATTTATTCATATTTTATCAAGCGTAAGCGTTGGTCAATTTAATCTGTTTTCTACATTATTTTGCAAAATAAATACATTACTCTTTTTTTAAATGTTTGAAACATGAGAACAAAGTTATTTTCTAAACATCCTCCACAGACCGGCGAAAGAATGACAGTCTACCTCATCAGCGATCAAAGCTGTGCGTGTTGTGTAGCAAAAAAGGTTTAAATGAATTAATCCCCGACAATACTTCAATACAATGGTGAGTAGGCTAAAGGGTTTGTTTGGCTTTATACAGGCTCTGTTGTTGCCAAATTGTGGTGTATTTGGCACTGAGTAGTCTAAACGAGAGTTGCACATGGGTTTGTGTGTCTTTGAATTGGCGTGATTGTTGCAAATGGATGGTCTATTTAGCACTATGTCGTCCAAATTAGACTTACTCATGCATTTGAGTGGCTCTAAATGGTGTATGATGTGGTCTTTTTGGCAATTATTACGCTTAATTAGAGCAGCTCAAGGATTCGTTTGGCTCTGAATTCGCTTTATGGTCACCAAAAATGTAGTTTACTTGGTACTAAATAGGCCAAGCTACACATAGATTTGTTTGGCTCTGAATAGGGTTGACGGATGTCAATATGTTGTCTAGTTTGTATTGAGAAAACATTAAAGACCTGCACATTGCTTAGATTTGTAATGTTTTGATGTGCAAGAGCTAGCTTGCTATTCAGTAGAACAATTGGCTCTAGATCCGCTTGATTGTAGCTTCAATGGGATTTACTGGTCACTGATTTCGCTCGGAAAGGACCTGTTTGGGATTAATTAAACACTAAATGGTCACAGATATGAGTGTTGTATATAGGCTTGACTTTATAGAGCCTCTAAATGGTATGTTTGATGCAAAAGGGAATGGCAAAAGGTTTAAAAAAGGTGCAATGAAGATGATAATTTGGACTTTAATAAGCGATAGATTGTGTCTCAAACAGAACAGTGAAACACGACACACACTATGCGATAGAACATGGCGGGAATTTTGGGCATATCGAAGCACAACACGGCTCTGAGCAATTGTTCACAACGTAGCTATCACCGATTTAGACGTTTAAGTATATTTTAATATCTATCTTCTGAATACAGGTCTTATGTTGATTGTGAAAATTACGTATATGACATTACTAGGCACAAACAGTAGGAAAAAGCGGTGTTGCTAAATCACAAACGCTTGATGAATAAATGTGTTAGTAACAGTTGTTTCATGAATTTAAAAATTGTCCAACGTTCATTGGAATTACACAGATATAACGGGTTTGAACTTTTTTGAAAAGAAATATATTTGCATTTGTAAACAAATATATGTCAAAGTTGATAGTGTGGTAATATAATTGGCATTTTACTCAAACAATGAAATTTCCGGAAATGTTATCAAGATTTTATTTTGTAAATAGATTGCTCACAGAAGCACAATGTTCAACAGTAATCATTGGATCAATATTTACCAATCAATAAACATTTCGGCTAACTTTGACAAAACCAAAATATAAACCATTTTTATACAATTGGCTGCAGAAGGCCACCAAACCGAATATTGTTCATATTAGCGAGAAAATACAAACATTCGTACATTTTATGTATCGAAATAACTACCAAAATATGCAAAATAAGAAAGTTCTTCATACTAGCTGATATGATGTGAATTATGAACAAAGCAATTTCAAATGGCGTCATTTTCAACTTAAATATACATAATGTTTTATTTTATCTTAATCTATAACATACTGTACAAGATACTAAATATTATTTAAAATAACTGTAATATGCATTATAGAGGGAGTTTAGCATATAGCATATGAAATATAAATTTACAAATTATAATATTTACACAATGTTGCAAACGATACTACAAATAAGAGAGTTTCCATCCAAATTTTCACCACATGTACTATATTCACTGAGTAATAATGCATTTTTGTTTTATCTTATCATATCATTATATACATATGCAATTTTCTTATACTTAATTGAATTCCAATGCATGTATGCCATATAAATTGTTTCTGTAAAAAATTTACAAGTCGTGCTAAAAGCTGTACATCACGAGAGAGGTCGCACAATCAGCTTGTGTTGTTACCAATTTTCTTTGAATAGTTTGCGGTATATGGAATACAATATTTTAATTAGACACAAATTTGAAGCGAATAAGACAGATACCCTGACTAAAGATGCGTATAAGGTCAAATTAAAATCAAGAATAATAAATCTGTTTGAACATCAAGTACAAAAAAACCTGTACAACCGCAATTGTTAATACCACATGTAATTTGATGTAATCACTAAAATGTTTATATATTATCACTAATTTTATTTTATGTAAGCTGACATGTAATTCATTACATAATACTAGAAAAAACTAGACCGGTAAGTATGAACACCGGGTTTTGGAGAATCGATGTAAAGCTAAAGATATATTAAAGCGAATGGTAACTGAAATATCATTAAAACTTAAATACTTGTTTTAATAAATTTCTGATGTAAACTAGTCTACCCGATGGCTGCATTCTGTATTGGTAACAAAAGAAAGGAGGAAATACGTATAGTCTCAGGAATGTTTCATTTTATATTTCTGTTAGTATCTATTTTTTGGTTTAACAGCCATTTCATATTTCTTCGGAAAGTGTTTTCCTTAAAAGCGGGACTCGAGTGTAAATATAATTCATATACAGATCAATATGGAATAACGCTCTATTTACAACATGTGATACCTGATATTTAACAAGATTTCAAATCAAGTAGTAAAAATAACCTTCGGAGTCTAACATGAATTATGACACTGTGGATTA
Organism: Mya arenaria; assembly: GCF_026914265.1. Classification (NCBI taxonomy): domain Eukaryota; kingdom Metazoa; phylum Mollusca; class Bivalvia; order Myida; family Myidae; genus Mya; species Mya arenaria. Next base: position 34,306,599 of record NC_069126.1, read on the forward strand.
CTAACTCTTTAAAAACACGTATTTTGTGTCTTGGTTTTCATATGATCATGAGTAGTCAATTTTAAATTTGTCCTCTATCACTAGTTTTGTGATTGTAATAACACGACCATGGTTATGCAACTACTTTAACACATTGAATCACTTTGTCCCACTTTTATGTACAGTAATCTCTTGTTTGAAAGCAGGATTTGTCATTTTTACGTACTGTTGATCTTCTTTTTCTTCCGTATGTTTTTCTCTTCTCTTAAGGTATTCAACGACTACTTCATGACAAAATGTGTACTGCTCCTGCAAAGAAAAAATGCACATTTACTCATCAACATCATTATCATCATCATCATCATCATCATCATCATCATCATCATCATCATCATCATCATCATCATCATGAAAATCAACATTGTCATCATAATCATTAACATTGTCATCATAATCATCAACATTATGATAACTTTCATCATCATCATCATCATCATCATCATCGTCATCAACAACAACATCATCATCATCATCGCCGCCGCCGTTATAAATTACACAAAGTCGAGATTACCATGTTTGTAACAGCCGCCTTGCGCCGTTGTTTCACGAGCCTGACCGTGTCCGCTATTGCAACTTCATTGTCGGTCTTTATTCGGTCGACAGTGCACAAAAGTGCTGCAAACAGACCACTCCGCGAGTACCCATCGCTGAAAGCAACAAATATTCAAAACGTTTTTTTTTAAGAAACGTCTTATATCTTGCAATGAAAATCAACGAAATACTACATATTACTTTTGCATGTACGTAAGACAAAAACGTCCTTGTCTAATGCTTGTTTTGGGCAAGAAAAATACAATATCGAGACCAAGATGTTGACCAAGCTCTTGAAGGATATCACCTACTGGCATTGAACAACAACAGGTCCTGCAATACTGCTGATCTTCTGGAGGAAGTTGGCCAATGTGTCTTCTTCACAAAGATTCACATCAGGCCACGCTGTGAACTGATGTACCACCGTTTTTTTGCTTTGACGCTGCGCAAAAGAAAGTGTCAAAATGTACATAAAATACGGAAAACATTCTGGTCTAATGTTCTTGTTGTGTTTGTTAAATCTATAACATTCTACCTTTTCTGCAAGCGTTATATCTATTATTCGAGTAGTCCAGTTCGTTGCATCATCCACAGATAAAAGACTGATGACAAATGGTCCCAAACAAAGGGGATTCTTGTTGTGGGGCCAATAGCAATGACGCTGTAAAGACAAAATGAGTTTCTTTATGTCACAACTTGTTTGTAGACGAATGATTATAGACTCTATTTGTTGATAAATTCATTTATTGTGGGTTTGTATTTCTTATCCCCAACCAGATTTGTAAACATACCTCTTCGTTTTCTTCGTCAAGTAAAACAACATCCAGAATGTTGTGGTCCCACAAGAGCCGTACAAAGTCATTAACAGTATTTTGCAACGGAAACTGCGTCACAATATACTTTTCATTTTCTCGGTAAGTCTGAAATTTGGAAAAAAATGCTTACAGTGACTGTGCAGACATTGGAGTCACAAATGCACAATAAATGCTGTCACAATAATTAGGTTTAGTATATATATATTCGTTGTATAACAGATCGGTTTCTGCATACAATTCGGGTAACATACAATGTCATTATAATTTATAAATGTTTTGTTTATTTGCTCGTTAGGCGAACTTTATTGTAACTTTTAAATACATCTATATAATATGCTCATTGTTTTCAAACCGGAATATACACAGCATTTATGAAATCATTTCCAGACGAAAGAAGTGGTCTGTACATGTCATCTGAAACATAATATAATAAAGCTATGATAAGTTTTAATTTCAAAGCTCTGTTTTTTGCGTTTTCTCACAAGTGATTTGGTTCTCATGAAAAGTCTGCGAATAGGTAATTCCCAGGTCAAATGGCAAAGCAGATATTGCTTACGCTCAGTCTTCTTATAAGATCATCGTAGAAATACTTCAGCTTAGTCCATAATGTATGATTCTTGTTTGTCATTTTTAACTCCAGAATTATCTATCATATACTTAGTGAAAATATCAGAATATCTAAATAAATCATTTATGACTTATTAGCTCAGACGGCAGAATAATCGTAGGGTTGTATAGATTTAAATCTACGGCTATGTTGTTACAAGTGAGGTCGTGTATATTAAGCCAGACTGTCAATGATAAAGACTATTATTTCAACTTCATATTACTTAATATATTTCTTATCTGAACATACCTGGTATGACATTTTTATCAATTGATTTGCATATGTTTTCCGGTAATAGACCGTCCGGCATTCTGTTCAAATCACAGTCGCCTTCCACTGTTTTCACACTCACGATCGATTCTGTTATTGCCTATAAGTGCAAATAAATATATGCTATATGTGCGTAAATTAAGGAAATACTAATAATTTGCATGTATAAAATGTCCAGTAGTACAAGAAAAAATAAAATAACATACAGTTATGTAGCTCCTAAATCATGTATCCAGCAGATTTACAAGTATATAATATCAAAACAAAATGAGCATACTTTAAACTCCTTGTTCAGTGTATTGTATTCGTTCACAGTTGACTGTAACCTCATACCCTTTTCAGGATTGACAATCTGTCCAATGGGGTCTAGCAGTTCCGTAATAACTTCATGAAGATACAGATACTGCTCCTAGAATATGAATTAAGACATTGACTTAAGCTCCGTTTTAAGATAATATGGCAACTTTATATATTAAGATCGAATTGAACGATGTTTCTAACCTTTGTCTGTACCATGTTCATTCGTTGCTCCCTTAAAACATTCACAGTGTCTGGAATATTCAGTTTCCCATCAACCTTTCCTTGTTCATAGAGGTAGTCTATTGCAATGAAGGATCCAGTCCTTCCTACACCGGCACTGAAGTTAAACCAACGGCTCTTCATTCATGATTGAAACGGATACCAATAAAAACAAGGTCAGATAATGTATACCTGATACAATTAAGATTCGAAAAAAGAGTCTTTTTTTAGTTTATTGAATCATGCAGGTAGGCCTTCATAAACACCTTAATTAATTTGTAATGCACACATTTAAAAAAGAACATCCTGGTACAAATTAAACAGAGATTATAGATGATAATGGTACTGTTCAACAAGAAATGCATGTAGCAATGAGTAATAAAGAGAGCGATAGCAACCTGCAATGGACCATCCATGGCGTGTATTCGACAAGTTCGCTTTGTCGAACTTTTCTCCAGAATTGCACTAAAGATAAAGCCGTCCCTGGTACATTTATGTCGGGCCATGATGTGTATTGAAACTGAATCAATTTTCGTTCGAATCTTGGTCCTTCCTGCAAAAGATTTTGTAAAAAAAGTTGAACAAAACGCATACTTCAGTCACAAATAATACAGACGCAATACAGGATAAATAGGTTATAGGATGTACTGTAGTATGTGGCTCTGATTCTTTGCCTCAATAATTCAATTAAAACTAAGGTTGTCAGATGGCTGCATATTGGGTCTTCCAGATATATACGAGAAATATATTGCAATCGGATGTTAAAACTTATTCGTGTGAAGAAACTTCTCCTTACCATGTTGTATGTGAAATGCCTAACAACAAAGTCAGCGTACTCTTCAATTTGGTCAAGTTTGACATTACACTTTCCGTAAGTAGCACGATCATCTGGCCAATATTTGAAACATTTCTTCTGCAATTAAACATTGGACACTTAATTCATATTAAAAATGCATCTTCAATTCTTCATTTCTTAAACTGATTGGTTTAGTATTAATTACTACCATTGTTATCACGACATTGTATACATACAGGTTGAATGATAAAACAACTAGTTTAAATGACACACGGGGTTTTTATAGGATGTTTCTGACTACGTTTTGGATATATCGTCGCCTGTACAGTTTAAATTGTTGTTGTTTTTATAATAACGTTATGTTTAATATTATATGCACTGTATATATTAAATTTAAAAAAAACAACAGAAAACAAGAATAAAAAAACTCATATGTTTCAAATTTAAATCTGCGCTTTCACAGATATATTGTGTTTACAACTTTTTGTATTTTGTTTTGTTTTGGAAAGGGCAAATATTTGCGTTAATGTCTACCAACCAATGATAAAAGATTGCTGACAAAAGATCAGATCACAGATATTCATATATCTGTTCGAAAATTAAGGTTTTATGGCTTAAACTAACGGTTTAAGAAAAATGTATAAAACATTATTTTTCTAACTTAAATATATAAATCTGCGATCTTTTTATTGTCAGCAGCCTTATATAACTGGTTTCCACACCAATCAGTGAGAATGCAGCTTTAAAGCCAAGCTAAACAGTTTAATGCTTTGAAGGCCAAACAAACACTATTATATCCAATTATTGCACAGGCAAATACCTAAAAGATTGTTTACTCGATTTCAAAGGAAGGATACTAATGACAAATAAAGGCATTCAATAGTGCATCATTTTCAACATACCTTCCCGAATTCCATAATATTGGTAACCATGACAATAATTTTGATATCTTCCGAATGAATCATTCTCCAAGTATCGCATATTGTATTTTCGAGAGGTCCTGAAAATGAACAGTTTTCTATCCATATGTTTACAATGTTAATCTTAAGGGTGTAAACAAAATAGTTTGTATTCCAATTTGAAATAAATATACCTTTGATATTATGGTATTAGGTAAGAAAAGAACTCAATAAATATTTCATAAACAAATGTGGCTATTTACCTTGAGCAGCTATATATTTCCTGGGTTTACAGTATCCCTGTATTGAATCAGTATATTAGAATTTATTGATGGCACTGAACATTAAAGTGTACCCACATTTAATTATCTAACCGTAGGATTTCCATGAAGATATACGAAAAATGAACAAGAAACGTATTATAAAATGAATAATACTAATATCAAATGATTATGATCATGATTTTGTCAAATATATATTTTAGATTTTATACCCTATTGCAAAGTTGATCTTCCAAATGAATATTGGTTGTTTAGTCATTTCAGAAAGGGATGTGTTGACACTTACTTATCGACCGCAGACAAATATCGTGTCCAAACATACGGAACAAAATATTGCCCTAAAATTTCTTTGATTTGTCGTTGAAATATTGGGTTGTTAATTTCATTTTAAAAACGAACATGAACAAATGCACTCAATACGCTGCATAGATATTGAGCAAATATTGAGATAAAAAAAGGCACTTACATCAATGTAACTTGCGTTAATGAAATCAGAGTCTGAATCCCCTCTTAAGAAAGGAAGGACCGCTCTACTTGCATCGTCTGAAATGACTGATAAATTTATTATCGCAAACATATAAATCATCACAGTGCGTATTTGAAAACATATTGATAAGCAGTAAAATGGACTAAAAAGAATAAATATGTATGCGGCCTTAAATAACATTAAAAAGTGCCATTAAAAGGTTAACAGCTTGATACTAACATGGGTAGATACTTCTGTATCTATTTTTTGCAACATTATTTGGCTTCAGTGCTTCTTTTGTGTCGTATTTTAAGTCCATTTGCAATGTCTGAAAAACAAAAGTATATGACCCTCGGCCACTTTCGATATAAATTAAACTAAGTTTCATAATAATGGCATGAATATAAGAAACTTTAGCCATAAATTCCATAATTATTATCTTAACTGTTTCAAAATAAGCATTGAACAAATATAAGTCATATAGATAGTGACCGATGTTTTTATTCATTGATATAGACGTAAACGTTTGAAATGAATATTAAACGGAAAAAAAATTGTTATGGTACTTATTGACTTGTATCAATTTTGAATGTATCTCTTCCTGGTTGACAGGCGAACTTACGTAAAATTCTTTAAACAAAGGTACAGGATCACGTTTTAGCTGTCGTACTGTATCCCGTAGTGTTTTGATTGTTAAAGCCTTCCAAAAAGCATCCTTCGTCTGTATGTTTCCGTATAAGTTCTGTTCTTCTTCATACTTTGGAGTTTCATCAGTAATTGGTAAAATGTTATCGAAACCTGTCTCCATAATTCTACTTTTATGACGGTTATCTTGTAAGCTGCGTAATTTTATATGAATAAGAAGAAAACTATTTAATCAATGAATTGTAATTATAAGACAGCAAAATATTTTATATTGGGAGTATTGTAAAATAGAAATGGTATCAAAAAGAACAAAACTAACCATTTTAATGTGTTGTTGTCTTGAGGTGGTGTGCCTACAAATAGGAATATTTATATACAAACAACGTGATTTAAATGAACTAGGATTTTAAGGGGACGCAGAAATTATGCCACGGTATAGCAGGTTAATTTTATTTATACGTACTATTCAAGAACTATTCAGTTAAGTGGGTAACAAAACTGTTGCTAAGCCTTTGACAGGGCCCGAGCCCGATAACTGTCATTCATATTATAAATGACATATAGAGTGTTTAGTATGCTTATTTAGAGGACGAACTCAGTGTACTTTTAATCATTTTCCTATACTTTTGAGACCGTATCAAATTAAAAATCAATTTACAGTGAAAGTACCGCATATTTCCAAATAAATGTTGCTGTTATTTCAATACTGAAAGAGCACTGTACAATTAAATAGGACTGCGCAGCACAGTAACATTTGAACTGTTGGTTTAGTTACAAAGATATTTACCCTTTATGGTTCGAACCAACAACCTCCTGACAATAGAACTGAAATTCAAGCGCTACCACTATGTAACATACATGCCAATCTATAGACATGGATAAATTCGTTTTTTAATATACATTTGACAGACGGGAACAAATTATATCGCCATACAAAAAGTCCTGTATACTCTAAAAATGAGGAGACCATTGATCCACCTTATGAACAATCTTACGACAATATATCGTACGATTTAGAAATTTGGATGAATACAAGGTAAGTACCAGATGTCGAATTAATGTTTTAATTGCATATTATTGCATCCTACTTATTCTTAAATAAGTAACAACCAAGAATTCATGTTTCTTTGATAAATTTGATCCCACCCTTATAAGTTCAGTCACGGGGCACTTCTCGTTGTAGTACTTGTTGATGATATGTCTATTAGGCTATACCTTTTTCATATGAGTAACATTTAACTTAAAAACATATCAATTTCAGCAATCTTCAAACTTTACTTGTCGCAGTTATGAAGCAAACAAACAATAACTAAGAATGATCATCAATTTAAAACGTATGCCTATGATAATGAAAATATTTTATCTTGATCGACGAGAAACACAAAATATGGCATGGGCAAATGTAAATCAATTTATAACTACTTGCCTTTAACACTTGTTATCCTCCTATAAAAGACAAACACAACAACTGCAATGATGACTACTCCAGTTAGAGCACTAAAAGGGCCACCTACGACAGCGCCGAAATTTATCGTGGGTGTGGCAATTGTAGTTGATTTGTCTGTAAGATACATGATAATAACACATTATTTCTTGTTAATAGTTTTGACCCTTGCTACGGCTTGTATGTGCGTACAGTTAAAGTGATGTTATAACTTGTTTTTGGAGTAACGACATTATCGGTTTAAGAATATATTTCGCTTGTGTCGACCTTTCCGGAAAGACTTATGTAAGTATTTATAATTTCACTTACTGTCTATAACAATGTGAAACGTTTCGTTCTTGCTGCCAAGTTCGTTTTCAACCCTTACAAAGTAATTGCCGGCGTCCCAGGGTTTTATGTTTGTTATAACGAGGGTAGATGACATGTTATCTGAAGTGTTGATAATAACTCTGTCCAATGAGTTTGTGTCTATTGGAATGTAAAAACTGTTCGAAATATTTGCCCATGTAATGTTGATTGGTGGAGGGTTCGAAAATACACGGAAATTAAGAACTGCCTTTTCCCCAAGTCTTCCTTCGACTGTTGTTATTTGATTGTAGTCAGATGGATATATAGGCGAACCTGAAATATGTGACAAAAGGTCAAGTCTTGTGTTCACAAATCACTCAATTATAGTATATACTCCTCAAAATAATTAAAGGACCACATTGCGATATGTCTTTATCTTATAAAGAGTCAAAGGTCATATTGTGATATAATACTGAAACAAGATAGTATCCTCCATATTTTTGTAATAACAATAAATGCTTTTAGACCGGTCGAAGGATGGCCGTTGGCGGTAGAACACAAGCAAACCCTTTATCATTGAATTGCAAAAAATACAAACCCATTGTGTTTGCCATGTTTATTTACAAAATTGATGCAATCTAAATTTATTGGGAGGTTGCTGGTTTAGCAACAAATATATCTTTATTTGCGGTATGTTTGTACTAGAGAAAGACAACTTTGGTGGCCCCCCCTTAAGTAGTTATAGATGACAAAGGCAATGCTGGTTTAATAGACCACTTTGAGGTATGGAACAATATATGACTGGGCTGATCGGTCGAAAATGCATTCTTTATCTACAAGATGCAGGCTTTAATTTTGTTTTGTTGGCTGACAAAGCTCAGTTAAATAACGAATCTACATCTAGCATATTTCGAAAGATCCAGGAGGATCAAGTGCGGTGTGTCTTGCCTATGTTTGGACTGCAACATGCTCGGGGACGAGTCAGGGCTCGCTTAAACGCTTTTTAACGAAACACCGTGCACGTTTTACACACACTGGCTGTGTCATTGCTTATGTTGAGAATTGGTCAATCTTTGCCCTAGTTAGCAAGTATATTAAGCTATCGGTAGGGTAGGAATGGACGAAGACCTGATTCAGACTCAAATATTAATATCAATTTTAAGGCTTTTAGTGACTTTGCTCCGATTTACAACATATAACATTATAGGTTACACATGTAACTACGTAATGAAGACTTTCACATTTTCAAGTGAAAAATATTCCTTTGTACATACACATGTGAAAGTTAGGACAACTTTTTTTGCCCAGAAACCTACAAACGTCTTTAATATCGGTCATAGAGCACAACTGTAGTGCACACATTATTCTGTTTAACAAACAAGTACAAGTATAAAAATAATAGCATTATGTCGACTAGAAGCGGTGAATTTGCGGAATTTGCGTCATTGTAATAGCCACGCTTTGTGCATTTATTTTCATCAATACTTAAAACATGCGATGTAAAATGTTTTGGAATGTTTGGCAAATACAACATATTTAGCTCGCTAATATTGAAACCAATTCGTATAAAGTGTGCATACTTACATTTCACATCTACTGTGACGTTTCTTTTTTCTGGTTGCAAATGGTTGTGCTTGTTTACAGATACACACGTAAACTGACCTATGTCCTCTAAGCATGAACTGCTCTTGCTGAAATGTAACTTATTTTTTCCCTCGATATATTCTAGGCGGGCTCCAGTAGGTGATACAATGGTTATATTTGCAGGGGGGTCACTATCCACATCACAAGCAAAAGTAAGGTTATCTCCGTGATTGACTATAGTGTTTAGAGCTGTGAACGTTTTAATTGACGCCTTATCTGAAAAACACAGACGCAAAACATATTCTCGTAACAGATATATTAACACAACAAATTCAAGATATTTATAAATAAACTTATAAAGGCTAAGTCGGCTCTAACCACAAATATTTAGCATTGCCCAGATGCTATCTAAACAAGTGACAGCTCAGTAGATATATGTCTTGCAAATTACATCATTTAAGTCATTCTTGAGGGACTGACATCTATGAATATACATTGTGGGAAGATTTTTAAAAAGTTACACAAATGATCAAATCTTAGACAACTATTTTGATTGATCTCCACAAAAACATGATTTATTTTTAAAAGTATTGATGATACATTGTTAAACGTTAATACTCCACAATAAGTGTCAAAATCAAAGGCTGATGCGTTTTCTATCCCTGTCCTAGTTTTGCCTTATGTCAATGTTTTTTAGTAGATGCATAGTTTTGATTTAACGCCTTTATATCTTTAGTTTCAATGTTTTCTCCACATCTAAAACGAAATTTACTAAATGAATCCATTGAACAATTTAAACACAGTTAATCTATTTTTATAATACTGGCACACATAAAAGGGAAATAATTACAAAAGTATTTTATATCCATTGAAGAAAATCGTGCAAAGCCATATAGAATAAATGCATCCTCAAAAAGTGGATATGGTCAAAGTTCCCTCCATGAGATATCGATAATGTTGTGCCTCGAGTGAGATGATCTTATGGAAAACAATCGGGGCAGCTGATGATAACATTTTATCAGTGATTTAAAGCGATTTACCAAATATATTTAAAATACAACAAATTGATATTTTTTAGTGAATAACATTTTGATATTTTTCAGTTTTGAAATTTTAGCCCGATCTCACTTCAAAGTTAAACGTAAGTGCGCACAGGGCTGTGACTCAGTTACATTCGCAAGCAATCTGGCACGTTCTACTGACAAAGTTCAATCACCTGTCGTTTTATATCCTTTTATGCATATACTATGCAGAAAAAAGTATGTTCTATGTAAAATCGCAATATATTATCTTCATCAACACCAAAAGTAATTAAACATGATAAAGGTTCTGGTCCTCAATCGATGAAATATATAACGACCTTACACTGAAACAAACAGTTATCCTCTATACTTTTATGAGGGAATGTTTAGTTTACCAGCGTTATTGAGGACTATTAAATATCATTTCCAACTAAACATATAAACATGTTTCTGTTGACCTTAAAGGTTACTTAATGACAAAATGAAAATACGGAATTTCGATTAAAAAAATGATATGATTTTATAAACAACATTTTCAATCATATTAATAAAACTGAATGAAGGTATACTGCAATATTTCACACTCATTATCTAAACGTACTTAGTGATTGCTTAAAAGCATTTCTCCAATGCAGCAACAATGAAGATATGGAGATGTACATGTACTGTTTCACACCCTGGACACTTTCTAGTATAATATTTCAGTAAGGACGATTGCGAAATGTCCTTCCCAGATAAGCTGATTGAAATAATTTATAACAAGTATTTTACTTGAACTTCATCCCTTTGTGTACTGCTTTTGTCATAATCCAATGAGTTACAAATCAGAAAGAAAATATTTTTTAACAAAGAAAAAAGACGTTTGTGTATGTTAATCCGATAATTTATGAATTTGTTCTTTGCACTGCACTTTGTACCGCATTTGTCACAATTAAAACAATGTCTGTTGTGCACTGATTGATACCGATATCTCTGTTTGCGACTTGTGATGACATCATTAGAACAATTCAATCAGAAGAAAACTCTGTTGAAACCGTGTTCTAAGGACATTTAACAGTAATAAAGCTCTACCTTCAACATGTTTCCTTTAGACTAGAGAGGCCCCAGTGATATTGGGCATTGGTATGTATCATAAAACTATAACTAAAACTAAAACACATACATTGAACATCCACATGAACGTTTTCAATATCGCGACCATGTATTTCTGGACATCCAGTCGGGTGCATAATATTTTCAGCAAAACATGTAAATACACCTTCTTCTGTTCGAGATATATTCTGTATGATGAGGTATTGATCAGATGTATCTCTGTAAGGCTGTTCTGTACTGGTCCAAGACAATGATGTGACATTTGGGTTTCCCGGTTTTGAGTCACAAGATAAACTGATGTTACTACCTTCAAGGACCACAACTGGTGTTGTACGTCTTGTTATCTTTGGTGGATCTAAAACATAACATTCTTTAAATGTTCTTCAGAAAGTTTCGTCAATACATTTATAAAAAACTATAAAGACTAATCCAGACATTTGAAGAAAGACCCTTCCGTTTCACAATATATATCCGAGGAATGACATGGTCAGCGATCCCAAATGGCCAAATATATATTAACTTCATAAATGCCACCCCTTCCTCCTTCATTTCCGGTTTTGCAATTGTCAAGCTAAGACTTTTAACGCTGCATAAACGACACCCTACGACCTGTTTTTAAATGAGACTGTTACTGACACTGAAATCTTCGAAGCTAGTTTACCCAAAATATATATATTATATACTCGCATACATCTTACATCATACAGCATTCAATTATTTAGGATTAAATGAATTTAAGGAATTGCGGAATTTATGTCACTATCGGGGATAAAAACGCAATTGGACTGGTCAAAGTACGCGTGGAGTCCTTCGAACTCCATACACTTAAACCACTCCAACTGCGTTCAAACCCCGATAATGACATCAATCCCGCAATTCCCCCCTAATAACAGAGCATAGTTTTGGGAGCCGTTTCATCAAGAGTCCTAGGAGCGATTTTTTACTAAGGATATATTTTCAACGGTGGTACTTCGTTGTACAAAACCGCACCTAAGCATTAAATCGCTCAAAAGCTTTTTGTTAAAATGGCATCTTAATCCTGCCTTCTTTAAAGTGACACTCTTATTCAAAATCAATACATACACATGTATAACAAACATAAATTTTGACTGATACACCTTAAACTACTTACCAAATAATGCATTTATGGAAAATAATAATTACTGATAACAAGATTGTAACCGTGTATTTAATAGCAGAAAGCGCAAAAACATTAAATGATTGGTGAATGCTAAAATATGTACTGTGTTTTATGCTCATTTCTTTCAAATTACACTCGCTATCCTTCATGAGAACCATTGTTCGACATTTATTCATCCATTTGGAATATTAAAAAAAAGTTTTAATTGTTGTAAATCTTACATTGGAATAAGAGTGCATCTTTAATTGTTATCCCTCTTCTGATTTTTTTTCTTCTGCGGGAAAATATCATTAGCAAAATCTCTGCTGTAAATAACAGCCACGCAAGAAGGCAACTTAAACAACACTAAATGCTAACAAAACCTTAACGTGAGTTTTTAACATAAATTATGTTCTTACACAAAACGTCAAGGTGAAAACTTGAAGTAACCGACGATGCAATACTCTTTCCATTCGAAGCGTCCATGATATTGTTGGCAGTGCAGAAATACTCGAAGGCGTGATGTTCCGACACATTTTTTATAAAAAGTTTACTTGACTGTAAACTGTCTGACCAGAAGTAAGTCGGTGGGGGATTTCCGCTGGAAGAACAGTCGATATCCACTGTATTACCGCGAACAACTTTAATGAACCTTCCATTTTCGACACCCTTGTTTCTACATGTGTTTATTTGGAATAAAGGAGGGGTAGGTGGATCTGAAATGGAAACATTTGATAAAGGTGAGTTTACATACACAGAATGCAAAGAAATCATTGTAAATTGACATGAACGATACAAACATAAACATCCACTTTGAGTTAAGGGCTAGTTATTATATGCTGTTTAATCGTTTCGTATCAGTGGGAAAAGGGTGTTCGATGCAGTGCAGACGATTATATGTGGTGTATTAACAACCGGATGGGCTGCTTTTCGATGAAAATCAATATTTACTTTTTTGGATAAGCCACAAGTAAAGAAAAAGAATAACTTTGGCAAGTCTTATATAATCAATGTGTGCTATTCTCTTTTATGAACATACGTTTTCTTTTCAAACTTAACAAGCTCATTCATATTACAATATCACTATTAAATTAGAATGTTAAAGTAATTGATATATTTTTTTACACAATCAATACGGTTTTGAACAGCGTTCAATCGATACAGAATTAAAATATAATATAATCAATAGTATGTTAATTTGATATAATAGTATTGTAATGGTTTAATTTAATGCTAATGTTATCCTACAATTTACAAAAAAAAATTATGTTCTTTTCTTGTAACGATGTACGTCTCCCGTTCAGTATATCACTGATATTTATCCCTGTGCTTTCATACAGGATATTGATTAAATGTTTGGCGACTCGGCTTAACGATGTAGCTTCTATTATTTCATTATATATTTCGAGATATGTTGCGGTTTTCGCTTTGGTATAGTTTGCAATTATGAATTTGAAATTCGAACAGTTCTAACAATGAAATTAGCTATTCATACGCCAACAAACGACTAAATACAACAACAATCCAACAGTGAATATGGAGATTAAACGTAGCGTCTTTTTCCGTCCGTTATTGCTCATAACCTGGCGACATAGTCGTTTCGATACATTATATATATAGAATCGCTTGTGGTATGTCTTGGTAACGTCGGATGCTAGAGAAACATTCACTAATCCGTGTGTTATAGTCTTCGTTCCAATTTTGCAGATAGGTTTGTAAGGTGGATTACAAAGTTCGTAAATAAAATTTAAATTGTACTTAAACAGAGGTATTTAAAAAAACACACAATCATCTTAAAGTGACGCTAATATTTAAAATCATTAAATATACGTACATAATGCATGTATATAGACATCCTCAACACTTGTCCATCCAAGATCGTGCGATGCTGTACAGGTACAAATGGAATCGTTGTTCAATTCTGCCTTCCAAGTAACTGCACTTATTGCACCCGAAGAATCGTTGAACTTTATCTGGTTTCCATTGTAGCAAGACCAATGTAAGTCTGCATATGGATTACCGCCTTTGATAGAGCATTCCAGTCTCTGTATTGTTGGTGAATTTCGGATCATATAAAAATCACGGCCACCGCTAATCAAAATCCCAGTCGTCGGCAGAACTAAATAGCATACAGTTTATTCATTATCTAAAATTTAACATTCGTCTTTTGGTTGCAAAACATTTGCGTAAGTTCATAAAGTACACTATTATTACTTAACAGGTCCACTCTCAAAATTGTATTTACAACGCTCAAATATACAATTTATATTGCATTTCTAAAGACTTTGGTTTGAAATGTGAAATCGTGTCGATCGTAAATTTCAGCCTACTTTATAATGTTATCAATTAGTTTTATAAGTAAGATAGATTCGCGTTTTTTTGTTGTTTTTTTTTCTTTTTTTTTTTTTCTTTTTTTTTTTTTTTGGGGGGGGGGGGGTGGGGGGGGGGGGGTGCAACTAGTCCTCAGTGTTAACATGTATTGTTAAAAATCGTGTGTCAGTGCTTGAAAGCGTCAAGTGTGATACTGTACTTCACCGATGATAGCCGAAGAAAATGAGTCTGCTAGTACAATATATTCGTAAATGAAACTGGACGTTTTGTTTTGATAAAACCAATAATTTTGGACATTCTGTACAAATTTGGAAGTTTCTTGAGGTTTTTCTTAACCACAGAGTAAGCAACAGGAACATTTCGTATTAGCGCACAAATTATTCATCAGTATATCTAGTGAACCATTTTTAAGCTTCAAAGATATTATCCACACCATGAAAGCATTTCAATTTGCCTCTCCAGGTAACTTGGCAAAGTACATTTCCCTCATGTCAATAGTCTCGTACAGTATTTTCAATACTCTTTTTTTAATGTTTTATATGTTGGGTAATAAAAGCACATTTAATGATCTGCATTATTTAATAAATATACTTATGTTTCACTATAAAGCTGTGACAAAAAATCTACACTTTTCTTAAACATAATTCTATTACGAGTGGTGTTCATCATATAATGTAACATAACTTGTAAAGGTCAGAAAATATATCAATGTCTAGGTATTATATTAAAACCTTTTTCGATCCATCAATCATTCCTCTATATACCTTAAAAATATGTTTTTAATACAACGGGATTCGACTGTTATTATGTTGGTTATGAAGAGCCTTTCTATGGTATGAAAAAAAAATGTGTGAAAGTTTTGGCCAAAGACCCCTAGAAAAAGTCCCTCATACAATTTACATATAATTTGTATAAGTTTATAGAAATTGTGATTACCCTAAATGTAATGGTGAATCATGTTACACTACATATTGAACAACCCTTGTAATATATACATGAAGAATAGCGTTCGGTCGTGTCAATCATTATTTTGTATTATACATTGCGGTGTCAACTCGATGTATGCCCTGCCTGTATACAGAATAATGCTTTAGATCCATTGGACTGCAAGTAATTCGCATATTTTGACTTAAAATGAAAATAGCTTTGCTTTTGTGTACAAATAATCTGCGTTTATAAGAATGCAGCAAACTATGAAATATGAATCTGTTTTGATTTTTTTTCTTCGTGTTCATTGTTGTTTAAAATAACTGTGAGAACAATTCGAAACTAGAGGGCAAAGGTGGCCCTTTACGCTCAGGGGGCAAATGGTCTCCTCAAGGCCTTCATTATTATGGTTTCGGAGAACGTTTTTTTAAGTTTGTTTTTATGCATATCAATGTAAAGCTGGCTCCGATCTTGACCATGTTTTAGTATAACCATCATGGCTTGATGAAGGGTCACCTGAGAAAATGTTTTGAAATTAAAATGAAATCTTGCCAGTGATTTTGAGAAAAAGTTATTTAAAGTTTACCATGAAGTGGGAAACCACCCCGGCCATTTTTTTTACGAACCAATATTTCTTGAAGGACTTTCATAAAGAGCTACCTTAGGACCATTTTTGTGGATTTTCTTTTAAATCTAGAAATCTGGCCGACGGTTTCTGAAGAGAAGTTTACCATAAAGTCGTGCAGTGAAATCTAGCCTAGCCCACTGTCGGCCAAGAATTTTACGAACTATCATGGCTTAAATGATTTTGACAAGAGGCAACCTTATATACATTCAAATATTTCTGTGAACATAGTTCAAAATCTGGCCAGCGGTTTCTGAGATGAAGGTTTTTGAAGTTTTCGTTAAAGTACGTCATACAGTAAAAACTAGCCCCGCACCCTGTCTGCAAAGTATTAAACGAACGACCTTTTCTTGAAGGAATTAAATAAGAGACCACATCAGGAACATCTATGAAATTATTTTAAAATCTGGTATCAATTTCTGAGGGGTGAATTTCAATAAAAGACATATTGTGAAATCTAGCCCCGACCCCTGTCGACAAAATTATTTACGAACCAACATGGCTTTAAGGAATTCGAAAGAGAGTCTCCTAAGGAACATTTTATGTATATATAGTCAAATAGTGAAAACACTTTTGAAAATCTTATTTTTGAAATCTGGCCAACGGTTTCCGAGAAGAAGATTTTCAAACTTTCCCCTTTAATTGCCATGTCAACCAGAGTTCTACATGAAACCATTTGTTTTTGAAAATCTAAAAGAGGTCCATCCAAGGAAAATTCTTGCGAAATTTGGTTGCTAAGTGGTTAAGGAGGAGAAGTTGTTTGAAGAACAATGTAGACGACGGATGGTGGACGTCTGACCACATATGACGACAAACAACAATGGACGACAGACAGTCCCCTATTTCAACAATTCACAATTGAGTGCTTAGGTGAGCCAAAGCTAATGTTTAGAAATCAAGACTTATTTATTTATGTTGTCACTTTAAAGTCACTTTAAAGTCGTGACAATAATGCATCAAGATAAACTGGCTAAATCAAGGTCATAATACATTTGTCGAAATGACAACAAATAAGTAGTTTCAAATTCAGGGTCAGATCAAATCAATTTGACATAATTTGCACCTTAATTTAGATATGTTTTGACCAGGGATGGCAGGGATGGAAATCGAAACAATATCATATAAAGGTAATCTAGTTGAACATGTGTGCTTAATTGGCAATGGTTAAGTAGTGTTTCAAATCTAACCGTGCCAGTTAGCAGCTGCCATTTTAGATTAAACCTAACAACTGTGTGAAACTTCAAGCATATTTAATATAGGTTAATAGTTGCAAAAAAACAGAATTAACCTATATCATGTAGGTAGGCATGATATTATATTAATAACATGCATATATAATTGTAAAAAGGCATACCCCTCACGTAATATGACCTTGTAGTATGTGCAACAAAGTATTTACATGCATATACATCGCACCTCGTACTTTCCGATACAAAAAGATTTAAACGCATATCCATATCAAGTAAGACCAGTCAGACAAATGCATTCAATGCCTTGTGATTCTTTTCAGAGTGCATCGTTAAGTACATCCGGGTATTTTCAAATTAATAACAAAAAATAACATCTTTTTTTGGTACAATACATAATCAAACATTTTAAATCGTATACTATACATATTGGTAAGGAGATATTGCGAAAGCTCAACCAACAGCTTAATTGACTAAGTTAATTGTTCAAAAGTGCCAATGGCCCCTTTCAATGGCTGAAGTAATATTTTCTTCATTAATAAAAATATATATTAAATTTTACCGAATGATCTAAAAAAAAATAAGTGAACGATGAATGGAATGGTTCAGTGTAAGAAACACACAAATACATTACTTACATCTAACATCTAGTTGAATCCTCCTACTGATTTTGAGTTCTGAGTTCACATTTCTGGCTCGGCAATAAATCACCCTTCGGTTGTGGGACCTGTTTACGTTGAGTGTCAAATTGCTCGTTACAGAGAACGTCTTGTCAGATTCGCCCTTAATAGCTTGACTTATATTATAAACAATCTGCACATCGTCAATTGATGTAGAAAGGATGGAGTTATCCCAAAACCAAGTAATGTTTGCTGCGGGAATACCATTTGCTTGACAAACAAGAGACGCCAGCTTGTTTTCGTTAACAGTTATTCTGTCTCGAATATATCGCGGTATGCTTGCATATTGAACTGGCACTGAAATAACTCACATTTCTATAATAAACATTCATTAGATACGTATAATCAAAACAATTTCTGAATTCGTATGTTTACAATTCGTATGAAATAGTTGTATTTTGTTCTGAATGTCGAATATAAACATACCTTTTATTTGGATTTGAACAGAATTGCTAACGGTTCCACTCAAAAGCCTGCATTGCAGAGGATCACCTTGTATCGTTCGATTTAAACGTTTGCTAACACAGGTAAATATCTTATTACTGACACAGTTACAATATGATAGTATTGAGGGTTCATATATCGTAACATTACACTCTCCTGCATCATAAATGATTAATGCATGAGGTGTGATACCAGGAGTGTAGATCAGTAACGCATCCTCCGGTGTTGTGTCTGTTGTGCAATTCACGCTCGCCGTTGAGTTTTCTATCAAAGTGCTTTTATCAATCGTCAATTTAATACCTGAAAGATAAATATGCAAAACGTTTCCTTGATATTATAGTAACACTCCCAAAAGCCAAACATCTAAAGATTAAATTAGAGATACAGAGCTATGAGTGGCATGCAACGTCAAAGTACAACAAAGCAAGACCGATCAACATTACACGTATCGTTATCAATTAATGTTTCAGTGACCGCCTTTAAACGGTCAGCGGTTTTAATAATCGTTTTTCAGACATAATCCTGACCGAAAACAAATCAAAACATTTTATTTTTTATAAAACTTTTAACGTAAGTCGTACAAGGATCACACCACTTGCATTTTCTGGAGAAAGATGGTTATTATTTAACAATTGATAAAATGGTTCTGTGTGTGCCACGATATATCAAATAATAACAATTTATCATTTTCAATGACCAATTGTACTTTTTGCTATGCATTAGGGACTGTTTCGATACCGTGTTTGACGCTTTCTCTAAAATGAAATCTGTCAAGTAATTTATCATGTATTGTTGGGTCTAATAAAACAATTGTCGTTCAAGATCGTACGGGATGTTATTTAACCGTAGGTAAAGCGCTATACATTGTATTTATCCATCTTTGATGCGCAGCAATATTGTACAAGGAGTCAGCCATGATTTTCTTCTGAAGACAACGAACGGTGTCTGAAAATATATTCCGGAAAAAGTTCCGTACAGCGAGATTTGCAAGGAAAATTGCTCCGGTGTTAATGAATGGTAAGTATGGATGTCAACGAATAATTATGCAGCGTAGATTAACGTAACGATATATCAAGCCTTTGATTGCTGATGTCTGCAATCTCGTTCTAGTGTGTTGGCGACGATGTATTCGTCGTTTTGGCGCCCTGTATTTGTCATAAGTCATAATGAGATTGAAGAACTAAGCCATGATAGGGAACAGTAATGTGAACATTTTTTTAATCAGTTTAAACTGTTCATATTCTGAATTGCGCAGACACAGTTTATAAAGAGTGACCAGTATTGATTATACTGATGATCAAAAAGTAGTAAAATATACTCATCGTTTGTAAAAAGTTCATTCATCAGTATAACTCATTTGCAAAATGACTTTAAAAAAGTGTATATAATACATTTCTCCCCTCATCCCATTCCTACCGCCAACAGACGAATTAAAAGGGATGAAGGTGTTTTATAATTGGCTTTGAATTGAATGATAATGATCTTATTATATTTAAACGGATTGGATATGAGCATCATAATATTTCTGTTTAATTATTTTGATTGATGGAATATGTTTTATATTCTGAAATTTTATGAGCAATTAACCCTTTAAATTACTTTTCCTTATCAATAATTTGTTCTTGTCAAACGAAATCAAAATATTTATCATTATTAAAACCGCAAGCCCACGGAATCTCCCATTATCCGACTTTATCAGCGTTAGGTAAATAACCAAATATGCCTTGTACAAACAGACACAGGCCTTTATATCTAAAAATATTTAAAATAGGTTTTAGTATCGTATTTCATTGAACCAAGTGATTGATTTTACACAACAAAACTAATTTTCAAATTATTGTGATTATCATTAAGTTAACCTCATTAAAAGGTCTCATTAGTCTACAACATTACAAAAATTAACTCAAAACCTTTGATTGTTATGCATTTCGAACTCCTGTATGGAAACGAACTCGGCAATGTTGACCGCGTATATGTACCGTTCCTTCAAATATTGCTATAAATAATCCATGCATACGCATGTAAGCCTATCTTTGATGCATTCTGTTGAACGTTTAATAAACTACAAAAAGATTGATGAAGTTAAAAAAATGGCATCTTGTTGATTGAACACAACGTTCAATACTTGCAACCGTCGTGTTACAACCACATTTTCTTTTGTAATATACAATAATATTTAAGTGAAGTTTATTACATATAAATAACACATACCGTATGTCGTACAAAAAGCAAATCCAAAAAGAAATGTAAGTATATCCATATTTCGACTGTCAATCGTTCATACATCAGACTAACTGTACTCGAAGTGATGTTTAAGGTGTCACTGAACGATATTTAAACGGCATGCAGCACTTACGCCATGAGATGTATAGAAAGCAAGATTGGTAATGTAATACAATATTGATATGCTTTAAACAGTCGAGTTTAACAGTCACTGTTTTCTAATGGTATGAATAAAATTAGTAATCATTCAAAACCTTAGTTTCTACCCTCTGAAAGTAAGCCGAATTTGCTTAAAAAATAACTTCGCATTCGTAATATATCCATCAGTGATAATACATATGTACTTGTTTGTTCCACTAGGCACGTTCAAAGGAAATCTTTCTTATCATATATTTCCCCACATTTGCTAATTGTATTGTTAAGCAAAAACGTTTTTCAAATGTGATTGTTTTGCGATTACTGATATAAGTGTTGATGCCAGTAAATTTTTAAGAACTGTACGTAAGTATAAAACCATGGATCCTAGAACGTCGTACAGATTGCAAGACTAACTTATGCCTTTGACATTCATTTCGAAAATACTGTCAGATTCTAAGATCGATACATTGCTTGTACATATAAAGTAAACATCCGTTTATAAAGATCAGAATCTTTGTAAGGTAGCTATGGTTATTAGTATGTATTGCAGTATGATAATGCTATTTAATGACACGTTGGTTTAACAAGAATATGCGCAGTTATGATTCATCATTCTTTTTTGCGAATTCAGTAAAATTAACAACAACAACAACATCAACAACAACAACAACAACAACAAGAACAACAACGACATTATCAGTAGCTGTAGCAGCAAACTACTAGTAGTAGTAGTAGTAGTTGTTGTAGTAGTAGTAGTAGTTGTTGTAGTAGTAGTAGTAGTAGTAGTAGTAGTAGTAGTAGTAGTAGTAGTAGTAGTAGTAGTAGTAGTAGTAGTAGTAGTAGAAGTAGTAGTAGTAGTAGTAGTAGTAGTAGTAGTAGTAGTAGTAGTAGTAGTAGTAGTAGTAGTAGTAGTAGTAGTAGTAGTAGAAGTAGTAGTAGTAGTAGTAGAGGTAGTAGTAGTAGTAGTAGTAGTAGTAGTAGTAGTAGTAGTAGTAGTAGTAGTAGTAGTAGTAGTAGTAGTAGTAGTAGTAGTAGTAGTAGTAGTAGTAGTAGTAGTAGTAGTAGTAGTAGTAGTAGTACTAGTACTCGTAGCAGTAGTAGTAGTAGTAGCAGTAGTAGTAGTAGTAGTAGTAGTAGTAGTAGTAGTAGTAGTATGTTAACACGATGTTAAGTATATAAACAATCCTATATATGAATACATTACTTGTTATTTAAGCTTTAATAATTAATCATCCAAATATTACAAATGACATATGAGAACCAAAAATGATCGCCAATACTTATAGAAAATAAGGGAAATAGTTCGATATAAAAAAAATAATTTTGAAATGCAATTACATTAATCTCAAAAGTATGATCATGCAAAATCACATTAAATTATGACTGCAATATCGTCTGACTAGTAGACGACTTACGTAGACCCACGGAAATGTACGACTGGTATTGGTATTAAGCCTTCTCACGAAGTAAACATATCGCTGATAGCACTTACATGAAACTCGATATGGGTTTACGCGCATGCGTCGATTACTAAAAGCAATGCTTGTGTCACTTATTTCTTTCATGAACAATCTGTGGTCATATTATTTCCTTGTTGACTGACTTCCGCTTGAAACAATTGCGAATTCACATGGGACACGGATGTTAAATTTACTGTAATAGCATTGTGTACAGTAAGTGAAACTGTCTTAGCAACTTTTGAATTAACTGTTTGTTAAGTGTAAGGAATAACAATAATGTGATGACTTTTAACAGTAGCTAGATTTGTTTCTTATTGTTTAGTGTAGTGGTTTAAGGTTAAACAACTGTCGACCATGCATCTGTGGCCTTGGTCAGTATTAAGTTATTATGTTCGCTAGCACATTATGATACTAAGATGGAACGCCTACGTGCATTTAATAGTAAAGTAAAGATGCCCTATTTGTTTCACGGTATCAAGGTCAAAGTACATTGTTAGCTGACAATCAAAACGGGAATAATACTAAGGTTGTTCGCGAAAAGAAAAATTGTGTTGACAATGTCACATTTATGGGAGAAAACTGGCTTAGTTCATCAAACGTTATATCAAGATTTCTTGTATGACATATTCGGTATGTATACTAGCCTCAGGTCAAAACTTTCTCAATAGTGTTGCAAAAAAAAATACAAAGTATAGTAGCACCATAATTTGGCATCGTGCTTATGTGCATACGTTTTAACATGTATAAATAAGTGTTACGTCTAGACAATAATCTCTGAAAAGAAAAAGTTTTCTTAAGCTGTTACTAGTAAAGATCTGTTTTAGAAGAAAAAAATATTCGCTTTGCTAGGATTTGTGATTATACCCACTACGGTGGATGGCCGACCAAGTTTTTCGTCATCTTTAATTGACAATCTGCCGTTCTTATACATGTAACCCCGCTTGCAGTCAAACGTCTTCCAACACTTAGTTAGTGCCTGAATCCCTAATTAACTTTATAGTGTCTTCGCTTAGGATTGTTTTCAGATTCGCGCTAAACTTTACAACACTGCGTTATTCAATGACGCCTGTTGCCGATCATAAATCAATGATTCGGAACACACGTTAATGCTTATAATAAAAATATAACGTCTTAAATTTTCACAAAATGACATGACACCTATGACCCATACTTAAGCGCCAACTTATTCTGTTTCAAATTATGGTGTTTTCATTCTGTAGCGATTGGTTTTTAAATGTTGAGAAAAAAAAATGTGTTCGTTTAATGTTTAAATCCTGCCAACTTCCCCAACAACCCTGGTTTATGAATATCTAAACGTTTGACTACTTGGCTCTTCTCTGTAGTTTCCATCGAATTATGATAAATTATTGTCACATAAGCATACATTGCGAAAAGAACTTTATGGTAATGTTGTATTCTCATTTGTAATTGAAATGATATTGCATTATTGCCGGTATTGATTGACACAAAATATATTCATGTAATATGAATCATGTCAGCTTTAAACGGACTAGACACCAGATCGTCCCAAAATCGGCTAATACAGATTTTTCCCAAAATAAACCTAGAATTGCCAATGTGAGCTAGTATAAAGCCGATAATGCATCATTTTACATAATCAAGGTAGCACACCCCTCATGAAAACGTTCACTTTCAACTCTTCAATTTTAATGCTTTAGACTTTCTTTTTAAGCACAGGACTACAAATCTTTTGAGGGTTTCAATGTCGTAGTTCGAATCCAGCCAGAAGCACAAATATTTATTTTTCATTTTTTTCTTCTTTGTTTTCATTAGCTAACATTTTTTTATAGAAGTTAATATTGTATTTTCATTAAAAAGTAAATAAATACATTTCTACACATAAATATTAGCTTTCGTGAAGATTTTATAGTTTGCAGGCACGGCTGAAATAGGTGGTTGGGAATTACAAACTTTATTATTTTTTAAATGAGACGGTAACACGTTTTGATTTTTTGGCATAAAGTTCCCAAAAGATTAAAGATAATTATTAATAAAGAACAGGTCATGAGTATTTCTAGAACTTGTTGATTTTGCTCTTAAGAGACGCTGTTCCATTTTTGCGCGGTCAAAACAGAATGTTAAAATTGGAATACCATATCGCTATTTCAGTACAGTATGACTATATTTGTTGATGATGTGATCAATAATGTATTATTTTTGAAAGCAAATATATTTCTTGTTACTCTGATTATAAATTATAACCAAAATGTTGAAAAATAAATGAAATAAAGTTGTTTTTTGTCTCTCTGAAGATTCTGAAATGGGAGTAGAGTAATTCAAATTAAAATAAAATTGTTATTTGACGGTTAATTTTTTTGTAAATTTTGTTTTTGAATTCAGTAAATGATACACATTAAGGAATTATCAAGCTGACCATAGTTTGAAATTGTGCCTATTAGGGGTGTGCTACCTTAATAGAATTAATTACGCAACAATTCCGCAAAGTTTCCCTGTTTAAACATTGCGCATAATGGTTTCCCAGTTTTAAAAGCGCCCAATGTATTTTTTTCGAATACCTTTTGTGTTTAATAAGCATGTGAAAGACAAGTGATGGGTACAGATAAATAAGTCGACGCTATTTAAGTTACTGGATTTTACGTGGTAGGTCTACAACCCCAGTACATTTTGAATAGGACAAATGCGCAAAAGCTGCGGAAAGCAATGTGATACATCAGTAAGTAAGAATCAAGGAGTTGTGCTCATCGATATCAATTTTAATATTGCAGCTTTATCACCAGGTGTCCAGTCCCTTTAATTGATATGCAAACTTCAGGACGCATTATTAGCCCTTCTGTTTTACTTTACATTTCAGCGCGCCATCACCAGTGAGACTTAAATTGAGTAAATTTACTTCATATTTGTCAGTCAGGATATTGACTAAAGTTTGAAAAGTAAGTTCTTTCAAATACAAGTGTGCATAAAAACCAGTTCAAGTATTCAACCTTACTATAGTCAGTAGATCATTATTAGTGAAATAATCACGGCAGTGAAATTTAAATGTAGGTTATAGTTTATCTATTACAAATGAAACAAAAGGAAGAGATCATTAATAAGCTCCAACTGAAATGATAATGTTCATTCAATGGGTTACACTTGAACTGAAACTGACCTATAGTTTAAATGTTGAAACTCGGGTATATAGATAATTAAAGGCTGAGTTCCAAGGGATTTTTAATGGGAAAGTGTATAATCATAAATTTTAGTAATATAAGAAAAAATATTTCTAAATTATAACAGCTGTAATTCAGCTTTAAAAGTGTGATCAGAAACAAGTTAGCTCAAAAAAAGATTTTTCTTAATGTAACGAGTTTCTAATGTAACATTAACAAGAGTAGTAGCTTATTATGCTTAATTTATCTTTAGCATGTATTTTGTGGTGGCTGATGTAACCTTTAAACTCAAAAGCTTCATATGCAATTTCAGAAAATGCAGTCAACGATTTGCATTATCTTCATTGCAATAGCGGGTCAGTATTATTCTTTTACTACGAAATCCTCTATACATGTATTACCTAACTATTTGACTAATTATAGTGTATTATGCCACATGTTCGTTCATGGTTCCATGATTAAACTGACCCACATACTTTAAAGCTTCAGATAAATGTCCACTTGCAAACAAACGGTCTACAGGAAATAGTGTAGTTTTATTAACTAATTATGATCAATGAATAATTAAGTCAGCATTGATATTTTATTAAGCGTTGAAAAATGATTTCAAAATTACAACACAAAATTATTGTTTGTCGCTGACAAAGGAATTCATACAACCATTTTAATTGACGATGCATAAAGCATGATGCATGATTTGTGATTATTTCTTTCTCCTTCAAATTGTTTAACACGTAGGCAAACCAAATTATTTTTTGTTTAACGGATTTTTGCCAAAACAGTTGGAGAGAGCGAAAACAATACATACATTTTTTCATTTTAATAGTTCACAAAAAACGACACTGAGGGAAGAATGAAAAATGTTTTTTTATAAAATCAACAGAGAGAAACTTGATTCTTCGATATAAGAACATTGCCCTTTAATCAAATTTGAACGCAATCTTGAACTTAATCTCTATTGGACAATATAGTATATGAGTTATTTACTATTAATTGTTTTGAGATGGCACATAAATTGATCAACTAAATCTCTAAGATGATTATTACTTTAAGAAAAGGTGTGAAACAAACAATTTACATGCGGATTCGTTTTATCACTTTTACATCGCAACTGTTTTAAGACTACGTATGGTTGTTTTTTATCCATTTAGAAAATGTCGTGAGTATCATGACTTGAATAAGACAATAGCCTTTTCAGCAAAAGAGTTCTAAAACATTAAAAAGCTTGGACAAGCGACAGCTGCGTGTTAATATCATCATGACAAACATTTTACATTCAACTGATCAGCATCTTTGAGAGAAAATTTGCATTTTAAAAATATATATTCGAAGTTAAGTTTTCATTTCAGAAGGAAAACAACATTTCATCTGAGTTTGAAAAGTATGAAACATGTTTACCGGAAGCCGTCATTTTTGTTAAAATGAATAAATAAAGAGTATAAATAAAGCAGATTCGTGTAAAAGAGGGCATTGGAATGTGTTCATAGTAATGAATAAGGCCACAGCAAATTGATGTTTCAATTCTCCTTTGCAGTTTAAGTGTTTTTGTAAAGGGAAGTAATCGATGCTTGGAGTTTTATACTGTATATCTAACAGTTTAGCATTGGTTTCAATAAAATTCAATCAAAATAGCGGTTTCCGGTTGAAATACTTTGGCTCGAAATTAGGACATTTTTTATTTATTATTTATTTTTGACAATTAATGTGTTGTAACCATGCACGAAGTCATGTTTCATAATTCAATGCACAACATAATACTTAATACCTGATACTGGTTGCTATAATTTTGCGTAATAAATCACATTTTAGTGGATGGATATTGATGAACAAAAACTCTATTATTTGAATTAAGTCATGATACTCGCGACTAGGATTTGGCCTTATGACGTCGAGTTTGTAGAAGACAGCTTAACTCAGCAGGAATATGTTTCGTTGCTTGGTTCAAAATGATGTTTCAAAGTCATTTTTGATCAAATAGTGACAAAAACATTATCAGAACAATTTGGAACAAATAGCTGGTCACAAATAACGATGCATATTGAATGAAACACTGGTCAAGATAGACTGAAAAAATGGCAAGCCTAACTTAAGTTCATGACCTTAATTCTGTTTTCTCTTACAACATAATCTGGGATTATTAAATAACTCCCTCGCCTCAATAGCTAAACATACCCTTATCCCATATACTTTTTTTCATTTTATTTGTGCAATATATATTGTACAAGTTATTGTAATAAGACAGACTATAAAACAATTTTACATTTTAAGTTCAACATTTATAAAATGTTAAGTTATTTCTCTAAAGATTGATTGAATCAAATATCCCAAAAGGAAGATATTTTCACAGAATTGTTATGATTTACAATAAAATTGGAATAAAAATTAAGGTCAAGATATACATCCAATGGAATACTTGTTGGTAAGCTCATAATAAGTTGTTTTATACCTTTTATAAAAGCAGGGATTTTTTATTATGAATGCTCATTATACTTTAAATATGTTATACTTATTTTAGAATTTTGATTTATCAAGATAATGGGCTTACTAAACACGGATGATGAAATAGTATCTATTCAAACATTTTTCCATTGTTCTGTAGAGATTTAGTTCAATATTGTATTCAAATGGGTTAAAGGGCAATTATATCAAAATGTTCCTTTTTTATATGAATAATATATATATAATGAATAAGAAGAAAATTGAATTCCTTTTGTATCGACGAATATCTAAGTCAAGTGTCGCAAGTTAAATGGATGCACGAGGTTTTTGTGCCAGTCGTTCCGGAGAGAATGCCCCCATGTCATTAAGTCTGAAAATGGAGACCAATGTATTGCAAAGAAATGATTTGGACATGAAATTTGAGTATAAATTTGAATATGAACGTTTCACTCACGATTTTTATGAATATGAACAGGGCCAAAAGAATATTCTTGTTAAAGGTAGACTTAAACAAATTTACAATTTTTGAAAGATATCCATGCTAGCAGTTTTATAACGGACTTGATAGAGTATCAAAATCCCATTTTTCAGTATGCCTTCAAAATGTTTTGTTAAAAATAATAAGTCTGCTTATCATTTTGTTGAAATTTCCTTGCCACATACGGGTTTTTAGGATTTGCATGGCAAGAAGAAAGAGATTCTGTATCGTACTATAAATTTTTGGTATTGCCGTTTGGCCTTTCGTCAGCTTGTTATGTTTTCTTTAAATTAACCAGACCGCTTATTTCAAAATGGAGAGCTGAGGGAAACTTAGTATCTATGTTTTTAGATGATGGTTTTAGATGCAGCGATTCGTACGAGGGTACTTTACAAATTGGGTTTGAAATAAAAATGGATTTGCTGTCTTCTGTGTTTATTCCTAATGCAGAAAAGTCTGTATGGCTCCCGGTTCAAAGTTTAATACATGTGGATGGGAACGCGATTTTGATCATTGTGGCGCTAACGTGAATAACGAGAAAAAGCGAGAATAAAATCGCGCACTCTTTTCCCCTTGATTTTTCATGGTATTTTTGAGCTTAAAACTTAGTTATTTGTTGTCAACATAAAAAAAAATCAGCAATAAACCCTCTGCTTTTCATTGACGTTTAGTTGATCATAACCTTTTAACGTGTGTTTAATTTACCGAAAGAGTTGGTCAGCTGTTCGGCTTTTGGACTTTGGTAACTACGTTTGTATGACGGTAAGGTGCAAACATTTCTGGTCGATGATGTGAGGCGTTGTAAAATAAAAACAGTATTATTTTATTTTTTTGAAACGAAAGAACGTTGATCAGAATATGCTTGATCATGAAATAATTGTTTGTAACCGATATTTGTTCACATTCTGACAAATAACGCAGTAACCGAGACACCGTTTCCCGGTTTATCACGAGGAACATCCGGCGTTAAACTTCAACGTTTCTGGGTTCAAATTGTGGAATTACAAGTGGTAAGTGCAAATAAAATGTTATTTAATCATTAAATGATTATGTTTTATCAGTATAGTACAATCTGCAAGCTTGATAATGCAATTTGACAGTACATTCACACGGCAATCAAAGTAATTGACAAAACTCGGAAGTGAATTCTGCGACACCTATTGGAAATCTGTTTTGTTGTTAGCAACCGATAATGACCGCCAAGGTTAAATGTTAAACGTTGTCACAGGCCTCGAGGGTACCTTATGAAAAAGAATATTTTCAAAATGATGATCCAGATTTTGCAAATGAAATCCTTTAACTTGACAATCTTTATCTTAATGAATGTGTGCAGTCTTCTCAAAGTCAAAATATAAAATATTCAGATGAAAGGTCAATTTTATCATGTTTGATAAATAATGATGATTTTGATTGTGAAATAAACAATGAACACGAGTCTGATAGTGAACATGATGTTTCTGAAACTAATTTCAACGATGATTTCCTTACTTTGTCAAATGATTATTATGGTACTCTGAGACCTGAAGATGTCAAGGAGATTGAAAATGTAAACAAACAGCAGTGTATACTACTATCATTTGAACGTTACTGAATAACGGTTCGGATCACCTGTTTTCATAAAATACAATACTATATGATTTTTTTTATTTGTTGTCATTATTGTCTTTGAAGGTGCTGAACCATGTAGCCAAGATGTGCACTAACACTACTCATGGGATTTTGCCCAGCAAGTCCACTGTCCACATCATGCGCAACAAGTTGGGCCGATATATTTCGCCACCCCACGGAAGTGTCAAGTGTTTCGCATGTGTGCCGAAGGTTCAGGTATATTTTTATGGTTAGATGTAACTCTGAATTAAACAAGGAGTAACAAAATAAGACAGATCTTATACCATATGTACCTGTAAAAAGTGTCTTTCCAAGTCAGAATTAATATTTTAGCTTGGATTTTTTATGTTGTCAGCTTTGCATTCTTGTTAATTTTTTTTTACCTTGGCCATACATAGAAATCCTTTCAAAAGATTCAACGTAAACCAGTTACAGTAAAACATCTTAGCTTTGATTTTAAAAATGAATTTTAATTACAAATAAATATCTGCAAAAGTTATACAGCTATCTGGTAGTGGCATTTTGGATTATCTACATTATCTTCTTTCTGACTAGTTCAGTGAAATTCTATTATTATTTGTGAAATCATTTAAAGGGGCTATACACCATTAAATGAAATAGCGAAAAAAAAGAAGAAAATTGTCGAAAAATGACATAAACTTGGTATCGATGAGTACAGTGCATTGAAACTAACTAACTGAAGTACCACATAGTTTACAATTAATTTATTTTCGCAGTTTTTTCGTAGTTTACCATTAAAAAAGGTTACCATGTATGTATACCTAGTAAAATTCATTTTTATGCTTGATTAGCTTGTCAATGTTATCACCTGATATTAACAAGTTAGGTATATAGCTTAGATATTCCAAAGGTTTAGAGTAAGCCTTCATAGCACAGTAGATACAACACTGGACTGCAATTTTGGCGACTCCCGATCGAACATTTACATTTTGGTATTTTTTTTACAATTATGATATCAAAGAGTAAAACATTCTATTAAATAATTGTCCTGAGCTTTGTTACAGTTTTTGGTGCTAATCTGGTGTATAGCCACTTTAACAATAGTTAACATTTATTAATACAGGAAAGTAGACATTCTATCTGGTGGACGAGGCCGAATTGCCGGGGAAAGGAAGTGACAGTGTCGTGAGCCTCGTCAACCACTACTTTCAGCACTATGGTGTCAGTGAAAAACATGCTTAGGTATTTAGTGCTTCAAAAAGATGATGAAACTTAACATATATTACACCATGAAACACATTCTTACTCATTTGTTTTTTTCCATTTCACATTCGATGATTGATAACGATTGGATATTTGGATTCAACTATGGCTTACGAAATGTGTCCCTCATTATAACATTGCTTTCTTCATGTTTTGCATATAGCTTAAATATGAAAAAAAATGTATTAAATTTTCAAGGTTCTTTTCGATAATGCCGTCGGCAAAAACAAGAACCATATTGTGCTTTGGTATGCCATGTGGCGTGTAATGACAGGTAAGTTTTCTTATCTGTTAATAATTGTTTGTCTGGTTTGTTAGGACAAATGCATTGAGCTGTCTTTTGAAATCAATCTCATCATTGATACCTGCGATTGGTGCTCTAATTTAAAAGGATGCAGAACTGGATGAAGTTAAAGCGTAGTTGGCAGTTGTTTGATAAAAGGAATATGTTAACTAAATAAACATATATGTAAACACTCCATTATTGTAAGATTTATATGTCTTGAACATTTTATAATACCCTAGTTTAAATCATTTGCTTAGTTATATTTTTTTGTAAATATAGATAAGTTTTATTTACACTAAACAGATCTTCCAACAATTTTCAGGACTGCATGAGAGTGTAACGCTAAACACTATGTTGGCTGGGCACACCAAATTTGCTCCTGACTGTCACTTCGGCATCTGGAAGGTCAAGTGGCGATGCTGTAATGCCGAGAATCTTCAAGAAATTGCCCACACCTCCTCAAAGTCCGGCCACAACATCCCACAGTTGGTTAATGACCCTCAGCAGCCAGTCACATTTTACTGTTGGAAATCATTCCTAGATACATATTTCAAAACTCTAAAGAATATTACCAAATACCACCATTTCTACGTATCAAAACATAAACCAGGAGTTGTAGTATGCAAAGAGTTTGTAGATTCCTCAGAAATTGAAGTTAATCTTTTGAGGATGAATCCAGAATGTGGTGTTTAGCCTGAACTAAAGCACGCACCATGCTGCACATCAATGGTACCTTCGCGATTATATTGGTCCATTCTTCAGATCTGAGTCTCCAAGATCTGCAGTATGCCTTAAACCAACTCTGTGTGAAGTCAAAGTTGATATTGACAAAAATGACACACCGAAAGGCAGTAAACGCAAACATAGCCGTCTGTGTTAATTTAATGTGGACTGGTTAAATGTAGTGCTGCATAGATCTGTTTGTCAAACCAGTCAGGAAGTATACTCATGTCATTAACGGCATTTTAAGCAAGTGTAATAAATTGTAAAATGACATCATAATAATGAATGGTGTTGAAAATGTGAACGCTTTGTAGTATCGATTAATGAGTTTAGCACTTTAAATACTCACATTAGTAGGATTGATATGAATATTATATCACAGGCGAGGAAATGCAAAATAACTTATTGGAATTGTTTACTTAGATTGTTATAGGCTTGCCAAGTCCCTTTATATTAGTTGGACAGAAAACCCTTGTTTAATCAACTTTGTATTGAGTAATATCCTTTACATCTAAAGACTAACACAGTTAAGATATATGTATCTGAAACATGAGAAATAATATTTGCTTTATGTGTATTACTAATATCATTAATTGGTTGCATTGCATTGTGTAAGTGTTTTTTATTACAAAATCATTGCAAACTTCAACTCTTTTTTTTGCAAATGAAAGAGACCATGCAGATTTTTTTCTTTATCACTTGCTTGGCCTTTAGCATTAATTACCAAAATGTGACTTGACAAGTTTAGAAGATGCATTTTTTTATAATTATTACTTCAGTTGAAAATGACATCTCGATGAATTTACTATTGTTATTAACTCATTTGTTGCTGAAATGTTGATTGAAGATCAAATGTTTGTGACAACTTTGAAAAAAAAATAGTACAAAATGGCATTATCACATGTAACCATCGCAACCGACTGTTGTTTCCGTAGTTTTTTATGTCAATTTGTATATATAATGAGCCATGTGTACTCGTTGTTTCTATGAATTAGTCTATGTGATAGCTATAACAGACAGTTAAGTTAGTATTTCGACATGGACCATTGCATTTAAAATAAGAACATTTTTAGTGGACATTGTTTTCAAACTGGCTTACGAATGTATAACAGAATGATCCATATCTTTTGATTTCTTTGTACAAAAATGACTTGAAACTTAAGTTTTTATACCTTAGATACTTGGTATCATTTACATGCCAATAACTTGTGCATTAAAACACATTGTCTGTTGAGAACACATTATTTGTGGCAGGCTTTGAAAATGATTGGAAATAGCATTTTCATTAGTAACCATAGCAACCGATTTTTGCTTTGACCTTTATGGCCAATTTCTATGTCATTATGGGCATTAGCAATGTGTACTTGCTATTTTGATTTTGAAGTTTATGTAACACAAGTAAAGATAAGTTAAATAACTTGACATATATATTATAATTTAAAATTAGAACAGTTTTGTTCACATTGTTTTTTAGCCCTGTGTTTCAAAATGTTTCATATGTTTTTTTAACTTGTGAAATTTGACGTGAAACTTCAGATTTAATTTCTGTAAATACTTAGTATCATAAAGATGTCAATAACTTATAAATAATTTTACTAAGATAATTCTTTTTTATGCAGACTTTCAAAAATGATTGGTAATAGCATTTTCATGTGGTAAGTAACCATAGCAACTGAATTTTGTTGTAAGTTTCTTTATCGTTATAGACATTAGCGATATATACTTGTTATTTTCCTTTTGTAGTTTATGTGATACTAGTAAAGATAGTTTTATATTTTAATATTTTGACTTGTATACTTCATTCAAAATAAGAACAGATTTAGCGAATATTTCGTTCAAATTGTTTTTAAGCCCACTGTTACAAAATGTTCCATATCCATTGTTTTGTTTTTTGATATTTGACTTGCAACTTCAGATTTTATTTCTGCAATTGCTTAGTATCATAAAACTGTCAATAACTTAAAACACAACTTTATGAATAACATTATTATTTGAGAAACATTTAGAAAATGAGTGAAAATTATCAATAGTTACCATAGCAACCAAATGCAGTTTTGATCTTTTCGTTAACTTTTGTAATCAAACGATGAGTGATTATTGTTTCTATGCTAAAACTTATATGTTACATGTAAATAGTCCTTGACATGCTACTAATCTGACATGGATATTTCATTCTAAATAAACACATTAGACCATACATATTGTTCATTTCGATTTCTATACCTGTGTTACTAAAAGTACTATATTATTTTAGGTTTTGTGAATTTTGACTTGACACTTTGGATTTTGTTCTAGAAATACTTGGCATCATAAAGGTTACAATATCTCAAAATGTCAATTTTGGGACATTGCTTAATTATAAAGAAAGCAGTATCTTTTTACCTGAGTGTAGATTGATGAAGGTCAAAAATACTATAATCAATATTTTGACAGCGCTTTTAAAAAGTACGTAGGCGTGTAGGCGTGAGGAAACTAACCAGCTTAGTAGGTCAGATAATTTCATTGTCGATTGTTATTGGTCATGTGCCTTAGATTATGACACGGTCTTTGAGTATTGATATAGTACAGGCAAATGATTCGTATATAAATTTGTCTGATGAAAGTGAATGTCAAATTAAATTTTGGCAGCACAATTTGGACTGTTTTGATAGCAGAGATATTTACGAATCGCATAAATGCTCTAAAGTAGTCTATTCTGATGCAAGCGGTACTGGTTATGCTGGTTATGTAGTAACTGCAGAAAACGAGGTTTCCATGCAATGTAGTGTGAAGAGGAGTCTGTGCAGTCTTCTACATGGCGTGAACTTACTGCAGTTTATAGGGTTCCTCAATCATTGGTGCATTTGTTAGCAAATTAAGTGGTTTACGGACAACCAAGGTGTTGCTTCCATTGTCTGTAAAGGCTCTATGAAATCAGACCTTCAGTCTGTACCAATACTGATTTATAGATTTTGGATGATTAAATCTATTACTCTAGATATTGAATGGATCCCTCGATATGAAAATGAAAAAGCTGATTATTTGTCAAAAATTGTAGATTGCGATGAATGGAGAATATCACTTTTTCACAGTCTTCGAAACAAATTCGGCCTTTTTAAAGTCGACTGATTTGCTTCTGAGCACAATGCCAAAGTTAAAAAGTTATTCACGTTTTTGGAATCCTTCATCGTATGGTATTGATGCTTTTACGACATTTTGGGGTGCACATTTTGGATTATTTGTGCCACCAGTATAAATAATTCACAGAATTTTGAGATAAATGTCAGTTGATAGTGCAAGGGGTGTTTTGGCCGTACCTTTATGGACCTCGGCGGCTTTTTGGCCACTACTTTGTCCGCATTGACAAGTTATTCCTTCAGTTGTTGATTGGTTTGATTTGCCCATCGATAAAGAGCATTACACAAGATGTAAAAATGGCAAAGGCATATTTGGAAACGAGAAGTTGAAATTTAGAATGATAGCGTTACATGTTAATTTTACATAATTTGATTTTGTTGCAGTATTGGTAGTCGCACTGGTATCAGGCGGCTGATTGACGGCGGTATCGCCTGTCAAGTGATTTTGTGTAAATATCAAAAACATGTTTTGTAAAAGTGTTACAATTCAGTTAACATATGAATAATTTATGTTTTCTTGATACATGTCTTTATGCAGTGTCACAGAGATGAGATAGAAAAGCTTCCGAAAGTTCTGGCGGGCAAGATGGACCTACTCCCTGACATTCTATTGAAGTCACGTGCACCTGGTACTAGTCGGAAGTACGAATATGGGTTCAATCGCTGGAGAAAGTGGGCGTTGGGAAATGGTTTTGGGAGTGGGAATATTTTGCCGGCCAGTAATTTTCCGGTTGCACTTTACTTGATATCTTTAATTAAAAGTGCAAATACTACAAGTTCAGTGATTAGTGCTTATTATTCTATAAAGTGGTTTCATGATATATACGGTGTGTGTTCACCAACCAGTTCTCCTCTAGTTATCAATATCCTGGAAGCTACAAAAAGAATACTAGCTAAACAAACAGTTAATAAAAGAGCCTTTGACTGTTGATATTCTTTCAGATTTGTATGACAGATTATTCAAATATGAAAACATAAAAAAATCAACGTAAAATGCACCAGTCATTTGTAACCACGGCCTCCCAGGTCCGGGGAATAGCCAGGACTTTGACTTTCGGTCCAGCCAACCCCGGGTAAAATCCCCGCCCTGCGGGGACGAACTGATTGTTAAACCCCGGCCAAATGCCCCCGCACCCCAGAGACTCTATATTACTATGACAAAACCACCGCGGTCACCCGGCCCTGCGGGGCCATCTGGAAAGTAAAAACACAGCCCTTTTCCCCGGCTATCCCCGGTATACCTCCGGACCTGGGGGGGGGGCGTGGTTACAATTGACTGGTGCATAATATGCGCCTCTCTTTTAGAGTATTCGGGTTTTACGCGCAGTGCTGAAATGTTGATTATCGCTGTTTTAGATTGCGTTTTTTATCTATCTTTTTTGGCACTTTTTATTGAAAGTAGTAAAACATATAAATATAGAGACGGGTCTTGGATATTGATAGCGAGAACTGGTACAAAACTGTGTCCTGTGGTAAATCTTTAAAAATACATTACTTGGACACAGTTAGAATCGAGTGATTATTTGTTTTGTAATTGGAGCAAGACCAAACATGATTATAAGAAAAGAACAATTAACAAAACTATGTCATACACAAGTTTGAGAGATGAATTTAGATCAGCATGTACGCCACATGTGAGTGACATATCCAAGTATTGTCTACATTCGTTAAGGTGGGCCGGTGGGGCTTCAGCGGCGGCAAATAATGGAGTCAAAGACCGAATGTTTAAGCGCGATGTTAGATGGACTAGGGAAAGCGCAAAGAATGTTTATGTGGAAGACAACTTGG
Source organism: Mya arenaria (assembly GCF_026914265.1). Taxonomy (NCBI): domain Eukaryota; kingdom Metazoa; phylum Mollusca; class Bivalvia; order Myida; family Myidae; genus Mya; species Mya arenaria. Next base: position 34,343,825 of record NC_069126.1, read on the forward strand.
AAGAACGTTTGTCAGTGTCTTTGTCATTAAGTCTGTGATGTAACGGAGTGTAAACACAGGTTCGAAGACATTACATTTTGTAAAATGCTTGAATTTATTGTCTTAAAATAGAATAGTATTCTATGTTTTCATGCAGTAATTGATATATATATATAGTTTTGTTGTTCCCGTTCTTTGAATTCAGTCGGTTGCCCAAGTGCTATATACAAATTACAAATTAGGAATTGAATTGGTTGATTGTCATTATTTCGGAGATAGTAAATGGAAAGGGAAATGTAGTTTTCTAAGTTTTAATGCAATGAATTAGTAGAAAATTGATTTCTCTTTATATTGATGAATATCTCCGTTTACGAACGTAAATTTTAAGATTTTTTTGTTGCATTTTGAAATGGTGGAACATGATAAAACGAAGGTATAGAAAGTAAATGATATGATGTGTTTTCATGTTAAGGTATTATAATATACATGCAGTGTTTATATGAACTATATACGATAAATATGTTTGTTATTCGAGTGCTATATACAAATTACAAATTAGTACTTGAATTTGGTTGTTTGTCATTATTTCGGAGATAGTAAATGGAAAGGGAATTATATATACACACACTTCATTTAATACGACGATTCACACTTAAAGAAGTTGAATACACTGTTGTTCTGTTTTAAATTGAATAAGAGCGTTATGTACAACTAAAATTTAACTTGTTAAACGCTTCATCGAGAAATTCTACAGCTTACGTTTTCAAATATCATGTTTGTACATGAATGCAATACGAAAACAGGATGACTAACTGGATTTTGTAAAGGAACTGATAATTTTGTCGTCCTTGGTAACGTTAATACGCGAATTGCAGGTTGCAAGACCTTCCTTGCTATCTTGCTATTTTCACTGTAAACTTAAAGAAAACTCTTGTCTTGAAAATATGTTGTACAAATTAAAAATGACATGTTTAAGATTATCAACACATAACCCTGAATCTGAACTATTATATATAAGTGTTCTGCCAAAGCAGATTGAATATGTAAATGTTGTTCTTCAAATATGATAGAAGACGAGTATGAACGTTATGCAATAATCATAAGTGTTAATGCATTGAATAGTAACTATCCATATATGTACGTACATTACGTCTTAAAAGTCATGTTAGCAGAGCCGCCGTTTTTTTATGCTGTTTGCATATAGAGCAGTTTTACATGGCATCATCTATATAATACAAACAACGGTATAAAACATCGTTACGTGAACGTCTCAATAGCGTCATGGAGACAGTCACGTATTATAAGTTACATTGTTAGTAGCTCGAGCGTGTAATAAAACCACTGGGGGTGTATATCACACACCCACCCCCAGCTACTAACAGTGTAACGAATATATCTCACCGAGTACTTTTAATAATAAGATTATATTAAGGTATAATGTATTTGTTATGAAAATATTCAGTGTCAATTAAATATTTTTTAAATATTATATTTTAAGAAATACAAAAAAAATATAATCAAGTTTATTGGAACAAATACAATAACAATGTAAATATAGTAATAAAATTGTTTAACAGCATATATATTTTCTCAGTAAGGTTACATTGAATTATAACTGTACAAGAAAGATATATCACAGTCAATAAATGTAATAATAAGAAAACTTAATTTTTAACAATTTCATGAAGGTAACTCCTCAGCACATTTAAAGATTTCTTGCTGCATCGAATTGTCTCATCTGAATTTAAGTTTAACCTTTTTTTGACAGATTCGTCACTTGTTGTGCTTGTAAACCGTTTTTAGTCGCCATTTTGTAACCAATGACTCATGTAAACAGTCGGTTACACTCAACAGATTGCTTGAATAAAATCAATATTCAATAACGTGCATGGGTTACCTCCCCTACAGTGAAAAGATAAGCCGAGAGAGAAGTTACAGATTATTCGGCCGCCATTTTGTTACGTCATCTGCGGAGTATGAAAGTTACAGGGGTGGTATAAAACCTACTGGAAATTACAGAGGATGTATGGATTATACACGTCGTGCACGTGACCGCTCTAGGCCAATCGGATAGCGTCATTCATGTAGGAGGTGAGATATAATGTTATACAGATGTATTTATAAAAAAGTCAAATGATTATCAGAATTTTCAAAGTCATTATATGAAATGGTACTTTTCCAGGTTAATTTTCCTTTATGCAATTGCAGTGGAAGGTTGAGGGTATTCTTGTTCGTTTTGGAATAATTATACAATACTGGACATATTGGTATTGATTTATTTATACATTGAATAACATCGCAGTGATAAATGTAATGCGACTAATGAGTTGACTAAGGACACAACCATTGGAGACGGTATGTGTTCTTAGATTTACGCGTGGGTTAACTGCGGATACATGAATTGGAATATTTTGTTGAATGTAAAATTGTTTTGGATCTCCTTTAAAAATTCACTATCGGTGCATTGGGAAACTATTGGTTAATATGTAAGGAACAGTTTGATGCGAATGCACCGTTCGTACGTTTGTCCTTGCGTCCGGCCTAATTTTATCGAAGTGCAGGTTATCTTGCACGGACATATTTAATCATTAATTAGCACATGTTCTTGTTGACATATCAACGCGACGAGTCGCGTGCACGACCCATACCCATACCTCAAGCGTCAAGGCCACAACTAAATTTGTGCCCTAAAAATGCTGCATATAAGGATATAAGAATTTATGTGTTCCGGTCCGGGCCGGATGTATCTCATTTTGAACATATTTTGAAATAACTTGTAACATGTGTTTGACATATCAAAATGATATTGTCGTGTTTTCCTACCTCAAACACCAAGGTCAAACTTAGTTCACTGTGCAATGCTGCAAATAAAGAAATAGGAGCTTAGGCAGTGAAGTATAAGTGGTATTCAGAGGCAATTCAAAATTGCATGCCGTTTGTATACATATTGTTTTTATTTTTAGAAATGTTTTTTTTTCAGTTTTAGTACAATGATGCTTTTTATTATGAAACTCTATGATCGCACAGTTTTAAACCTTTTATTTTATAAGGCAGACTGTGTGTGATGCTCATAGTTTCAAAAAATGACTGTTTCGTGTCTTTGAAAAGTTTTTGCATTAGGTGCTCTGAATTGTATTCCTCCGTCTGCAGTATTTGTTTTATTGTTAAGTTTCCTCAAGTTAATGCATACTTTGATAAGATTTACCTTTTGCGTTTTATCTTTATTTATGATTGTTGGGATAAGAGTGAGGTTTGTGCACTTAAACTGGTTTAAACCCCCCAGTAAATTTACATTTTACTGACCGTCCCAAGGCGGTACCTAACAATCCTTGATAAATATACCTAGTTTTTTATATAAAGTATGTATGCACTGTGCTGTTTATGGAGCTTTGTGCTGTTCTTCGATGTTTCTCGTTTTGTGAGTTTATGTTCTATATCTTTGGCGTTTACCCAGTGCCATTAAACGTCAACGTTTTAACGATCACATCAGAAACTCTTTCAATTCATATTGAAGCAAGTACAAAGAGAAAAATACAACATAGTGTTCATAAATGAGGATATGTCGGGAGTGCGAATCGATGTGTTATCGCTGCAGCGGCTCGTTATATTTTATACGTGGTAAGTAAAAGGTTTATGGAGACTTAAGAACTTGGTTGAAAGTATGCGTCTCTTTTTCCTAAAAAAATCAACCACTTTTGAGCTGAAAATGTAGACACAGTCAATTTTTCCCTTGAATACATGAGTTGTCGTTCTTACCATAATGATTGTCTCGTCATTAAATAAACGGTGTTACTTTTGACATTAATAATGTAGAAACAGTCTATTTTTTACAGAGTTGTCTTTCTTACGTTTGTTTTTACAACGTTTCTGCGCTCGTACTAAAGTGCTGACGAGTTAGCTGACGATATAGAAAAAGTGTAGAAATGCTGACCAATTGCTGACCATATAGACAAAGACGGAAAAAAATAAGTTTTGAAATAAAAATAAATGTTAAGACTTATTTTGTGTATTTTTTTTTATTTACTCCTTAAAGTGTACGTAAAGACGGATATTTGTGTATTTTTATTGAAAATGGCAGATCATTGAAAATAACAACAACAACAACAATGGTAGTTATTTTACGAGGATACACTTATCGTCATTTCCTGTAGACGTATATATTCGTGGGATTTTTTGACGATCATAATATGCAGAATTGAGTAAAGTTCGTGAGTTGAGCGCCATTTCTATCGATGACGCGAATTCGCCTTCTTCTTTGTGTTGGCGAGCTTCTCATATTTATGATAATAAACATGGATAATGCAACAATTTATGGACTTTGAAATGGCAAACAACGAGTTCACTTAACTAGCTGTCTAGATGAATTGGAAGTGTTCTCTGCTTCATGCTTATCCTCATGGTTCTTTGAAGATCCTGAGAACCTGGATGTTCCTTAATATTTACCTGCGTCTGGAGCGTGAGTAAAGTTAGATAATTTAATGTATTTAAAAGTTGACAGGTTTTACCATGTGTTTTTGGTCACGCTATTTTAGAAACGCGAAATTAGTTCCGAGATTGCACACGGTACTCGCATGATACGGAATCAAAACAACGACAGTATCATGATACGGAATTTTCAATACGGCGTGCTGTATGTACTTATACTCAACCACTAAACGTCAACATGACTGACTTTCATGATTTGAAACAGTATCTTTAATGAACAAAGTACTTATGTTCATTGTAGTATTCGGGATAGTTTAGCATTAATATATTAACATTCATGTCTTTAATCCTTAGTTAATTGTAATTGAATACTCGAACATCTGTTTAACTATAATTAATTATGTGCAATAAATAAATGTGAAATTATTTTGATTACAAATAAATTTTATTATTTTCGCGATATTAACTTACATGATTGTTGTTTATGTTGCTAGGCAATCGGAATACTTTCTATAAAGTTAATACGGACTGGTTCACGATATTTTACAGTAGTTTAAGATTCAATTTTGAATGAGATTAAACCGGTATATGCACCGGGAATCTCTATTTCCTTGCAAAACTCGTGCTGAGTGGATCGCAAAAAGAATCTCTAAAAAAATTAACTTGAGTTTATTAATAATAAAATGTATGCATAATTTTATGCGCCTGAGTCAGCAATTTCGGGGTCAAGGACGCCTAAGAGGGAGAAAAAGAGTGTAGAAGAAGTAGGAAATGTGCGGAAAGAGGCGCAGCCACGTGAACAACGGCAAATGCTGCCGTCACAGATCCTCATGGCACCGCAGATACTCCTGGAGCCGCAGATACCTCTGGCAACCCAGAAACCCAAGTCACACGTGGATGGATGAAAACAATTTGGGTAATGTTATTGATTTTGAAGATACAATTGCTCCGTATAGGCAGAGCTCTATCTATAGATACTTGGTTTGGCTTGGTGAGGTCTGGTCATGGTGGAAACACTCCCCTTGGTGCTCACATGTACCAACACAATTAAAACGGCAAATAATGAGGGGATATATAAACTTGGCCCTTTCTTTTAAAAGGGGAAATATGAATGACATGTGCAAAAGTTTGGTATTGTCAACATCATTAGATGGCTCCATTGAGTGTAAATCAAAAGAGTATACGGAAAAGATACCATCTTTTGAAAAATGAACGGATGCATTTGTGGTTTACATGCCCATTTATCTGGCAATGCAAAAAACAAACAAATGAAATGCTCCAATACATGAATAACATTAAAGTGGCACTCTTATTCAAAATCAATACATACACATGTATAACAAACATCAATTTTGAGTGATAAAACTTTAACCACTTACTAAATAATGCATTTATGGAAAATTTTAATGACTGATAACAATATTGTAACCGTGTATTTAATACCAGAAAGCACAAAAATATTAAATGATTGGTGAATGCTAAAATATTTATTGTGTTCTGTACTATAGTCTCATAAGGTAGAAATACCGTGTTTTATGGTCATTTCTTTCAAATTAAACTCGGTATCCTTCATAAGAACCATTGTTTTCGACATTTATTCATCCTTTTTGGAATATCAAAACAATATTATTAATTGTGGTAAATCTACGTAGTAATTCAGGCTCCGACAGGCCATAGCTCCGTCATTATGGTCCAAAAATAAGAAATGATCTGTGGTTGCGTTGTATGTTAGTACGTGACTCGTTCCAGGGAAATGGAATGGCCCCCGTCAATCAAAACTAGTAGATCAAACACGATTGTCTACACGACATGCTTGCATTGAATTTAATAAACGGAAAAACTCGTGGGCGAGCTGCAAAATTAACCAGGTCTGTTCACGATGGGGGGCAAGGCATGTGGAGATAGATTGCAGCCATTCCCCACCCATCGTGAATGCAAATGTAACCCCTGCAAACACAATTTTTACCCAAAACCACCACCTCTTTCGATGAAGATGAAGGGGTTTAAGGTTCAGGCATATTTTTGGCTATGCTCACAAAAAATCGTTAAATTTCTGTTGCAGTGCAATACCAATGGACAGGCCATTTTGCAGGCGGTTGGTTGTCAAAACCATACCATCATTGTGGTATTCTCTCAGAGAGATGTGTCCATGTGGCGCTTGTTTTTCACGAGTCGTAATGGCATCTGAGTTTTTACGAACAGTTCTGGCTTTCTAATGATCAAGTACAAGTGTTTTCTGATAGCTCGGCTAATAAAAAACTAGGCGTTTGGGTGATGTTAAGTCTTATTGGTGTTAAGCAGTGTGGCCTGCCTTCTGGGAAGAAAATGTTTTTTGTCTGATATTACTTTCTTGAGCTTTTTCCTATAGTAGTGGTACACATCCTGAATACAACGTATCTAAACTAAATATAACTGAGTAAACATTTGAATTTCAGACCAAACAGCAGTTTTATTTATTTATTTCTGTTTTTAGACTGGTCTAGCATCTAACACGATCAGCACATACATTTCAGGAGTAAATTACTTCCAAAATTTGAATGGTGATCAAAGTTTAGAAGACATGTTCATGGTTGTTGTAATAACTTGTTTCACAATCGTTGTAAAATTAATACGTTTCAGCTTACTAATCGTCTTGGCTAATAACACGGTGCAACTGTCGATGTGTTGTTAAATATGTCTAACCTAAAAGGTAAAAGTTACGTTACTCTTAGAACATGGAAAAAAAGCAAAAGGTCCCCCTTCAGTAAAAACATAGCCAGCATGGGGTTTCATAGCACTCCGTCCGCAGGAGTTCAACGCAGTATTATGTAAAGGCCTTGTATGGACAAAGTACGTATCTCAACATTCTAAGATCCATAGTTTTCGTATTTGCATAGCATCGGATTTGGCTGGGCAGGGCATGTTTTCGTCAAGTTTGAATTATAGGGGATCCTATTAGCTATGGGGCGGGATGCCAGGCAACCATCTGCGGGCAATCCAGCTTAGGTTTAAAAACATCGATGGCCTGGCTGTGCTTCCGTAAGGCATAATTCAAGAGTATTAGACAGAAGACGAAAACAAATGTACTTTTTCATTATAGGGCCCCGGGTTTGATACCTCTTCATCTGGGTGGGAATGACCTGTTCGTCGGTCTTTAGGGTGGCTTGTTTGCCTCTTTATGAAGGGAAATTGGTAACTTGCGAGCGACCTTCCGAGATGCAACACTCCTCTGGTACACATTTTGTTTAGGTCACATCGCTCTCCATTGGACAGTAAAAGATTGCGAGCTAAACGCTAAACGCTTTGCCAAGGATGAGGCTCGTCGCACGGGTTTCATGGGTTCCTCAACATAGATATTACGCATGACGACCGGTTTTGTTTCGCCCGGATAAAGTACATCTCAACTCCGTGGGGATTGAATTTTAGAATGACGCTCTTAGGGATTCTATAATACATTACATATAAAAATATATTTTACGGGAAGTAATTAAACAATTTTGAGGCGGGGAGAAAGGCGCAAGCCGAGAGTTGTCTGGGCTGTCTTCCATTACCGATTAGTTTATATATATATAATTTATCATTCAGTTTTATTTGGGCTTGTCACGACCTTTACCTTGGTCGAGCACCTTCGTTCTTGTTATCACTGTGTAAGGAAATCAATCCAGAAGTCGACAATAAATATTAAACAGGGATTTAACAGTACCATCAATTGATGTTGGATGGATATAAATATAATTAACACTTATAATTCCATTACTGGAATCACAAAGTCGGAACGAGACTGCTACATGTATATTTCTTAAGGCCGGGAGCCCTAGTACTGCGTCTTGGTGGTTGCATTATTGCATTATTGATCTGCGTTGCCTTCAGATTGCGGATGTATTTTGCGGATTTTGCATTGGCTATTGGCAATAGGATCATTGGCATGAAGACTGTAGTTGCTGGGTTATCCCATTTGCTAAACAGTCTATTCCAGCACGGGTATGCCATAGGACACTATAGCATTAGCAAAATGTTATTACATGATGTATATATACTTAATACAACGGGTCAGCTTAGCCTCACCCAGCTTGCGTTGTTCGTTACTACTAGGACTTCCAGCCTGGTGTCACTAGCACCTATTGTGGAGTTCGATCGTTTTCACGGACATGTCTTGCCAATCCTTTTACTACCGATTTGTTTAGTTGTTATTGTATAGCAAGGTTATTATTCTCTATCATGTTGAATATGTAGAAGTAAAACTCTGGAACTGTCCGTGTTGTTTTTTTGGTTTATATTCAACGAAGTAGTAAAATAATTCGTATATATTCCAACTTCTTGTTAAAAAAATGAAATAGTATATTTACAAAACGATTTAATATCGTACATTAGATTAATTGAGCATCAATTAAAATATTTGTTCTCGTAGTCTATATCGTTTCCTTACCAAACATCTAGTGCATAATAACTTGATAAAGTATGTGCTTTTACTATTCTGCAAATATAAAGTACATGTTATGATACAATTCAGTAAAACAGTATTGTTACAGTACAAATCAATATGATAATTGTAAACTTATGGTTGATTAAGCATACATAAAGATGTATATCAGTGATTCTCATCTGCTGATACAACTTATCTAAGTGTAGAGTTTCTATTCGGGAAAACAGTTTTCCAATACAATTTCAGTAAATCAGTAGTCAGTTTTAATTAAGTTAAAGCAGAATTAAACATATGTTGCCTTTATAGTGTATTTGTGCTGTGCTGGTCTTTGGTTTAAAGTCAATGCCCTAAACTTACACAAAATATCGGTTTTCAAATCATTTCAAACAGCTAATATTACTTCTTTCTGAACTTATTTAAGGAAATTAATTCCCTCAGCGAAATAAGCCTTTTTCATCTTTAAACAAGCATACGTATACGATGAGATGTATTTAAGAAAACATATACGTACCATTATGGTGAATGTATGCTGATCAAATCATGAAATTAAAAAAAAAAATCACATTTAATTCTGATTATGAAATTTAGTTGTTTTAAAGAAATCATTTCATATTGAAGAGAAAGTAATGTCAAAGTCACATAATCGTTCGGACAATGTACTCGTTATTATTTTGTACGGACATTGTACTCGCTTTGAAAACTGTCCAGAACTTTTGTTAAACACGGAACTATCACTAGAAAATTACAACGAAGTATACATTTGCAAATTTAATCAATATGTTGTAGACATGTGTTTCATATACCTGCTTTTTGCGCTAAAACACACGGAATTCAGACTTATACGGACAATGTACGCACATTAATAAAATCTGTATCAAGTTTCAAGCTTAAACTTAGCAAACCTCCGAAAAACACAAAAAAAACCGCGAGTAAACTGTGTTTCAATGCGGGTACTCTGCGCATTTTTTAAATGCCGAAAGTATACGTTGAAACGGGCGAATTATTCGCCATCTTGTTCGGCCGATGTACTTTATCGATAGCGTGATACTCCCCTGTGTATATGGAAAGCATTGCCTTGAAGAATTAAATGCCTCTTAAGGTAAATTATTACTTAAATTGTGCGAAGGTTGATAAGTAAAAAAATTGTCAACTGTAAAATAATTTCAAATTTCTTATCTTGAATCTCCATCATGTCCCAGCTGTTTTAAGTAAGCTAATTATATTTCAATTTTCTTATTGTTTTCTTTATTTTTCTGCATTATTTTACTGCACGGTAAAGTGGATATCATAGCCACGCAAGTTATGAAGTACTACTGTTGTATGTTTAGTTAATCTTATGTGTCGAAGGAAGTAGTTATCTTATTTCAGAGAGATGGAAAATGTAGCTTCTCTTATTATATAAATACTATAAAGTATATACTAATAGCAGATCACCATTATACGAAGACAATTGTCACTTGTTAATATGGCATTGTCGATAGAACTACATCTTGTTTTTTCGCGCTTGGTTTTCTTGCTATTATCATTCTGAAATGTATGTCATGTGTAATTTTAACATATTCCATTAGCATGTGCACATGTTGTAAAATTACAGCATGGTTCAGCACTTGATGTGTGTGTGTGTGTGTGTGCGTGTGTGCGTGTGTGCGTGTGTGTGCGTTTGTGCTTATATCCTTTGGAGGTTAATCATATGAGTACACAGCAACCTTCCGAGGCACAATTTACTTCCGAGGTTAATTGTCCCGTTACCTCGGAAGTTTAAACCTCTGAACAGCGTTATAATGTTCACCAGACTCTCCTGGTTAAATATGAAGATTACCTCTAAATAACGTTGTATAGTGTGTCGTGTGTTTGAGTGTGCTTGCACACATTGACATACGAAAACAGGGCGCGGAAAAAGTTTAAAGTCGGGCATGCGCATTGGCTCTCCGTTTCGCTGCGCATGCCTAGTCCGCCCCCGCGGGCACCTGTTAAATTCGCGCATTGGGCATGCGCACAACCATCGACACCTCACGTGGTGGGGGAACAACATGGCGGCTTGCCGAGGTAAGTTGTGTATTATCAGGCGCGTACCGAGGCATACGCCAGTACGCCAATGCGTACACCACTTCGTCAGTTAAAAGCGAAAAAATAAAAGTTCCAAAAATGCAATAAAAAGTAAAGGCTAGGGAGGGGGGTATAAGAAATAATTACGTCAAAATTTTATCGTTTTTTGGTTTTTATAGTGTAATACCTAAATTCCGCAAAAAAGATGATCACGATGTAGATCTCAACTTAAGTTATACACGCGTTATTTTCCAATAACCTGCCAAATCGGTGTATATCCTGTTGACCTCCTGGTAAATGATCCGAATGATGTTTACAAGGCGGGACTTTTAAATAATGACTGAACAGACATTTAATCCGCCTTACGGTGATATTTTCGGGTAAAAACTAGACGACAGTGAGAAGAGAGAGCTATTAACCGCAACTTGGAACAACGTTCACCAGTATAAGTTCCCTTCCAGGTCAGTACTATATAATGTTATGATATATCTTGCCTGGTTAATTAAAACATCCTTATCGAAATTCTTCTCTTAGCTTATCCACAACCGTTTGTTTACTATCTCGGCTCGAGGAGTAGATTCGTCATCGCAGAGTCATTGTTGCACCGCCTTTCTGTGCCGTCTGGTCTTGATCTGATTGGGTGGCTGTTTGTTTTGCTTGTGGTGTGCCCTGCAAGACCTTCAATCTACTTTTTATATGCCCTTTTATCACATAAATACTCTTATCTTCGATTTGAAAACAATTCACGGAAAATGTGTGATAACAAAAAACGAAGTGAATTCATACACAAAACTGTTTAGGTAATAACAATAATCCGTCACTCGTTTTCTTTTGAGATCCAGATTTCTTAAGTTCGTCTCGAGAAAGACATTTATTAACCTCGCAAATTGTCTCGGATAATAGCTGTTAATTTCTAGACCCATTTAAGAAATGTTGATCTCCACAGAAAACCCATGACGGATCGTATATTTCTCAAATAGTTTTGATAAGCATTTACACAGCTTCTGACACAAGGTGTCATTTTGTTCATCTAGTAGATATTCAGAGCTGCCATTTTCTACAGCTATTAAATATGCGTTTACGGTTGTTTTTGTGTAGTACATCCTGTATATATTCCTGTTTAGGCTGAACGTAACGATGCCGACGTATGGGATGCGCTTTACGACAAGTCAGTATCAACTGCACACGACGTCGATGTAGAGCCGTCGGTCCCACGGCGATTTGGACGTCAAGTTCACAGACCGCACGCCCCAGCAGAGGCCCCTTCCCAGTACTGTAAGACAAACATGTACCTGCCGTTCGTAGACCATTTGCTTGTTGATCTAGACGCACGGCTGTTGAAAGGCAATTGACGGTACAAGGCACAGTATCTGCTGCCTCCAAAGGTAGTGTAATCAAGGAATAAAACGAATAGTTTGTGCTGCAATGCACCAATCATAAAACATTGGTAATACCATGTAGGTTTTAACCCGTTCACTGCCTTATCCCGAGTATCGTTATATATTCAAACAACTAAGATCCAAATGAGACGCCGAGTAGCTCGGCGTCTCATTCGGATCCAAGTTGTTTGACATTTTCACAATGATATTACCAAAAGGTCGAGGTAGTGTGAGAAAACAAAATCGGAAGTTGAAAAAATATCGCGCAGGTACACGACTTGCCTGCCAGTGAACGGGTTAATATCTGAATACATTTACATGCGCATGCATTAAAGATATTAAAATTAAATAATTATTGATCGTTTCCACAATAATAAGAAAATCCTAATGAAACAAATGAAACCCTTTAATCTAATAAGCACCGGATCATTGGCCGCATATATTTAAATGGCATAAGTGCGAAAATACAACAAAGATTTATTTGCAGGTCGACGGTCTCATCCATGCCGTAACGATAGAAATATTCCAGGAGTTCAAGTTAGACCTGCCTGATGACGAGCCGACTTTCGAGCGATATTGTCAACGTTGGACAGCGAAGTGGACGGTAACTTCACTTGCTCCCTACTCAACCTTGGAAAAAGCATTGGACGTAGCTACTGAGGCATCGTATCCTAACATAAGGATCTGCCTCATGGTTCTGTTGTGTATGCCAGTAGCAACGGCCACGGCTGAGCGCTCATTTTCGACAATGCGTCGAGTCAAAACGTATTTGAGGAGTACCATGACAACTGAGCGAAAGTCAGGCCTGGGTTTGATGAACATTTACAGCGAACGCAATATCAACGCCGAACATGTCGTTGACATATTTGCAAGAAAAAGGATCGTCGCCTGGCTCTTTTATTCAGAATTTAATAACCATTATTATGCACAGTGCCATATTTAGGGAATAGATCCGCTAAAGACAGGTTGACTGTATCTTATTCTTAGACGGTCATCACCAAACAGTATTGAAGATTATTAATGACAGCTGGTGGCTTAATGCCAAAAGAAACTATTCTTGAACGCTCTTATAAAAGCGTCCTGCATTAATTGAACACCTTTTTCAAAGACCACACTGTCCTAGTTTTTGGTTTTGACTGGTCGCTTAAAACTGGTTTGACTGTATTTCTTCCTAATATCCTACCGATAACTATTATGTAACATGTTGTTGAAGACTAGGTAATATATTGCATTCGCTTCTTCAGTTTAAGATTTTTTAAAACTTTTTTGCTTTTAAATTTAGTCCAATCAAAACACTCATACTTAACAATTAAGAAAAAACATAATCTTAAGAAGCTACTGGAAAATGAGCTTATCAGAAACACGGTGGAGAACCCACGTGACTTATTTGGTAAAGTGCATGGCAACAAATGTCAACAAGTCCCGATTCAGGTAAGGTTTTTAAAGATAACTTTCTTAATATTTGGAGAATTTTTGTGAAATAAAACCACGCATTTAAGAGCTCTATCCACGGTAATAAAGAACTTTCTCTTATATTCTAAAGTTTTCCTGAAAATCTTGACCAACTGATTTCTCAGAGTTGAAATCTAAGGCAAAGTACACGGCTTTTGACAAATCTATCGCTTTACTTCATGTTAGCCGTAAATAATTCATACACAAATCTTATTTTAAGCAAATTTTATGTATTTTAAAGTTTTCAGCGTGTATTGTTTAACTTCTAGTTATTTCAAAGGTAAAAATGAACTAAAACTGAACGGTCATTTTAGTTTATGTTTGAAAGTAGAGTGCGGTTTACAAACTAATAGTTATATAAGTATTTTCTATTCGTCAGAATGTATAGTGTTTAGTTTTTATTTAAGTTATTCAATAAATTTTGCATTATAACGCACACCTAAATAACTAAATATTTAGCAATCATATTCAATGAGGAGTTGAAAGATAGTCTATGGGATCATTAAAGAGAAAGTCTGCCATTATAAGTTCGATTACTTTTAAATATTCAGATCAATACAGAATCATACATACACTTCTTTAAAAATCAGATAGTATTACTTATAAATTATAATCTGGACTGAAGGCGAATAAAACATCTCTGTAGTTAGCGGCCCGTTTGTGGTGATTATAAATTTCACGAATGTTCCTATTTTGATGTGATATAAAACAACAAAATAGGCACATCACAATTAGTTTATATATATTTCCACATTCAAAGCATATTGTTCATACCTTTCAGGTAACGCTGAATCTTTTATTTGATTCAGTCTGAAAAAATATTATCTGATCTAAATCAGTAAAACTGCGGTCGTTCGAACAATACAGACAGGAACTCATTGTAAAGATGGAGGCTCGGAGTTATATGGGAAACAGCAAGGAGGAATGAGAGCACACTTTATTACCAATTACAGGCTAGGACTAAGACTTGAACATCTAGATAAGAGCTGAGCACGGAACATTAGAATGTTCTAGACTTAAGGCTGAAATGTGATTACAAAATAATTGTGTTTCAAAGCTTTCTGAATTATATAAGATACATGCAGTTAAGTGTTTGTAGGACATCAATGGGAAAATGACAACAATGCATCTCTAAACCTTGTAAAAATGTTTAATGCTCAAACCGTTTTCATACTAATTTTACACTGCATTTTTTCAGTACTGTAAGACAAACGAACATTTTAAAAGAGTACCATTTGGTAACAATACGTTTTACTATTTATCTTAATAAAATGTTAAACTCATCAAATCGTTATTTTAACTCGGCAACATACTGGAATGCACCTCTAACTAGACCATTGTGATTGTGACGTGTCATTCCCCTGTGTCTAGTAGAAATCTGGTCACTGAGATTAGTCGTGTCACCCAATTTGAACCCACACACATCACAGGTTAGCTTCAATTGGCCGCTTTCGCGTCTTTCGTGTATCTTCAAGTCTAACAAGAGCAGTTTTGCCACAATATTTGCAAACGTGCAATTTGTCTCGCCATGATTGCTGCACCTATAAAAAAGACATGTACTGTCACAAGTTAGCGAGAAATGCTGGCAATGTCAGTACTTGAATATAATTTATAAAAAACACACTATATTACTGCCACGCAATGAGTGTTTGATCGTGTAATCAGCAGCATAAAACTAAACGACCCTGTCCGCTGAAACACGGACCACATTATTATGTGAAAAACGCAACCCCTAAAAAACGTTGAAAACTCAGTCAGACGACGGCAAATCTTAACCTCTACACGAGGGCACTCATATTAAAAGTATAACTGTTAGTATATATTTATTTCTCTGCGAAAAAATAAAGCTAAAAACTGTCCCGTGTCTGTGAAAACACTTTCCCGCAAAAACGATGGCAATTGACCAGAACGCCTTCTATCGTGGTCTATTAGATGTTTTTTTTTGTTTTTTTTGAAATGCCATTCCGCATTTTTTGCATGAAGTCGGAGTCTTCATATTCTGAAATGAAACAAATGTCACAAAATCATAAGTCTATCAAATCAGCTAGCAATCGAAGACATTAAAAGTACAAGAACACTTTTCTTTCTCAAAATTGACAAAATGAAGAGTTATTAAGCAGTTATGTGTTACTGTTTACCATAAATTCAAACACGTTTTACATATACGATACGAAAAAGAAGTGGAACACCCTTTGCAAAAACTTCAAACCCTTTATATGTCAATTGCGAATATATTGTTAAAATACGGGACTGAATTTTAGTGTGATAATACATGTTTCCATGATTCATGAAAATGAGCCCATCATTTAGGCGACTCCGTCGGTCTAACAATTAAAACGCGTTCATTCTTCCATTGCCACTCCATTACAATGCGTCTTTTCAAACATGGAGCAATGTTCAATAATGAATTTGAAGAATAGAAATAATTTTTTTTTTTATAATAAATCGTTTTAGCACCAGTCAGTGAAATAATGAGTATATACACTGAAGGTTGTAAACGACCGTGTACTTTATCAAACATAAAATGACCGTGTACTTTATCAAACC
Source organism: Mya arenaria (assembly GCF_026914265.1). Classification (NCBI taxonomy): domain Eukaryota; kingdom Metazoa; phylum Mollusca; class Bivalvia; order Myida; family Myidae; genus Mya; species Mya arenaria. Next base: position 34,360,055 of record NC_069126.1, read on the forward strand.
TAAAATGTCCGTGTACTTTATCAATTTGGTTTTAGTTCATTTTCGCCTTTGAAATAACTATAAGAAGTTCAACAATACACGCTGAAAACTTTAAAATACATAAAATTTGCTTAAAATAAGATTTGTTTATGAACTATTTACGGCTAACATGAAGTAAAGCGATAGATTTGTCAAAAGCCGTGTACCTTGCCTTAGATTTCAACTCTTAGAAATCAGTTGGTCAAGATTTTCAGGAAAACTTTAGAATATTAAAGAAAGTTCTTTATTGCCGTGGAAAGAGCTCTTAAATGCGGGGTTTATGGTCTTTATATCACAAAAAATCTCCAAATATTAAGAAAGTTATCTTTAAAAACCTTACCTGAATCGAAACTTGTTCACATTTGTTGCCAGGCACTTTACCAAATAAGTCACGTGGGTTCTCCACCGTGAGAAGAGTAAGAAATAACTGATCCGATTACGATAGTTGTATGCCTGAGAAATAAGTTTCATTTAAAAGCCACAGCATAGCACATTAAATGGTGCGTTTAATTATCATGTTTACAAATCGTCAGGTGTGCATGAATGGTTCGATGATATTCTGATTGTTATCATCATTTTAGTCCCGTGAAAGAACAGATATTTTCGCATACATTTTAAAAGTAAAATAATTAAGTATAGATCTATTTGTGTTAAGTTACAATATTTTATTAACTTATCTAGATACTGTTAAACATAGCATGGAGACAGTTTCCGTCTCCGCATGTGGTTAAATATACCGGTGAGGTGCGCAAGCCTTTCTGGTCAACGCAATATCTCAATTATTCAGCGGATTGGATGTTAAATAGAGACGCCACCCATCACCCCAGATCTGTTTATTTAAATCAAATACAAGTATTGATTTTTGGAAAAAATAATAAAAAAAATATCGGGACTAACAATGTTAATTAAGGTAAATATTCATCTATTTGTATGCTTTTATACGTGCCAAAAGGCTCCTAGATAGCACCAAATGCGATGTTGGATTTCAAAATTTTCCGGGGGGGGGGGGGCATGCCCCCGGACCCCCTAGACTGTGCGTATCTTAGATTTTGACCTAGGTACGCCACTGATTATCGATTCTAATGATGGCGGACAGTTTTTCTGCTGTAGGATTTTTGCAAATTGGTTGGATTTTGAAGTGTGTACGTATCAATTCTATTGTAATACCTTTTTATGGAAAGTAATGGGTGTCGGAGAACACTTCAACATCGTTCTGTACCATTGTTTTAAAACTGTTTCGTACCACAGCACATGGCATTAGTCATTTTAGAATGACTACACATGGCACATAACTGTACTGTATAATGATATATCATATATATACACTTTATAGTAAGGTTTTTAACGGTGTTTAGTACGTGCTTATGTGGTGGTTAAAGGAGATAATAGTGTGTGAAAACTGGCTCTCTCAATATCGAAAACATGCAACAGATGCGAAGTGCCTGATCATGCAGTTAGAACACAAGAACTGACATTTTGTGGTTTACCAGTATGCAAGAATTAGCAGTCGTGAAAATTATACTTTTGAATTCTTATAGTTTTGCTTGGCATCAAATTTTTTAACAAGCACTGCTATTTAAAATTCGGAATTTGAGCAAGCCCGAAAGACATTTTACCAGTGCAGGGCTTCAGGGCTTGTGCTTATATTGACCACTATAATTATACATTGACAGATATATTTTACGATTTTTGATATGGCAAATCATTCACGTACAAGTTATCTTGTATCGAATGTGGGTAGTTATTCCGATTGCATCTATAAAATATCTTAAAAACAAGAAATATTACCAGATAATGTTACTTAAATAATAGTTCCGTACACAAAAAAAAACAAATATCCAACAAATTTTTATGAGTTTGATGCATGTTTCTTCATTTCATACTGTCAAAACATAACAATATACAATACATGAATGACACCTGCAAGGCTGCGGTTCACAGTTTAACAACAATTGGAACACTTCAGCCATGGCCGAGTTGTAACGATTGTATATAAGAGGTCTTTCTCGAAGCTTGCCGAAGATGGTCAAGTTTTAAGCTTGGTACAATTGTTGTCTGTGTCGGTCAAGTTTCGTTTTGTTGGAAAGGTAAATCCTTTGTTTTAATGCATCTAATGCTTGTTTTGTGCAAAATATCTTTGCACTTGCACAGTAAAATATGAATATAAACCTTTATTATCTATTTCAAACCTAAAATGCTTCTCTAAATACAATTTCAATATTTTTCAAAACCCCCCTGTTTTTGCACAAACCCGTATACAAGTTATGGATCGGAAGAATCCCATATAACATGTCTATTATTTTAGACTAGGCAAGAATCTGCATGTGCAGCCACAATCGATGCAGTATGATTTGTATATATATACATTGACAACAAAAACATCAACAGAATAAATGCCCCAGATTTGAGTAAAACAAAAATTAATATCAATTTATTTCCTAAATCATGGTCTTAAATGTGCGGCAACATGTGCATGTTGTTTAAGTCAGAAGTCATTTTTACAGTCATTGTTGGAGTACGATTTATTAAAGTTCTATTGCATAACTGATCTGATTAAATTTATTGCCTTTCCTTTTAAAAAGGATGAATTCAGGTGTGAAATATAGAATATAAGTATATTATTGCATAATACTAATACAGTTAAATGGAAACTATAAGCTTTCACCGATCTTCATCGTAATGTGAAAGCAAAAGTAAGATGTTAAAAGGCTGCCAAACCATGTTTTCAAATTTGTCTTTCTGTTAATCTTTGAAATTTAAATGGCTGTAACACAATTGTTTATTTTCAAAAAAACGATCCTATTATTGATTGTAAAAAGACCCATCCATTTCAGAAGATGTCGAAATATCGGAAGAATGAGAGCATGTGTTTCTTTTTCATATTTTCCACAGCAGTGGTCGAAATTAGCACAAGCCCGCAAGCCCTGCACTGGTAAAATGTCTTCCAGGCTTGCTCAAATTCTGAATTTTATATAGCAGGGCTTGTTCAAAAACATGATTCCATGCAATAGTATAAGAATTCGGGCTTGTTCATCCGAAAGTCTAATTTCAATGACTGCCACAGTAATAGCAGATCGAGATAGGACTCAGTACACATCCATGTACTCCTCATTTCTTTTGAAACTTTCAGGCCTTATGATATATGGATTTTGTCCAAGTGGCCTTTTGTTAAAAATGCTATTTCACAGACTGACTTCAGAAAACCTTCATTAGTAACTTTTGCCCGTTTTTTTTAAATGCATGCTGTTTTGACAACATCTAGTTAATATGTTTATGGGAAAAGTAGATTCACGAAATTATTTAGACTACATTGATTCATTATGACTTACTTATTTGATAATGAGATAAGCTTGGGTCTAATTATGCAAACACATTGTCTGCTCATAAAGCACCAATCACACAGGGCAGTATTGGGAGCTATGCTAAAAAGCCTAGATGAAACACTTTGATACACAGCATTGATTAAGCATGTCATTTGTGTAAACCCAGATGGTTATGTCATTAACTGGCGCGAGAAGTAAGTGGATTGAATAGTGGCTGTTTACATCAGACTGTTGTTGATATGTTGTCATTGTTCCAGCCTCATTTTATTATACCCCTCAAAACAAAGTTTGGGGGGGGGGTATACTGGAATCGGGTTGTCCGTCTGTCTGTCTGTCCGTCTGTCCGTCCGTTTTTTTTGTCCGGGATTCATCTTTGTCGTTATTGAACAAATCTTTTTCAAACTTTCAGATATTAATGGCCATGATGTAAACTTGCGCCTCTGTGAAATTGGTACGGGTCACATGACCCTGACCAGAGTTATCTCCCCTTGATGTGTTAAAGTAGGCAAAATAAGCCCTGTCCGGGATTCATCTTTGTTATTATTCAACAAATCTTTATCAAACTTTCAGAAATTAATGGCCATGTTGTAAACTTTCGCCTCTGTGAATTTGGTACAGGTCACATGACCCTGACTGGAGTTATCTCCCCTTGATGTGTTAAAGTAGGCAAAATAAGCCCTGTCCGGGATTCATCTTTGTTATTATTCAACAAATCTTTATCAAACTTTCAGAAATTAATGGCCATGTTGTAAACTTTCGCCTCTGTGAATTTGGTACAGGTCACATGACCCTGACTGGAGTTATCTCCCCTTGTAGGCAAAATTAGCTTTGTCCGGCCTAACTCCAGGGCAAACAACCTAGACATGGAGGTATGGGGGGTATTCGTTAGCCTATGGCTTACAGTTCTAGTTGCAATTGCAGATGTTTTTGGCCAGAATCAACGCCCTTGCAGAAAAAAAGCCACCCAGAACTACCTTCAGGCAAATACCGCTGAAATTGAGCTGAATTTGTGCTATATGCAGTATATCGATCAATACATAGGTATGATTTTGTCGTGATACATTAGCAGCATATTTGTGGACTTAGTCAGGGAATTGAATTTAGAAAAAAATACTGCTCACCCCTTTGTGTTTGTTAGAAAAATGTATGTACTTAAAAACAACAGCAATGTTTTGTGTGTCATAATCAAAGCATAAGGTTTGTAAAAACAAAAAATATTTTGAGTAGGTCTGATATGCAGTCTGCACAAAATATCTTGCCGATGTTCTCATCATTGTCTATATTGAAGTCTAATTCTAGGTGGAGTTTCGTCTCCCATTCAGTAACAGTTTCTTTGGACAGTTTGTTAATTTTGGCTGCTATGTCGGATTAGTTTGATCATCACCATCGGCCTTCGTAGATATTAAATATCAATGCATAAAAAACTTTAAAAATATTATTGCTTGTCATGATGATGGACTGTGCCTCAAAATTGATATAAGTCAAATACTGCCGTCTAGAATCTGAGCACGAAATAACAGTCTACAACGTGTGAGTTGTGTATACGTCATCATTTTGTGTGTTTACAAGAAATGGAAAGTAAACAAATTGAAAGTTGCTCTTTTTCAAGAGTTTTCACTCGCATTTTTATACCCCCGACAAACGAAGTTTGAAGGGGGTATATTGGAGTCACCCTGTGGTCGGTTTGTCGGTCGGTCCGTTGCAATTTACCTTGTCTGGAGTATAACTTAAAAACTACTGGATATATAAATATTGCCCTTTATTTGTTTTTTTTTTGCTGTCAATTTTTTTTGTCTTTGTTTTTTTTTTGGAGGTAAACTATACATTGCAAAAAGGAGACTCTAGACAAGTACACTTTTGATAGGCCAAAAAAGAACACTTTTTTAACATTCCATCTAGAAAAAGCAATCAAAGTAAATGTGAATTTAAAGTTTGGTGGCATGGCTCAATATTTATCTCAGGTTTTACGATAAGTATCTCTTCTCCTTAAAGTCCCCCCACTTCTCCCTAATTTGACTGGTGGGAGAAGTGACTTCTCCCCAAAAATTCAGCCTTGTGAGAGCCCTGGTGATAACAACCCGAGATGGTAAAGAAAGTGTCTGAAGTGAAAATGAACAAGAAAGAAGAATTAAGAGCAATCGGTCGGGATATTACTACAATGTGTGCATGAACATGCATGTACTTTGATATCAATACAATGCATTGTTTTCCCATTTAAGAAAGCACCATGTTTTTGGCCCACCCTGCCCTTTTTAATTCCTGGCTAAAACACTATTTACTGGTTCCAGGTAATGGAGTGTTTGCTAGGCAAGAGCTCTTGAAGGGGCAGTTTATTCTCGAGTACAGAGGAGAACTATGTAAACAGCAGTCTGATGGTGATGAAATGTTCAAATACCATTTCAGACATAACAACAAGGAATACTGGTATGTATATATAGTTTTTGTGTAAGCTATAATTTTTGTAGTAATAAATTGCTATTTATTTTCTTTTATACACTACTTTTTTAGCTTGTCTTTTTGGCCATTGATAAAGTCTGGATAGTGTGATGGCCTTGTGGTCGTACCAAAACTCTCTCTCAGATTACATGGTTACAGTTAAGTTTTATTTTGTAAAACTATGCATTGACATAATATCTTGTCGTGTCTGGGCGGTAATTTTGGGTTAAAATTCAGCGCTATTCCCAGTGCAAAAAACATACATTTTCCCCATGACTGGAAAATATGTGTGGTTTATATTAAGAAAAAAATATTAAGCAATGTCGGGTGCATTCTCCAAACAAAAAAACATTATCAAAGTCAATAGTTTTCTTGGTTTCAATATTTTAAACTGAAGCGTTGTTGTTCACAAAATAAAAAAAAATCTAATGACACCCAAAGTGGTGAAAAAAACACATAGGAACATTCAACACATAGGGACATTAAACACATAGGGACATTTGTCATAATACATTTCCTTTCTATGTAGTAATGTTATGTTTCAATTGTTTTAATAGCATCGATGCCTCAAAAGACACGTGTCTGGCATGCATGGTCAACGACTTGGACCGATACACAAAGCCTAATTGCAAAATGGTTAAAGTTGTTGATGACAGACATCAACCAAGACTCTGTCTGTATGATCAGCAAAGACACTGAATTGAGGTACGATTATGGTGTTGCTGATGTACCTTGGAGAAAGCGAAAGGTAAATAAAATGTTTTAATTTTCTCTTCTTTTTAATTGAAGTCAAAATACTGAATGCATTGTACTCAAACTCTGTTGGATGTTAAATAAAGTCTGACGGGTATTGCTTCTCACTTGGGTAAAATTTGTATTATTGATTTCCCCTATTGATACCCCAATTTGGTGTGAGCTTTATGACGTCACAAATTTTAATAATAGACCATCATACAACCTCAACCTCTAGTTTAGTTAAGTGTTGAATTATTTCTTTCATTGCTTGTTTTTATGAATTATTCCCTTTAAAACCTATAAAAACTTACGGATATACTACTATTTTGTCTTGATTGAAATGTATGTTATAATTTATTACATAGCCTATGGTGTAGATACAGACATGACTTAATCAATAATTGAATTCCTTGTAAATGAGATTGATTGTGTGCACCTTGTTTTATTAGCAAGGTGCACACAATCAAAGCTATTTCATTCAAATGGACTTAACTTGAATCCAGACAACTATCGGCAACTTTATGATAGTAAGTTGAATCATAATGTTGACATCAATGTCTCTGCATTTACAAACTTGTATACCATATTTTGCAGAAAAATGATGTCAAGCCTGTGGTTTTTGAACAATTCAGTAATATCGAGATGTTCCTTGTTAATTGTTTTTGTTATTTGCATGGTTTTTCTGAATAAGCAAAAGTGAGAACTACATATTCAGTGTACATGAAAAGTCTTTTAGCGTTCAAAAATATTGATTATTAAAACAATTGGTACTTACTGTTTCTAAGAAGCGTGTACATGGGATTAAATGTTTAATAAAAAAAAATCATATTGCCTTAAAAAAATTTAAGCAAACAATTCTTTTTGTACAAAAAGAATTGTTTGCTTTAAATTTTTTATTATTAAATACAGAGAGACAATTTTTTTCTGTCGTAGTTCAAATTTACACATGACATATGATATATAAAAGCCTGGCAATGTCATGTTCTCTGACTCATTTCATGTACACTGTATTTGCCTTATATTATTTTATTTTCCAATTTCATCTAAACGTTATATGACTTAATTTTCCGCCCCACCATTTGAATATTCATAATTTTGTTCTCCATTTGAACAAGATTACGGAAAGCCCTGTCCTACTATTGCCGTAAAAATCCACAAAGTAATAAAAAAAATCTCAATAGTTTTTTTACTTTTTCAGTCTGTGTCTTGTTTTTTTGTTTGTTAGAATTTTGTGTTTAAAAGTTGTTCATCAGAACGTTTGTGGGAATCTTAAAACTGTTGAAATGAATAGTTTTTTCCATAATTAATTCATTACGTGATTGGCCTTTGTCAAGACCACACAATCATCTATACTGCAGTTCATCATTATGTAAAATTACCTCCAGCTCATTTATCCTAAGTGTGTTAGAATTGTACCTCAGAAGGTTTGTCATAATTTAAAATTGTAAAATGATTTTATGGCGCTTGATATACATGGTTGTGGGCTGAAGACAGATACTTTTATGATACGGTATCTCATAAATGATTATGAATCCCAATTGGGCTAATTAAAATCATCCGTGTGTCCTTTGTCCCTCCCAGTTGTGTCTGGACTGTTATGAAGTCATCTATGGACTGATTTTAAAATACTTTTGCAAATGTGTTATGCATACAAAGACGTCATGTTGTGTGCAAGGCCAATGTCCTTACCTCCAAGGTCAAAATTACACTATATAACCCGGACTGTATCCTCTTCATGTATAGACAGTTCTCAAAGTAACTTGCTGTTTTGCATACAAAGATGACATTCCACTTGCAGGACCCGTGTCCCTACCTCAAAGGTCACACTTATGGTTTGATTTCTATGGAATGCTGCGTTTGATGACATAGAGTATATCTGTTCATGTCCGAACTGTATCTTTCACATGTATGGAAATTTTGAAATTATTTGGCAAACATGTTTTGCATGTGTTACGTGCAAGGTTTGTGTTCTTACCTCCAGGGTCAAAGTCACACTTTGTGTTTGATCATTATAGATTGTTCAATATACATACCGTACATTGAGTATAGGTGGTCATATCCAGGCTGTAACCTTTTGATGTTTGGACAGATTTTAAAATAACTTTGCACATCTGTAAACCACATAAAGACAGCCTTTAAGACCTGTTTCCCTTTGTAAAAGGTCCAGGTCACACATGTCTATGTTTTATTACCTCACAAAGTATGCCAAAAGTTTTTAAATAATGGTGTGTTGCTGTGTGATAAATGACTGTATATAACTTAAAATTTTAAAATGACCTTACAACTCCTGAAACCCTGTCTTTGAACATAAGACAAATACTTCTCATGGCATTGTGACATGGCAGATGTGCGCGTGGTATAGAATTTTGATACATTTTAGATGCTGTTAAAGATGGTCATACAGCTGCAGATACTACAGAGGTCACAGAAACATCTGAAGATGCCCTCGGTGAATCAGCAGAAGTCTTGGAACATGCTTATCATGGTAAACTTGAGTGCTATTTAGTTCATACTAATTGATTTAAGCCTGATTGTGTAAAAGCTAACAGCTTATTTTAAACACACTCCAGTCGGTTTCCTTGGTCAAACCCACCAGTACTGAGTGTAAATATGAGAGGAAACTAGAACATTTTCCTCACTGGGGATCAAACCTAGCACCTCTTGGCTGCAAGGCGGACACTATAACTCTGAGCCATCCTTACATTAATTGTGTTTATGATCTGAAACAGGTACATACATGTTTCTGTTGCATCTAGACAAGCATCGACTTTAAAGTATCTCATGATGTATGCTAAAAGTTTGTAATGAATTGTGTGTGTGTGTGTGTGTGCGTGCGTGTGTGTGTGTGTGTGTGTGTGTGTGTGTGTGTGTGTGTGTGTGTGTGTGTGTGTGTTGGAGTCAAACCTTAGAAAGTTTGTTAAGCTTAATTCAGTAAAACTTATGCTTGTTCTCAATCAACAGATTTATTCAGTCTGGGTTATTTAATCACTCATTGGGTGTCACCTTGGGGGACATTGTTTCTCGGAATGACAAACACATGTTGATTTATACATCTAGATCTTGTATGTTCGTAATTTGGCGATGTAAGCATCTAGTTAGTTAATAATTGCTTGTGTTATTTTTGTACCTGAATACCAGTATATATGTGTGAAGCTTTTAGCTTTAATGAGTTTGTAACAGAATACAATCAACTCAACTGTGTGTTTCAGATGCTGTAGGGAACAGTGGGACAGTTGCCCCATCCACAGTTGCCCCATCCACAGTTGTCTCTGAACATGCTGAAGGGCCGCCTCAAGGTAAATTGAATACAAAAACCAACTTTCTTTACATAGTTATTTCTCGCTGGTGACCACAATCTGTTGATGTTAATTACTTAAGACTATTTTTCTGTGATGAGGTACCTCATAAAGTAGACATAATGCTTGTAAAGATGAACATGGAATATGTGTGTGTGTGTGTGTGTGTGTGTGTGTGTGTGTGTGTGTGTGTGTGTGTGTGTGTGTGTGTGTGTGTGTGTGTGTGTGTGTGTGTGTTGCTTACAAATGTTAGATATCTTGTCATCTATTAAAATCAGGCTTATTATACTCTTTAACATGCATTGGACAAAGTATGCGTAAAAATATTGGTGAAATGTGTGTGTTGAAATGAAGAACCTCTGTGTGAATTGGGTCATCTTGTGTCGGAAAACTTAATTGTTAGGTCACATAAGAAATAGCCTATTTATACCGTCTTAACCATTTTTTTTACCTTTCTTAAACATGGTGAGATTGCTTCCCTGTACAAATTCTTGGACAACTCTTATACTTGTTTAACATAATTGAATTGATCATCAGATTGGCAGATGTTTAAACCATACAGATGTAATTCAATCATACTTCATTTGAAAGTTTTCAAAAGACATATTTCTATGTTTTATTACCTCACAGAATATGCCAACAGCTTTAAACTAATGGTGTGTTACTGTTTGTCAAAATTGTAGCTCTGAGTGCTTGTATGGTAACTTAAAACTAAACTTACATCTCCTGAAACCTATGTTTGTGAACATAAGACAAATACTTTACTATCTCACCGCATTGTGACATGGCAGATGTGTGCGTTGTATAGAATTTTGATACATTTCAGATGCTGTTAAAGATGGTCATACAGCTGAAAATACTACAGAGGTCACAGAAACATCTGAAGATGCCCTCGGTGAATCAGCAGAAGTCTTGGAACACGCTTATCATGGTAAACTTGAGTGCTCATTAGTTTATACTACTTTATTTAAGCCTGATTGTGTAAAGCTAACAGCTTATTTTAAACACACTCCAGTCGGTTTCCTTAGTCAAATTCAGTACTAAGACAGTGTACATATGAGTGGAAACTAGAACATTTTCTGAGCGGGAATCAAACCTAGTGCTCACCTCTTGGTTGTGAGGAGGACACTCTACCTCTGAGCCATCCTGACATTAATTGAGCTTATGACTGAAACAGGTACATTCTTTTTTCTGTTGCACCTAGACCAGTACAGTCTTTAAAGTACCTCATGATGTATACTAAAAGTTTGTAATGAAATGTGTGTGTTGAAGTTAAACCTCAGAATGTTTTTTAAGCTTTATTTAGTAAAACTTATTATTGTTCTTAAATTATTAGATTCATAGAGTCTGGTTTTTTTGTCACTTATTTGGTGTCACCTCAGGGACATTATTTCTCAGAACAACAAACAATTGTTGATTTAAACATCCAGATATTGTATGTTTGTTATATAGTGATCATACACTGATGTAAGCATCTAGTTAGTTTATAATTGCATGTGTTATTTTTCTTTGAGTAATTATTTGTCGCTGGTGATCACAGTCTGTTGATGTTCATAACTTAAAGACTTTTTCTGTCAAAAGGTACCTCATAAAGTAGACACAATGCTTATTAAGATATACCTCGGAATGTGTGTGTTTGTGTGTGTGTGTGTTCCTTACAAAATGTTATAAATTTTAAAATACCATCAGCTACACTGCGGTTTGATTACCTCACAAAGTATGCTAAAAGCTTCTCAAGATTTGTGTATTGCTCACTTGTTGTGTGTTCAACTTGTACCTCAGAATGTTTGTATGTAACTTAAAATTGATTTTAGGACATCTGACATATGTTGGTGTACATACAATCCTATCAGTTTTAGCATGTCTGTTTTTCAAAGAAAATATCACCATGGTGCCTGGTCAGCGGGGGAGTGAAAAATCTTCAAATAAAGTCACAACTCTTTGGGCAATCATGGCCCTCTTGTTAAAATATTAGCATATTTTCTTGGTTGAAACATTGATAATCATTTCATAATGAACAAAGGGAATGAAAACCAGGCAATATCTGAAGAGAATGATGAAGTTGATTCTGTAAAAGTGAAACGACCATGGAGAAAAAATAATGGAATTCAAGATCGAGATTAAATGTATAAGGTAACCGGAAAGGTCTTGTTTCCTTCACCGGTCAAACCTGAATGTGTCTGTTTTAAAAGCTGGTCAGAAAGACATACATCATTACATGTATCCCTGATACAGAATGAACCCACAACTGTTTGAGTGAGATACCTGCACATAGACTAGATAATTAACCTTGCTCTCAAGGAATCTTGTTTTGTCATTTCATTTTATTGATTAAGGATGTGTTCAGTGCACATATTATGAATAATGTTAGTTTCTTTCATGTACTACTATAAATAATAAAAACATTGGTGACTGCTTCGCCAATGGAAAGGGCTACAACAGACACCTTTCCATGGAGTTGTGAAACACTTCTACATCAGCTATAGGTGACTTGTGCTAAACTTTACCTATCCGGTATATAAAACAATGTTATGTACCGTAAGCATACTTAGTAATCTTAAGCAATTGTTTGCAGGACATGTTTTTCTATTTTTGTACATGTTTTTTTGCAGCAATGTTCAAGATTTGACCCAGGAGCAGCTACAGTATATGGTTGATCAGAGTGAGAGGCATCTGCGGAAAATATTTGGAGGATATATTCTCTGCGAGAGACATATTGCATTCAAGCAGGAAGGAAGAAGCAAAAGTAAGGCATTTATGAGCTCAAACAATTTCAGGAATAAATGCACTGTACTTTTATGGGTAATGTATGAATTTTAGGCCACACCAAATATTTGTTTATTTGTTCGATTGTGACCAAGAAAAGTTGAAGCAAGGAGCGGGAGCAACAAAATTCATATTTCCCATTTCTTTCACAACCAGGAGTTGACAAAGCTGATTTTTTTTAATTGTATAATGCCATAAATACATTCTTGAATTTTCCCTCCTAAATACAAGTCAAAATAAAGAACAAACAACACAAAAAGTATGCACATTATTATTCCTTGTATTTTAATATCTTTTACACCCAAACACCAGTAGAGTAAAATAACTTTTTGCATTAAAACCTTATCTTTTGAATGAGGAAACCAGAATTCTTATACTTCTGCTTGGCAATACAATTTTAAACAAGCCCTGCTGTATAAAACCCAGGATCTAAGCCAGCCCGGAACGTATTTTACGAGTGCGGCGCTTGTAGGCTTGTGCTAATTTCAACCACAAGTGAACAATATGCTTGGTCCAAAATGGTCAGCAAACAGTACCATTAACCCTACAGAATTATCAGGAGCTCTGCACTTGTAATTTAACTTTTTATGGTATTCTGCATCATAATGTTGTTTGGAAATATGGTTTTCATTATTCAACAATATTTATATATAGAGAGAGATTTCCAAAATTACTAGAAAACTGGCGCCAGTTTTTTAGAATGACTATTTAATGCTATTACAGTTCTGTTTGCCCATGACTTCAACCCAACCCTCTATAACACAGGTATATAATATAGACTGAACCGAGAATGTTGCAGTTTGAAACACTTTCAATGCATTTCAGATGCTGTTAAGACGATTATACAGTTGCAGAAACAACAGAGATCTCAGAACCATCTCAAGATGCTCTTGGTGCATCAACAGAAGATCAGAAGTGGACCATGCTTATCTTGGTAAACTGCAGGCTTAATTGAGCATTTTATCTGTAAATAGGTACATACTTTTTCCTGTTGCACCTAGACATGCATTGACTTTAGTACCTCATGATGTATGCTAAAAGTGTGTAATGAATTGTGTGTGTTGAAGTTTAACCGCAGATGTTTGTTCACCTTGATTTATTGTTGCCCAAAATGACAACACTTCTTGATTAATACATTTAGATCTAATAATTTTTGTAACATTTATAATTTATGTATCCAGCAAGTTAATAATTGCATGTGTTAATTTTGTACCTGAATACCAGTAAGCTTTCATAATAATTTTATTGTAGCAGTTAACATTCAACTTAACTGTGTGTTTCAGATGCTACAGGGAACAATGGTACAGTTGCCCCATCCACTGTCATCTCTGAACATGCTGAAGGGCTGCCTGAAGGTAAATTCATGTTTGTATGTTGCTTGCAGATGTAGACTTATCTTGTTTCTCATTAAAAGTGTTCGCTTAAAAATAAGAGTTTTATTTATGATCCAATAGATTTGCAGCAATGTTGTTGTCTGTTATATAGACAAAGTATGCTTCCAGTTACTGATGAAATGTGGGTGTTGAAATGAAGCACCTCAGTGTGCACTGGGTCATCTTTTGTCGAAAAACTAACTTGTTAGGTCACTTAAAAAAGCCCTGTTATACTCAAGAGACCATTTTGGCACTGTCTTGATAAATCTGGTCATAATGTTTTCCTTGACAAAATCTTGGACAAATTTGATACTTGTTTTCCATAATTGTATTAATCCTGAGATTGACCATTGTTTAGACAACACAGCTCAAATGCAATCATATTTGTTTTAAAGGCTTTCTAAAGACAAGTCTCTATGAGTTTTTTTACCTCCTAAAGTATGCAAAAAGCTTTCTAAAATTGGTGTGTTGCTGTTTGTTAAAATTCTACCTCTGAATGCTTGTATACAACTTAAAGTTGTGTACATGAGGCAAATATTTTATATCTCACAAATGATGTTGCAATCATGAAATGTTATACATTTTTGCTGATTTTGTGATTTTTTAATCCACTTGTGGAATGGTGAGACCAACATTCACATGATCATTTAGAGTTTCAAGCTCTAGTTCCAATTTCCTCAAACCAGTTTGCACATATCTTCGAACTCTTCCGTTGCTCATAACATTGGTAGTTATATATATGATTTAAAGTGTAACGATATTCCTGGCTTGGTGATTTATTCATGTTATTTGACCTTTATCTTTTGTCCAGCTTAAATCCTCTCTTGCATTTCAGCCAGGAACTTTCAGCGTTTAACAAAGGAGCAAGGCCAACTCCTAAGAAAATGTCGAAGTGTTCAGCATTACTATGAGACGGGAACTGAAGATGATAGACTGTATTAATTCAATCAAAAGCCACAAGTGTTTGAATTCTCTGAAGTGGAATTAAATAAAAAAACACATTACACAGATGGATAACGACAGATTGCACACTGAAACAATAATAAGTGTTCAAAGTGCTAGTACATCTTGTACATAGTGTCAAGGTGTCCAAGCATGTCTCTGTAAGCCAATGGTTCACTGCATATGAGGTTAATTTATATCTTACAGTGGATTGCAGCAAAAGGCCAGAGGAAAATATGTTTTGATACTCATCCGTATTTTGAAGAAGAAAAATGGGGCTGAATGGCATGTTTTGTTTTTTTTATTTGACGGGCGGGCTGGGATGAGAATCTAAAATATTTTTTCTCTGGCTTAAGGCTTTATTCTTAGTATGTATCTATTATGTCATCATGATGAAGTCATCGTTACTATTCTACATTGTTAAAAATTAGATTCAATCATTTTTAGATTTCCGGAGGTTTTGAAGAGCATATTTTTAACAGCCAATGGGATCATAAGCACATTTCGAGTAATACATGACCCAGCCTTTTTATCAAAAGTTGCTCAGAGTTCATTTTTGCGTGTCAGAGTAAAAGGCCTTGGAAACTTCAAAATGGCTGAAAAGGCTTGTCCAAGCACTTTATTTTCGCTTGCACTGTTTATCATCTAGGTTAATAAATATAATTTCAGTTGATTTGCAGAAAGTTTACCAGGATAAGAATTTGTCGATTGTTTCTATACAATAATAATTTCAATAAATTAACTTTATTTTCAAACAGTTTTGACACAATGACCACAATGAATTTATATTTTGTCACAACTAAAACTGGTACCAAGGTCTACTGCATTGTAAATGAAAAATAGAAGATATGTGTTGACATACGCTCGAACAACAATTTAACAAAATGGGTATGTCATGTACAACACTGATACAATGTTCTCAGTAGTGGTGACATTGTCATAATAATTTTTGTCACAAATAGATTTTTAGAGTTGCCGATTGTTTTATTCAAACAGTAATTTCTCATTTGAATTTTATGGAGAAGTGTATTTTATACACATTCACAGTTAATGTGTAATTTCATGGTGTCAGTCATTGGTTTGCAGTTCATGTTACTTTGTAGTTTCTCACTTGTATTTTGTGACATATTCTTGACATGTAAAGATGGCAAATGTATGTGATGAATGTGAGAGATTAACATTGCTCATTGCACAATGTATTCACATATGTGCTTGTTAACCTCGTTCACTATTTTATTTCCCTCTGCATGTAACCAAAAATGACTTGTATATAAAATGTCCATGATTTATTTAAAATTCCATAATCATGGCAACTCGACTCAGTCTCTGCAATATTCAAGTGTAGATCAAGGGGCAATCCCCTGGCATTATTAATTATTAAAATATTTAATTTTGCTCGTTTTAATCTTCGAAAAAAGGTGAGGGCTCGCTCCACGGCGCTTCTTGTTTGTTTGTTTTTAGATTATTTTTGCTCTGAAGCAAAATGATGACCCCCAATTCTTTTGCTTATATTTTTTAATGAAATGTATAAAATACATGTACTCAAACGTGAAATAAATTTGCCTTAAAAGGATGCTTTGTTTTACACTGATGGTGAACAAAAAGTTCCTTTACGGAGTTCCACCTACAGAATGGAATGTATACAATGTATTGAGCGATCTATATAATGGACTTGAGGAACAAAATACTACGTCATTATCTTGATGAAACCCTGAAGTGGCTTTAAGGGGGACGGAACCCGCTGCTGGGAATTGGCTCTTTGTGCTCTAAATGGTAGCCAAAAAGTTATACTATAAGCCAGTGACCAACGCAGTTCGGGTAACCGTTTAATATTGTGGTCAGTTTGAAACGTTACGTGTGAAATAATGAAGATTAACATTAACAAGAGGACACATTTCAAAACCAAAATAAATTTAGACGTTTTTATGAAGTATATTTTTACTCTAGCACCGCTTATTAGCAACCAACCTACAAGTCCGAGTTTCCGAATGACAAATATGTCAAATTTTCTTACTCAGTTATTTCCCTTGACAATTATATCAGATTTCTTTTGCATCATCGCTTTTAGATTTGACAGCCAACAAATTATACGCAATGTGAAAAATAAGATGAAAATAAGCTCCATGGTTACACATAGGCATAAATAAAGGAAGAAACATAAACTTAGGCAAAACTATGCAGGTATCATTTTTAGTTTTAATTTTATTTCCGTCGGCTGTTTGGTTAGAATAAGGCAAAGGCCGATCAAGGGTTAAGTACAAAGCTCGTCTTTTTTGTTAATTGTGATTAAGTTGATGAAAGAAACACCACTGGAACACGTGTTACATGTCTATCCGGTCTCCGGACAGGTGAACAGTTGGTTAAATCGAAGTCTCGATGTCAAAGTAGTCTGATAGTCCGCCGATACAAAAGAGAAAACGATTTTAGACTCCTGGCGTCTATCATGTACCATTCCAAATGACATTAATGGTGCCGCTTGTTTTTACAATTTGGTTACGAGGTTGTGCGTACGCAAACTAATTAAACCCCAGTAAAATTACATTTTGCTGACGTTCCAAAGTTTTAACCCAACAATCCTTGATAAACAGTTCCCTAGTATTATACATTATATATGTTGTGTGTCGTTTGTGCATGTTTGTGTTGTTTTTCTGTGTTTCTGGCTTTAACCCTATGGCATTATGTTTAAACTTTCGACTACTGAACTTGTATCTGTAAGTCAGTATTAATATACATTAATGTAGAAATATGTTTGCTATGCACCTTTTAAGTCTCAAAATGCGTTTGATATAAGAGCAATAATCAACGATATCACGGCATTGTTCCCAGGTTTGAAGTATTAGTTTAGTTTATTTACTTATTTTTTTTTGCAACGATTGTGAAACAAAGTTGTTATGATTAATCACTCAAGTTGTTACGCGATAGTGTGGTGTTGTGTTGTGCGGGAAACCTGAGTGCCAAGAGAAATACCACTAGTCCAGCTTGGTGACCACAAACTAAACCAACATGCGCCCAGGCTGGGAACCAAACCCGGGAGTGCGTTAACCGAACAACCTTAAAGGCCTAGTTTAAGCCTTCTATAAGTGCCCCCCCCCCCCCAAGTACCCAACCTCTGTTAATTGATCTTAATCTTAATGCCTAATTGGCTTATCAGATCTCCAATCTGAGTATCCTGTTGCGCAGTTTTCATTGTTTTATTATAAAAATTGACCCTAAATGGCCCTGAGCCAATAAACCAATGCACATGATATTGGCCCCTACTGTGGAACCAGTGTGATAAGCAGGAGATGCACAGCATGGGATTATCATGCCAAGCATTCCTTAAACAAGGCCTTTAAGAGCTAAAGAAAGCGGATTCTGACTGGCGCGGTTACACCGCCTCATACGACAGTAACTGGAACAAATCATACACCATGATTGAATTTTGACAAGTTTCCGTGACAGGAAACAAAACAACGCAGTCTGTTTAAATTTCATGGTGTGCGCTCTACCCACCCTCCGGGGCAAAACACGGATAGGTGCAAATATTTTTAGAGTCATAAAACAATTCTGAAAATAATGAAGCGGGAAGAAAAAAGCCGTGTACAATAATGTGTCAAATGCAGCATAATACTTGTTCAAAGTCGTTAATGCCACACACAAAGTACACGAACGCAAAATGTTATGGTTAGATGACATGAAGTAAAATCTGTATGATAAGGAATGGGCGGAGCTTACGAATGCTAAATAAATAATAATAAGAAGAAGAAGAAGGAAACAAAAGGCCCAAGTGGGATAGATTGGGGTTTGCTCTGGAGGAAGAACACTTGAGGTAAAATCCTCCTAGGGGTTAAAACTGCATGATGAGTGCTAGTAAACTCGAGAATTAATGTATGATTTAACACAACGATATTTTACCTCGGTGAGTAAACACGTATTCACTGATCATCAACGTTATGAGTTAAAACAAGTATTCACTAATCATCAACATTATGAGACAGTTGTGTGTAATATGCAAACGAGGAGATGACAGACACATGTCATATTATATATGGAGATGCCTCTAAATGATGTTGAAAAGTTGAAGAACAAACTATTGATGTTATTTGAATTCTCGACAGCAATTTACAATATATGCCCCATTTACGATATTAATTTGAAAGATGGTTGCTCTATCTTCAACAGAAAGGGCAGACCTCGGTACGTCGGTGTAGCTCTATATAACTCACAAGTATATATAAACGCGTATGTGTGCGTGTGTGCGTGTGTGTGTGTGTGTGTTTAAAATCATCGATCGAACGAGATGCGAGCAGAAATGCGAGCCGTGTAAACCATTGATAGAAACCGTTTATGTAATTACATGTTTTGACGAAAAAGTATGTTAAACATAGTGTTATCACGTACACGGACCTACTTTGATATGCTAGGATAATGTTACATTTCTTGGATATCATTAGATATCATCAGTAATTACAATATGTTTAATTTGTATGTGTTTTATAATAACATTTAACTGAATTTGTATTGCATATGTCCTTATTTATTTACTTTATTTCAGTGTGTGCATATACACCATTTACAGTCGTGTATAGTAACTTGATAGGTAACAACCCTGGAAAGGACACTTCAACTGTAAGGTGTGTATTTCATTATCCAGAGCCAATTACATATGCTACTTCCAAAGTGTATTTTACTTTCATACTAATACTTATGTGAAAAAACTACAAAAACAAGCTCAGAAGGAAAAAAGTCTAAACATTAACCCGGTTTAATGGCACTGGGTAAACGCCAAAGACATAGAACATAAAAACAAAAAAATCACAAACAAGAAACATGGAAGAACATCACAAACCTCCACAAATAGCACAGTGCATACATACTATATATAAAAAACTAAGTATGTTTACCAAGGATTGTTAGGTACCGCCTTGGAACGGTCAGTAAAATGTAAATTTACTGGGGGTTTAAACTAGTTTACGTGCACAAACCTCACCCTTATCCCAACAATCCTAAATAAAGAAAAAACGTAAATGTTAAATCTTATCAAAGTATGCATTAACTTGAGGAAACTTAATATAAATAAAACAAATAATAATAAACTTATAGGTAAACCCAAGTACTTCAATGATTAGATTAGAGATCCCAACTTTATCTGCAGACGGAGGAATACAATTCAGAGCACCTAATGCAAAAAACTTTTCAAAGATACGATGACGTTATTGTTTGAAACTATGAGCATCACACACGCCTTATAAAATAAAAGGTTTAAAACTGTGTGATCATAGAGTTTCATAATAAATAGCATTTTTGTAATAAAACTGGAAACAAATAAAGAAATCATTATAAAAATTAACAGCGACATGTATTAGCTAATATTTTCTTCCAAATGATTACCTATGTAAAATATTTGAAGAAAATGACCACACATGCCAAAACACTCCGAGCCAGCCAAAGAAGGTTTTAAAGATAACATGAATTTGCAAAATTTTCATAAAATTATAGGAATGAAAGCTACGTTTTACGGAATCATTTCGTCAGTGTAGATCTATACGTATTTGACACAAAAAGTATGATAAAATATTACTTTGAATTCCATTTGTAACGTATATTTTAAATTACCCTCTAAGTCCCCACTTACCCATTCTGACTTTAGTACAGTACATTTGAATTGGACAGGCAAATTATCTGGAAACTATTTAAAATACCGTAGGAAGATATTTGACAGAGAGGAATTGTATTTTTATATAAAATGAATTAGTTTTCAAAATTAAATAAATTTCACATCGAATAATACAAGCACAACTCCAAGCATTTAAAAAGCCCCTGTTAAAAACATGGAATATCTGTACATCCTTTTCGTAAAACGTGAGTTCATGTTAATGCATTGCTTTTTGTTGATGTCAGTTTCATATTTTCGAACACAACGCTATCCTTAATTGGTGTTTGCATACCATTGTTTTCTATACTACTCCGGAAGTCCGAAAACAAACCAAAATTATTTATGATGATTCGTTTGAGATTAGTTGCGTTCGAAAAAAACGTTGAAGCGGGCGAATTATTAAAAAAAATTCTTTACATGTATTCATATGCGAAGTAACCAACAATATGCCATTGGTCAGAGGCTTGATTTTATTGTGAAATCAACCAATCGATAACAGGTTGGCAATTGTTACGTCAGTCCTCAATCTATCTATATGGCATTTATATAAAACTGTAACTCCGAAACCGTAATCGCAAGTTTTAAACTGTAAGACAGGTACTTTATAATCATTGTAGATACCTTCGTCATTTGCACTCGGCATTTAATGTAAATTCAGTCAAAGAAATTTGTCAAAATAAGAGCAAGTTTACCTTGGAATAAATATTTGCCCAAAAAATCGAATAGCCCTATTTCGCTTAATTTAAAGTTTACTAAAATTTACATACTAAGCTTTATTAGTAAAGGCCGTAGCTCTAAGGGAATCAATTGAATTTTGTGAATAACTTCATACTGAACATTATTGTATTAAAAGAAGTTAACATAGAAAAGAATGACGCTTACTTATTATGAAAGAAAACAAAATATAGTTTCTGAATAATTATTTCAACACTCGTACCAATCGTCGTACCAATGGAAAAGAAACTCATACATACCAAGTTTATTATATTCAGTAGCAGTCCTTATGTCAACCATGTCAATATCGACGTACCTTAAATAACAAATATCGGTTACATTTGGAGTAATCAATGTAAAAATGGATTTTAAAGACCATTGTAATGCACCTTAGCGTTTATAAACGTTTAGAACATTATAATTTACCGAGAATCATCTTTCGAACCATTTTCATCCCTCAGTCTGTCATTTTCTAAAATGCAAAAATAATAGATTCCAAACAAAGACGAGGTATTCAAAATAAGATGTATTTAACCATTGTTTTAAATAGGAACATGCGCTTTCTTATGCAGCACATATGGTTATTGGTTATTGACAATGAATCCTGTTTTAGACAAAAAGTTTATTTAAGTTTTTTTTTAGAAATATGGTTTTATATGGTTCAAATAACCGCAACCATTGAAAACATTCAGGCGTCAATCCAAGAATAGTGCATGTCAGGTCACGTAGTATCCTTGAAACAATGCGAAAAGTTTTTCAAATGCAAATGTTGTTGACAGTCTATGAGCAATTAACGAAATAGTAAGTTGGACTTAATTTTATATCATAAATTATTCTTAATAAACCTTACGAACCACTGTTATGCTAGGGGCAAGATCGTAGCAGATGCGAAACGCTATTTCTAAACCCCAACCAAAACTTTGCATGTTTTTACTATATTTAGAAGAGAGATTTTAAATTAATTCAAATCGAAGTCCATGGGCGTGTGTAAGGTCTAATCTAAAACGTTTAACAAACTTGGAAGAAGACTCGTGACAAAAACACACCAAAGACATGTCGTATATTTATACTCACCGTATCCACTTTGCCGTTTTCTATAAACAAACATTGCAATTATAGAACCGCTACAATCACCACAAAACACACAGCGCCGATTGTGACTCCTACCACTGGTCCAGTTGCATTGTCAGAATTTGATGAGATAAACGTTTTATCATCAAGTCCAGAGTGATCTAGAAATCAATTTGAAAGACCAAAAATATATAGGTCAGAATAAAGAGCGTTTGCAAAGACCATACTACGCTGAACATTGAATAGCTTTATACGTATAAGAAATTAATTGCATAAATTTAGGACATGCTAGTTTAAATTTAAATCAAAAGGAAGCCACTACATAACAAGTCAGAGTTTGGGGTATTGATACATGGTGAGATAAATATAGGTCAAAGGATCTGATCACCAATCTAAATCATGCTAGGGCTTTATGTCGACAACGTATTTATGGATTTTCATCAGAGTGTTACCGTGTTACCGTAACGATGGTTTATGCATTTCCCTAGCTTACGGTAGCTTTTTAAGGCAAAATGTTTCCTCTTTTTCACATTTTAGAATATCATTTGCTATACTTGGTGAAGTTACCTGGATATAGTGAACGGTGTTGTGTTCATGAACAGGTTGTGGTGCCAAATAACTGTCATTTTACCTTGAAGAATTCAACACGGCTACTCTGACACGATTTAATCGTTGTATTCGGTCGTTGACTATTTGCAGTTTATCTAGTAGTTGGTATAATGTCTTTGTTCTGTGTTTCATTTCCTCAATTAAGACGTATATGACTTGTTCGAACAAATGTTCGAAAGAGTGTGTAGCTCGTAATCCGGTTTAAACATCCAGCGGGGTTGTACTTCTGTACGATGGCAGGTTCATTTACTTAACATTTACCAATGACGATGCTTTGTCAGTTGTTCAATGTTTGTTGTTTGGTAACGATTCGTCTAATGCTTTGTGTTTCTTTTGTTTTTGCCCTTTATGCTGTTTGTAAAACTAGGTAAAGTGTGAGGCTAATTAGACTGCCAAACTAATCTCAATTGTTGTATTGACTCACGGATGGACATACGTGCATTTGACGTGACACCGCACAGAATGGGTTAATACTTCATAATAACTCTTTTAACTTCATTTGACTTATGTAATTTCGGTTTTGTTAAAATGTTGACTTGAGTTTAATGCGTTACACTCTTAGTAGCTGGGTAGATATATCCCATACCAACTATCCCCAACCCCAGCATAACTCATCTTCAACATCCGGCGGTTACACTAAACTGATTGTTTGTGATTAACAGATAATGAATTAGCGAACAAAAGTTAGCTCCCCTATATGTCTGTTGCCAAGAAATAAACAAAAAGTGAAACGCGAGGATTGTGTTTGGTCGACATTTTGTTTTTCTCGTTTGATTGTGTAACAAAAGTCATGGTATTTTCCGACCGTCAATTGTTATGCCTTCTGTGGGGTATGAACGTAACTGGGTCGGTTGAAACATACCAAAAATATACAGGAGAGGGGATGAATTATATACTTCGTGCTTATACATGTTGTTTATTTCAGAGACAAAAACGAAAATGGTTATGACAACTGGCATTCGATTATATGCTTTATAATACACACGAAATATTTTGTATATATTTGTTATATATAAACTTACCACTGAATGATATTCGGAACGTTTCTCGTAAAATCCCAAAATCGTTTTCCGCAGTAACAGAGTAATCAGAGTCCCAATTTCCAACATTAATTATTGTGACGACAGATGTTAAGTTGTCATCAGTGGTATTGATGGTCACTCTGGCCAACTCGTCATCAGTTGCGAGAATAGTATGTTTTGTAAGGTTTCTTCATATGATAGAGCTTGGGTAAGGGTTCGAAAATACTGTAAGGTATAACGCAGCCTTCCCTTCTGGAGTGGTAGTCACGACTGTAGTTGGCTGTTCATTATGCCTATACATAAGTGGACCTGCATATAATGATACATGAATATTGTGGTCATCAAGGAAAGTATTTATATGCATGAAAACCCTCTGTGCATAACCAACGAGAAAATACCTGCTGCATTAATTTAGTGAAAAATCAATATAATAAGACCATAAATTCAGGAGAGTTATGAAATGTGGAGCAAGTACGTAACCATGTCTACCGGTCATTCCTGTAATCAAGCCCTATCAAATGGATTGCCTTAAGTAATCAATGTATGCTTATTGTTGTGTGCATATTAACCAGAATCGGTATTAAACACCTACATTTGACGTTAACTGTAACGTTTATCCTGTCGGGTTGATCATAATTGTGCCTGTTTTCAGACACACACGTAAACTGACCGGTGTCCTCTAAGCACGAACTGTTCTTGTAGTACTTTAATTGAATATTTATATGCGTAAAATTAAGAATGGTAATAAAATGCTGATATCAGAAGGTGGATCACTATCGACTTCACAAGAAAGCATAAATTGATCCCCATGATAAACAGTATCATTTAGAACAGTAAACGTTTTGATTGAAGCCTTATCTGGAATGTTAGAAAATGGTAAAGTACGTTATGGATGGCAAACATTTAATGAAACCATGTTAGAGGTATAAGTAATCGCTGTATGTTAATATTCTATGAAAAGTGATTACGTGACGGATACAAAATGGTTAATGTAAATGTTACATAAATCTGGAGTCGCTATACCAACTATAGATATACATTACAGTTAAGTTCATTTTTCTAGACATCAGTTTTTCTCGACGCATGTGAAAACCTTTCTGTATGTTTTTGATCCGTTAATTTATGCCATTAGATAAAGTATAAAACAAACATACATACACTGGACATCCACATAAACGTAGTCTATATCGCTTCCTTGTACTTCATAACATCCAGTTGGGTACATACTATTTTTCACAAAACAAGACACGTTTTCGTCGGTTCGAGATATGTAATGTATGTTAAGATATTGATTAAATGTATTTCTTTCAGGCTGTTTTGTACTTGACCGAGAATATGACGTTTCACTTGGGTTTACCGATTCCGTGTTACAAATAAAACTTAAAATAACACCTTCAATGACCTCAATTTTTGTGTTTATGTTTGCTATTTCCGGTGGATCTGAAAGATAAACAAACATTATTCAACACACTTTAAGTAATGATACTGTTTGGAGAGTATTAAAAGAACATCACACATGTTAAGAAATAACTATTCTGTAACATGTTCATTTCGTAGGTGAACAAGGATATATCGTTTTTTATTAGCACTTATAGTTGGTATTTTGTTATTATTTTGCAAGATAATGTTCGTAAAAGTGCTAACTTTTTACCTGCGTTACACGTTGCTCAATGTTTCACACTATAACTGTTGTGGGTATTGTAGTTTGGATATGTATATATTTTTTGAAAATATATACCAAAATCACATCTTTTTCGAAATTACATTCGATCGGCTTATCAAATGGATACGTACCACTTTTCAAGAAAGAAGAACGTTTAATAACTTTATGATTAACTGTAGAATGGTACGGATTAGTTCGGCCATTTTGTTTATACGCAGGTTGAATACGGTCACAAGGAATAATCTTATTACCCTACTTCCTGATATAAAAACAGTGAAAAAACATCATAGCTTTGATCTGAAAAATGTTAAAAACAATGAACAAGAACAAAACACATTAAATGTTAAAAGATTACGCTTTAATTTTAAAATGTGTTTGGATGTTATACACAAGTTGTTTATGTTTGCTATAGTGAAATGACTATTTTATGTTTAATGTCGTTTTAAATCATACTATTTATCAGTTCATGTCTTAAAATATCAATATTTATATTAACACTTCATTCCTTAACGATGGTTGTTGTTTATCAATTTCATATTATTTCTGAATAAAGTGCAATGGCATTTCCCATCGAAATCGCGTGCATTTGTTCGATACTTCTGTCCTGTCATTGGGCGCAATAATACTAATGGGCGGGGCATATTTACATGTACTACGGAACTTTTTTTTTCAATAAAATCGTAGTCAAATTATTGGCAACCTGCAAAACTAAATTCTGCAGTAAAGCAGTAAAATTGAAATGAGCACCGATAATTTGATTGATTTTAATGTAGATTTTGATTTCATGATGGATGGAACAGTTGAAGAAGTATTAAATGACAATGATGACGACTTATTTCGGAATTAGGAATTGACATTTGGTAAAAAAAGCATCTGACAAAACATGAACTCGAGGAAATCAAACAATAGCATATTGTAGTGCACCCAGCAACGTCCAGAAGAATGAGTTCAACACTAAGTATTCTCGCGTCCTCTGGCTTTCTTCCGCTTAAGTTCACATTGCTAAACACGTTACCCTACCCATCCCCACTGTCGTTTCATCCGATGTTAACTTCCAAAGAAATGACAATGCACTTGCTGATTTGTCCAACGCCGTTTTGCAACATGGTTCATACGCCAACTAATACTTCAACATATCGCTCAACAAGTAAATTGACTGGAAATTCTCTCCAATTTGAAAACTCGTGACTAACAAATGCTAGTATCGCATATTATCGCGAGATATAATGATAACTTTATAGGTGGCGATAATTTTGTTGTTTTCTTGGTATTGTGAATTTTTCATAACTCCAGCTGTATTTTTCTAGCTGTAATACAGATAAAATACGTTGTTAAAATATAATTTTCCTTGAAAATATAGAAATTAAACCCATGAATAAGGAACATTTTGCGCATTCATTGCTTTAGAGATTAAGGTTACTGTAGCTGTTTGAATTCACCCACCGTTAAAAACAGCGAAAAAAAAAGAAAAAAAAGAGAAAATGCTCTTAAATAATAATTATTGATTTTAGCAGAAATGTGCATTTATTAAAAAATGTAAATATAAGTATTAAAATTCGACATTTTGCATTTCATTGGGTTATTCGGACTCCACCCATTTTGAACAGCCCCATTGCATACCATACCCCAATAAAATGCAAAAAGTCGAATTTAAATCCTTAAATGTAAAACTCTGTTACAAAAGAATTGGTTCCATATTACACGTTTTCCTTTCTTTACTTTACTCAAAGTAGACTCATTGTAATGCGCTCTTATTGATTTTCTTTCTATGGCGTAGTCTTTCATATTTCTCAGCAATTCGATTTTGTCAACGAAAAATTACGGGTTATAGAATGGCGAAAACCGGGGGGGGGGCGTGCGGGCGTTTATCGGGCGAACGTTAACAAATCTGCGTTAAAGTTTTCATTTTATGTAGTTTTTATCCAATGGTTATCAAACTTGGTCAGCATGTTATCTTGAACATATATGGATATGGGTGATCTCGGGTCAAAAACTAAGTCACTTGGTCAAAACTTTAGAAGAGATATTTCACGGTAATAAATTCAACATTTTTTTTAAATCTTGATAAACATGGTCAGAATGCTTGTCTGCATTATATTTTGCATATTTTTTAATATTGGTCAACCCGGGTCAAAATCTAGGTCGCTAGGTCAAATCTTAGTAAAAAGTTTCCAAGTCATAAATTCAACATTGTTTTTCAAATCTTGATGAAACCTGGTCAGAATATTTGTCTGCATAATATCTTGCTTATTTTCCAAATCGGTTATCCTGGGTCAAATTCTTGGTCACTAGGTCAAACCTTAGGAAAATCTTTCCACGTCATAAATTCAACATTTTTAGTCAAATCTTTATGAAACTTGGTCAGAATATTTGTCTACATGATATCATCCCCGGTCAAAATCTAGGTCACAAGGTCAAATCTTAGGAAAAAGAATTCCACGTTCATAAAAATTCATTATTTTTTCTCAAATCGTTATGAAACTTGGTCATAATATTTGTCTACATGTTGTCTCAAACATTTGTTCATTAGGTCACTAGGTCAAATCTTAGGAATTATTTATCCGAATGAAATCTTAGATGATGAAGTGTGTCATCTAGGGTCAAAAACTAGGTCTTTGGGACAGATATTATTGGAGCTAATGTAATTATAAAATGTTGATTTTTCCTCACACAAATAAAATAGTTGGCGTTGCCGCATTGGCGTCTTGTTGGAGTTATGTGTACGTAAACAAATACTTCCAACATTTGCTGTGCAAACACAGTTCATTACGCTATTGCTTACTAAAGGATCTAAACAATATGTATTTTGTGAATGTGCGGATGCAATTTCCAATGTCCTCATTTCTTTCATCACTATAGTTTGGGCATTTTGAACGAAAATACTTACATAATATATCAATATAAAACGATGAAGCATTTCGTCCCACCACCGAACTTCCGTATGACGTTTTCATTGTGTTGGAAGCATGGCAAACATATGTTCCTGCATTTTTAGAGACCTTCAAAATATCGAGTGTACACAATTTTGAATGATTGGTCCATTGACATTTTGGGTCCGGATTTCCAGTCGCAACACATTTAACATTCACCCGATCAAGTTCTAAAACTCGTAGAACGTTTTGTTCGAAAGTAATGTTTTTCATGCAAGTTGAATTAACCCATAAGACAGGAATATCTTGCGGATCTGAATAAAACAATTGATGTTTTATAAAAAAAACTACTATGATGACAACCAACACAGAAATTAGAGAGACTAGAGTAGCTGTCAATACCCATTAAAACTCAAAACCCGCAAAATATATATTGTTATTCTGCAATGAGCCATTACTACTTCAACAATTAATTCAAATTTATAATATTTTAAACGTTACAAAAATGCTTTGAAAAAAATACAATTGCATACGTACACAAAACATTTATTTGGAGACGATTTGAAACGGTCGTAGATTGTGTACTATTGGCGTCAGTTGTATATAATGATCTAGAAACTTCACACGTAAGGTTAGTATCACTATCAAATGTTGTAGTAATGATTTGCCCCTCATGACCTGTTGACCACGTGTAAGAATATCGAACGACAGATATATATATATATATATATATATATATATATATATATATATATATATATATATATATATATATATATATATATATATATATCTGTCACTTCTTGATACCTATGTATCGAGGGTTTTCAAATAAACCTTAAAAAGGACCAAAATGTAAATATCAAATGAAAATTAAAAAGTATCAAATGAAATATTTTCCATTATGTAACACAGGAACTGGATAAATTGATACTAGTTATAAATAAACTTCGTCGGTTTTTTTTCTTTATGGATTGTGTACGAGCCAAATAATTATATTTGGCAATTTTTAATCCTTGCCGTTACGTTGGAATTTTAATGGATTGAAGATTGAATTACAAAGAAGGTAGTTACGCGTCATTTATAATCAAACAATAAGTATGAAAAGCCTGACTCTTAAAGTGTCTCATGCCGGTTGTTGTTAGGATTTTTCATTGGCTATAGGCAATCGCCACGGTTTTCCGACTCCAAGATAATTTATAAATAGAAAACAGCAAAACGTCTCTGATTGGGTGAAATTTTCGCTGTTTGCACTCAGAATCGTGGCGATTGAACCAGAGTGTGGTACGCATGGCATCATCACTCTGGTGAAAGAGAATGGACATCTGAAAACTGAACAAAAAGTTTTACATGCATTGTTCATGATTTACATGTTTTCTTTCAATGCATAACATATTTAGGCTTTGTTTACTTTGATTATGTTCAAAAGTATGCTCAAACTGAAAAAATGTTCATGTATTAAAACAATATTGTATTAACCAAACCCGAATTTGACCTCTTTAAAACTTGCATTATGACCCCTATTGGCATCCTTAGATGATGATTGTACACCTCATCGCCTGTAATAACTGAAATAATATTGATTTGACAAACTACAGAAAGTCCAGCAGTCGTTAGTTTGAACATGAACCCCGTTCAATGACACAGTGGCAACGATTACAGAAATAGGAAAAACAATTATTTACAAACCAAAACCACGGAACAACCAAACAAAGCTACACAGACAACATACAACATACAACATATATTATATATAAACCAAGGGGTGTCCTTGTTAGGTAACTCCATGGAACGATCAGTAAAACGAAATTTAACTGGGGGGTTAATATAGTTTGTGTGCACAACCTCCATCGTAAAACAACGTAACTGATAAACCTTATCAATGTATGTTATAACGTAAGAAAAAGATATGTATTAATAATTTTATAAGTGAACCCCTACGTCTTCTATGATATGGGATCCTAATTTTAACTGAACTACTAATGCAAAAGACCTTTACAAAGATATGATGCAGTTAGTGTTTGAAACGATAAAAATCCCACGTAGCCTGCGTATATACAAGATTAAAAACTGAATGATCATAGTTCATTTTATAATGTAAAGCATCATTTTACTAACTTCGTGAATAAAAAATAGAATATTTATTTGCTTAAACCTTCTAACTAATAAAGTGACGTGATACGCTGAAAAATTAGGCGCTATTTTGAAAGTGGGAAACCATTTTGAGCTATTTTTAAACAGTTTATTTTAACTGAAACATGGACATAATTGTTGCGTTTATTTTTCTAAACATGTAAAATAAAATATCATTAGCCGCATACAAGCTCGTATTGACAACTCTATGCTTGTTTTGAGGAAATACTGTGTTTTCAGAACCATCTGTTGCCTAGACTATTTTATGACGGATATGCTATATGCAATTGATTAAATAAAGAAGACACCTTTCAAAATCTACCAAAGCTTAAAAACGCCTTATACATTTACTTTATCTTAACCCTCGCATATGATAGACTTTGATCAAGTTAGATGGTTATGAATGTTGACTGCAAAGGATGTTTAGGCCACACCAAATTGATAACTTGTTCATCGGATTTTTAACAAAAAATAACGGGGCGAGCGAGCGAATTAATAATAAAAATATTTGTTTTGCATTTAGCAAAAAAGAGGAGCGAGCGAAAAGCGAACAAATATATATAGTCATTTAACTCACTTTTGCTCACATTTTATTCACTTATTAACTAAACAATGATCTTGTAAACAGTATAAGAATAACATCCAGTGAAAGAATGATAACACTAAAAGACAATTCTATACAAATATTAGTTTTGAGATCAAACAAATGCTATTTGAGATCAAGCAAATGTATTTCTTAAAAATAATTAATAAATGAGAGAACTTAAAACCACAGTTTTCCAGTTTTTTTTAAACCTTTCTGAATTTTTTTTTTTTTTTCAAAATACCCAATGCATTGTTAAGTTAAAGCCATGACACAAGCGCCAATGGTCACAGCCACCTGCCTGCACAATGGCATTTCCAAATCTGTTAACTAGGTTTTCAACCTTTCCTTAGGAAAACTTGGTTAAAAACAATTCTCTTTTAAAATACATTGTCATATCTCATGCCATGGAAATGACTAGACAAGGTGACTTAAAAAATTAAAATATAGGCATTTGCAATCAAATATTAAGTACAGCTATCACTCTTGCCATGACTACACGAAAGGCCTTGGTAGCCATCTTAGTTCTGGAAGAGAATTTGCAAAAATCCTACACCGTATTGTAAACCATTTCAGCACATCAATTATGTCACAGAAAAGTCCAGCCAGCGCCAGATTGATTTTAGGCTTTCTCAGAATTTAACGTCTATCTTTTTTAAACTTGCAGATTTTCCTTATTTTTTTAGATATCTTGTTCAAATTTGGACAAGAAATAGAAATACAAAAGACACTTTTACTTCTTTTGTACTGCAAATACTGATTGTGTCAATTTTCTTATATAGCAAAAAAATATTTCAAGAAAATACAACAATATGCAATATTTTTTCATAGACAAAAACCAATCAGCATAAATATTTAACACTTGAATGATTTCCATATATAGTTTAAATATACACATGAACATCTAAAAATCTACAAACATTTATTCGCAACACAAAGTGTGATTAATACCTTTTTCCAATCACACAGTCTGACACCATTATTTTTTATCCATTTTGACTAATATTTACAAAATATACACAATCCGGCTTGTTTGATGTTTTTTTTTTGTGAATGGTAAAACTCATGGGATTGCAAGAAACACATAGGAATGTCAGTCAGGTTAATTTTTAGCGTCACCCTACTGTCAACGAACATTGACTCATCGGCGACCAAGACCTCCACCACGAGCACGCCCTCGTTGCCTCATGGGAAAAGGAATTTCATGATCCGCTGCATCTGAGAATCTGAAAATTAGCAATAAGCAATATTATACATAAATGTTCATTGTAGTATAATGCAGTATGCATTACTGAAACAGTTTGATGATAACACAAGAAATGTGGTGCTCGTTTCTTGGACACACTTTATTTTTCTATTACTGTACATGCATTGCATATAAATTAAATCAACACTATACTCTGATCTGTAGCAAAATAAAAAACAAACATGCATAAATCATTAAATGTATATTTTTGAAGGCAACAAATAATACAAAAAATACATCATATTTGCTATATTAACATCAAAATAACAAATAATTTAAAATACACACATGAAGTTTTTACCTGGACAGGTGTAGTATGTAAAGATGACCGATTTGAAACCGTCTTTTCACTGTAACGGTCATCCGAATTCCCGTCAAACATGTCCGAACCAATTTCATACTTTGGATAATCACTGTCATTCACGATAAAATTCAGCACTTCATGCACAGTATATATACGTTAACTTTTAGCGGGAGCTAAATTAAAACAAAAACATTTGTCCAAACTTTAAATGGTGGTAAAATTGTCATTTGTTGACGTAATTTTCAAGAATCAGGAAGTGCAATTGTTAATTTAGTCTCGATTACCTAGACGCTTGTATCCAGGTCTATATCGTTCAATGACTCTAATAAGAGCGGCTGCTTACATAATTGTTACGATCGTAAAACACGGTTATAAGGGAAAAGGCTACATTCTACTAAACAAATTAACGCCCGTAAAGAAAATAACTATATTTTTTTTAGATGGTGCGGGCGCAAGTGATAAAAAAATAAAAATATTTTTTTTCTTTTCTGAAGAAATAGGTGCTTTCTTTCGAAACGAGTATTTGGTATTTGTTTGTGCACGAGTGAGTTAAACTGGTTTGATCATAAAATGTATGAATTTTGATGATTATAGAATCATATTGTTCTTTTAAATACTTGTGATATTAAGGATGTTTCAACACGTCTGAATACACGGGAGAAATGTGAGGTTGAGAATTTAATAATCAATTTGCCGCCTCCTAGTACCATCACACGGACTCTTATATTTTGCGATAGCAAGTCTGTATAATGTTTTGCAAGTGTAGAGTCGTAATATCTAATACACCGTTTCAACCTACATCTCTAGTACACTCCCAACTGCAAAGACCATCATTTATAAATATTTACATTCGTTCTTTTCTGAACGATAAAATTTGTGTTCATTTTGAAGCAACCGGTCGACCATTTGTGACCTTTGTAGGCAGAGTTTTGCAAGAAAGCAACGCTCTGATTTGGCGCTGGTGAATCACCGTGCGTAGAGATTCACAAATGTGTCCAGTTTTAAAATCTTGACACGTCAAATAATGTCGAAATGCATTTTCTCTTGATAAGAATGATATAATGGTATCTGTTAATCTCTCATATGAAAGAAGAATATTTTAAATTTGCAAAACTGATCGGAACCTGTCAAAGTGTCATGTATTTTTCGAGTATGAACAAATGTCTAAAAGTGTCAATTGGAGAAGACTTGGGCATCATTGAACTACAATTTAATGGAAACATTTAAAAACAACAAAACAAAAATAAAAAATAATGACGCTATTAAACTGTTAAACTAAACGTAGTCCATAAAATCATCGTGACAACATTTTTGATGCCCACTAACATTGTTGATGCATATGTAAAACATGAGTTAAAATTTATCGATATTTTTTTTGACTTAAACAAGAATATTACAAAGTAAATCATTATCACCACCATATATATTACAGTAGCTACTAAATAATTGTTAAGAGTCTTGGAATATTTGTTCTGATTTTTTTTTTGGACTATTTATTATGCAAATGATAAAAAGAACTCCTAGCTTAAAAATCATGGACGACAAGTGTTCTTAGTAATTAAATTTGCTCTCGGGTTTTGTTCTCTTTATTGTTACTAAGGGAAGTTTTCTCGAAGTATTTTAGGTAGAATCAAAAAAATAAAAATAAATGAAAACTGCAAATATAATTATTAATTTTTATTTTGTGTGCATTCCTGCAGCACGGCGCGACTTTGATTTTTTTAAGACCCGCTATCATGAATGCACAAAAAATAAGAATCAATCCTAAAATTATTGTGTTAGAACAAATACGAATATAAAGCCTTTATCTGTGTGAAATTCTTTATCGGATTATTTACTGAAGTCGGAATAAGACACTAAATATAGAACGAACAGTTTCACTAAACCTTTCTTGGTTCAGCCAATGTTTGAGTAGAAGTCATTAAATCTAAGGTAATTAGGTATGTTTTAGTATAGATACAAACTTTAATTTTAAACATACCCTTAGTTCATGCATGTATAGACCAACCCTCCTTTGCTTACAAATCATCCTTTCCTTACAAATACATAGACAACCAACCTTTGTCCATGTTTGCATAGACCAAGCCTCCTTTGTCCATGCATGCATGAACCAAGCCTCATTTGCACATACATTTGCCTTTCCTAATGAAGTTATAGAAAATTCACATTTTCCATGCGTTCATGGACCAAGCCACCATTGATGAAAAATCCACCTTTACTAATGCCTGTGTCGAAAATATGCTGTCGCTTATGCATACAAGGAGAAATTTTATTTTGTTTGTGACAAACCAACGTCTGTTGACAAAACAAATTCTTAGTGGGCAACTCTGACACTTAAAAGGAACAGGAACACTTCAACAAAGCTACTATGTTGGTGCACACACCAGCATTGCTATTTTGTTGGTGCGATAACCAGCAAAGCTCCTTTGCACTTTCAAAATGAACATTTTAAGAAGGTTACTTGGCCGGTACTTCAGTATTAAGCCATTGACATCTAAAATATCGACATGTTACCTTTTTGACATTTTCCTCTCTCTAACTTGACCATTCAACATACAATCTTAACCAAACTTTCACTTCGGAGTTATGGCCTTTTTTTCGTCAAATGTTTACCAAATTAATTATGTGCACTTACAAGTGTCTGAAGCTATTTTCCATCAGATCCTTATTAAACTTACTCGAGTATTTCTGATCGAGGTTACTTCCAAAATTTAATCAATTCCGTCTTGCCCACTCCCATAACTTCACAGTGGAATATTTCATATATTCGTATTGATTATATATTATTCAGAAGTTCAATAAGTTTAATATAAATTTAAGTTTTATTCAAGCAATGGAATTCGAGTCCAAACATATTAATATTGCCATACTGACATATTAGTTAAACTTTGTTTGTGTCAGTGTCACTTGTAAATGTGCTTGTTTTGCAGAATTGACATTTTGATATACTGTAAATAACACCTGAATAGATAGTACAGTAACTAGACGAAGTTACACTTCCATCACTGCTGCCACGAATACTATTATCACTCCTGTTTCTAATAATAACATTACAACTGCTACTTAATGAATGCAAATATTAAATGAAGCATTGTCATTTAATGTTATTCATCTTATAACAACTTGTTTTAGATGTTTGTTTCGAGAAACAAACGACAAAGCCATAGCAGATGCAACACAGTTTGTACAACTATCTAAGCTTTAAATAAGGTGCAGTTTGGGATGCTCTTGTTCTGTACCGACTGCCAGGTACAAAGAAAGACGACTCATACGGGAATATTTTTGGTTACTAAATATAGACAAATTTCAAGATTGAGGATTATTCTCCCTTGTATTATAACTAAAGACACTGTTTGTTAAAAACTGTTTATAAAACTGAATACAAAATTAATATATGTATCCATTTGTGATGACGATATAGTTTATGTCATGTCTTCATGATCATTTGATCTGTTAAGAAAATGCACATGCTTGTAAATATAACATACCATACAACTTCATAAAATAGCGGCAATACTGATTGTTTTATTGTGCCTTTATTCTTAATTTATTAATCTAACATTAAAATATTTCCGAAATAAGTTCAAAGGCAATAACATAAACATTTCTTGTTATGTATGCTCATATTGTTCACACAGCACAGTCTTAACACCTTAAGAATAGAATGTGGACCTGTTTTTCTAAAAAGTGGATAAACTATAAAACGATATTATAGGACATTTGACGTTGGTTACTGCGTTATGTGGAATATGGGATCCAAGTATGTACAGCATATGAGTAGATCACGATTGGCAGTAAGTAAACGGTACTCGCATCGAATAACCAGAGACAAAGCCGTACCATCAAACGTGCTTAATTGATGTACTGACTAAGAAAAGACAACTCATTAAAGCGTATTGATGTGTTACTAAATATAGACAAACTACAAGATTCAATATTGGTCTCCCTTTGTATAATAATTGTGTCGTATAACACATTGCGCTTAGATGAGGTTGATATCAAAATGTCATTGTGGGCTCATGAGTCATGCCTAGAGAGGTAAATGCAAACGCCTCTTAAGATCAGTTTTACAATACGCTTTAAAGGGTTGGATAAATCAATGTTTATGCTTGATTTCACATATGTTTTATTCTAAGCTGTCGAAACATGTAGATGGTTTATGTTTAAAACATGCCTTTCGTTATTACTAACATAAGTTCTATGCATTTTTTGCTCAAATATATGGTCGATTTAGATAAGATCAAATTGTTGAAACATCAGCATTGCTTTCTATTAAGTGTCTCATAAAAATGACGCAATTCCAACGAGGAAGGATATTTTTATTCAGAGTACAAATCGATACACAAATGGAAATCTGTAGCAAAAAGCTAATATAATAGTATGATATAAACGAGATTGTACAGTATTGATGGAAACACTTTAGTCTAATATTTCGCAGAACTATCAAGAGATGTGCAGATTATATTTAAATGTTTAATTGTACAGTATATTAAGAATGCCCAAAATTTAAACCACAATCACACAGCAGGAAATATCAGAAATCATAAGCAAGTACTTATAGGAACGACGAAACTTCACGAGGAAGTTATGTTTATTCAGACATATCTCCCAATACCTAATAACAAATCAATATACAAATGGGGAATTGTATCAAATATCTTACTTAGTACAGTATTGCATATATAAGATATATGACATTCAAGTCCTATTCAAATCTATTTCAAAAATTTAAAGTATTCTCAAACAATAAATGCCATTTACAAAGCAGGAAGATAAAATCAGATTGATTCAGTTAGAAGTCTATTGCCTTTGTGTCCTTACAAATAGGCGTATTTATACCAAAGCAGTAGTTCTTTGTAGTTTGCATGCTTACTAAATAAATGTTTGAACAAAAGGTGCATGGTTTAACCTACATTTTAAAGAGAACACGAACAGACACAATGTTCTTGCATAATGTAAGAAACTATCGTTATTATTTGGCTAAAAAATGTAAGATTCGTATGAAATTCGTCGTGTGAAATTCCTTATAAAAATCAGCATACTCCTCAACGGGATCAAGTTTGACATTACACTTTCCGTATGCAGCACGATCATCTGGCTAATGTTTGAAACATTTTCTCTGCAATCAGACAGTAAACACATATTTTCAAACTGATCTTTATATTATTCGGAATAAACAATTAGTATCATGATATCGGTGAATTTTGTGTTACTAAATTTTGCAATGACTTTTAAATGCACAATGTAATATTGAATAAAAAATCTACATTGAGTAAGTCAGACATGGTATGTACTTTATGTAATAATGTCATATTTTGAAAAGCTTAACAAGAAAATCATAGATATCAGACTGAATGCTCACCTTTAAAAACATCGCTATTATTCCAAATTATTGCTAAGTAAAAACTAGATTCTTTGATTTTTAACGAAAGACATTTATGACATGTAGGGTGCTTCAGTATTCTTAACATACCATTACGGTTTCAATAACATTTGTAACCATGGCAATGATTATGATATCCTCAAAATAAATCATTCTCCTGGTATCTCTGACTTTATTGTCGAGAGGCCTGCAATATTGTACAGACTTCTACCCATAAGTTAACAATGTTGTGGGCGTAAACCAATAGTTGCTATTCCAACTTGAAATGCATGTATCTTTGATTTAATGATATAAAACACACCCGAAGGTATCAAATACAGGTAATACTGAATGAATCGATATGACTATGATACCTTAGGCTGCTATATATCTCTTTGATTAACTGTTTCCCTGTATAAAATAAAATCAGTATGGTACTATTTAATAATATCACTAAATATATCTTATACCCAGAGTTTCTGCATATGATTTCAATAAGTATATTTTACAAACTGTCAGGAAACGTGAAGCTAAAATAATAATCCTACAATTGAAGAAAACCATTATTTAGAAGTGCAACCATGATCTTTGACGAATTAATATGATACTATTATGCTCATTTCTAGTGTAAATCTTTCAATATTTCAGATTTATTTATATATATGGAATGATGTCTCACAAAATTCAAAAAAACAATTGTATGGATATTAATACAAACTCGACTAAATTGCAATTATATGATCATTGTTTTATCATTAATTGCAGAAGTTCCACAAAAGTCCCATCTTCTCTACAGAAAATGTGTATCGATATAAAACAAACGAGAACTGAATTAAGATAAAATTGGTCAACATAACACTTAATTTATTACAATTTAAGAATTGTATTATAGTTTTGAGTAAAATCGCAATGTATGCAAGCCAGTAGCTCTTTGTAGTTACTTTACTGTAAGTTTATTAGTATGGTATAAATGAAATTGTGTTGACTGTGGCAGGACACAACAAACCATAATATTTTCTAGACCGCTTTTCGTTGAACACAACCCCTTTTGGAATTCTTTGTCATCAAGTTATTTTTAATAGAAGCATAAAAAAATAAAGTAAAGACACATGATTTTGTTCAAACGTATTTTTCAAACAACTCTTAACAATGACAACATATATTAAAATGTTGACATAATTTATTTTATGCTACAAAATAGCACCACTAATGGTAATCATTTTTTATGCAAAAAAGACCCTTTTGCTTTATCTGACACATAGATGTTTATATTTGCCAACCAGATTTTTGCCTGAACTAATTACAAACACATTTCATTACATAATAACAGTCGCTAATGGGCCTTTAAGTATTACACCACCTTTGGTTTGTTTAAATATCAGCTTTTAAGGTTTATTTTAACTCATATGTTAAAGACTCATTGCCACTAAACATTAATTATTTAGAAAATAAATAAGAACGAGTATTAAAAATGATAGAGTATGATATAATGTCTGATTAATTCCCGAGGTCCACAAGATGCTTTATCAAAAGAAATGTAAGGGAAATTCCAACGAAAATCCAAACTAGTCCACTGACTTACTATATGCTAATGAGGCAAACAAGTGGATGGCGCTTAGCATCAGTGTTGATAAGTGAAAAATTGCAAATAAGTACTCGCTCATTTTTTTTGTAAAATGCACTGTTCGTATATACCGAAATAACGTGTGGCAAATCCTTAGTGTTAAAACTTAGATACCTAACGCTAGAACCCTTCAGCTAATGTTGATATTTACTCAAATATCGTCTTTGAAGACGACAATATTCATGCTGTGTTGTTTTGTATTACAGTAAAATAATGACACAAGAAGTGTTTTCTTTCAAATGCATTCTTGGGGAAAGTATTTAAAAAATGAAAATCAAAAAGCAGAGCATGAGTAAATAAAGCATAAAGAACTTTAGGTATTCAGAAAATTACGTGATATGCAAATTTCGTTATGACGTCGCTAAATTTAAATCATACTAAAACTTTATAATTTACTTTCGTTTTTTCGCAGTTTGTAATTGCATTTTTTATCATTCTAGGGATTAAGGGAAGCCATATGGATATACAAACAAAATTGAGTAAACATCACTTGAACATAATGGGACTTTAATATATTTACCGAATTAACCTTAACGAAAAACCATTGAAACATTGAGATGGTTATGTATCACCTTAAACTCGTTTATGTTTAATCAATATCTCACCATGGGCTATTTACTTCCGTGTTTAAATCAGTGGCGGCATTTCTGTGCGTCAACGAACGTGGATACATGTAATGATCGAATCAGTACAGTAAGTACAATAACCGTATTTTATTTACAATTTTACTGACATAACATATCGTTCATATGTTTAAGTTTTTGAATAGATAAATAGCCATACGTCATTACGGAATTAGGTGGGAAACCGAAAGGTATAGCAATCCAAATACTGCTTTTGGTTTTCTCTGGTTGTTATAACACTTTGTAGCAGTGTCTGCTATATTTCAGAAAAAAACTTTTGATTAAAAAAATAAATAAAATATTTATAAAAATCAAAACCATGATAATAATACATGGTATGACGGAAACTGTTGAACATATTCCTTTGTTATTTGCTATCTTGTAAATTTACATAAGTGGGTTAACGATGTAATGTTTGTGTTTTGTGAACGATATTAATTGAATAGTCAACGACAAGGTTATTCATTATTGTGTGCAACTTAATCTTAATTTGTGTTGCATGATTTGCATTGGAATTAAATTACAAATTGACTATAACATACATTTTAAATAAATTAACTGTAAATTAATTACTATTACAAAATTCGGACACCTTTCAAGCAGTAAATTGAAAGCGACACCTTGAGTAAATAGCCGAAGTTTCTTAATTTGTTTGTGATTTTCATAAAGATTCGTGCTTTGAGAAACACCAATAAGAAACTCAAGTGTAAATGAAATTGCTGTTCTTTAACATTTTGATGTATCGTAACTTCAGACACATTTTAAATGTATATGCACATCCTAAGTATCGCATAAACAGTTATCTCAAAACATGTGTTATGATTACATGTTTTCCTAAAGGTTTTATATTAGTTTAAAAAGTAAAATATGAAAACGGATTTGTTCCAGTATTGATTGAACTGTATGGAGATATTAGTCTTTCCGTTTTCTCCTTTCCTTAATGATTATAAATCCGAAGTTTTAATGATTAACAAATGATGTGAAAGTTATTCGGTTCAGAAGTGGTTAAATATTAATAATTCGTTATGAAAATGTATGTGATTTTTCAGATTTTAATATAGTCTTTTTATGATTTACTTCTTATTTATTGATAAAATGTCAAAATTTTGTTTCTTATATCAAATGCACCCCTTTACTTTATAAATATTAATACATGCGTTCCTCTTACCCAATACAATGATTAAGCTTATTCAATTGCATTATTTCGTGTAACCGTCTACCATTCGCTATTTCTCATTTATATCTTCTTCTTTTTTAAAATTTGATTGGAATGTAAGAAGCTGATTTCCAACATCACTTTTTAATTGCTTTTGTACTGTTTGCCTTGTTTGTCAAAAGTGCGATAACACAATGTATAGCCTTTTCTAAAACCTGAAATACGTATATTATGCAGCATAATATTATGCATATGCATTTTGTAGTAATAACAGAGTTGTGTCTCTCGACTTATTGAGATTGACTGCAAAGTAAAGTGTATGACATTTCTTAAATTATTTATTTACTCTATATCTTCTTTTTTTCAAAATTCTCAAAAACACGGTAGAGTGAAAACCCCCTGGTGGGGACCGAATTTCTCAGGGCCAGTATGAGTAATTTCTAAACACCTGTCTCAAAACAGCACACCAAAATCTATCGAAAATGAAGGCCAATATTCGTCTGATCGTAAATACAGGGTACGGTGTTTTCATTTTCGTGCATTACATCGAAAACGATAGTCAATGCGGCCGCAGATAGAGACGATACAATCATCTTTTTGAGTAGAAATATAAGCCTACAGTTGGAATAATAAGGTCTTGGATGCCTTTTTTAATATATACAAACTATATACACAAGGCTTAAGTTAGAAACATTTAGCACCAATCGTTGAACTTGATAATTTAACACTTTGGAAACAAACACTTTTTCATAAGAGCTCATCGACTTATAGATAAACTTGTTGGATTTTTAGTTATCAGTAAATCAGTATTTCGACGCATGACAGTTTTACTGAAAGCTGAATTTGTTTCTCAAAACAAATATACTTATATGCAGTATGTTGCTGACTATAACGTTACAGGAACCCTTTACGTTACATTGAATTACGCTGTTTTCGTTTAAGAAGGCCATACGGCTTAATGTGTTTTAAGATACTAGGCCCAGTTCGGTTGGCTTGTCCAGGGAGTTGCCATTGCTTTATTCGTAAATAAAGCAATTGACAATTCCGAATCGGAAGACCACCGACTAAGATATATCAATTAATATGACTAGCGATATTGTATTTCCTGATCTATTTTTAAAATATTGCCTGAATAAATTTGTGCCCGTATTAGTTTGATCAACATATTTAAACAAATGTTTTGAATTTGATCTAAAAAAACGTAATTTAATCGGAGAAGCACTTCCATCGAAAATTTCCGATTTCGGTATTAATATTGTCAATATCGGGGTTCAAACAATGATTTGTGTCAAATTTGCGCGACACCAATTTAAATTTCACAGCTTGTTATTCGACATCCTTTCATGATATACTTCCCTGATAACTTCTTTACGGCTTAAGAGGTGAATATAAATGATATAATATAAACGCTTTAATGATTTATTTATCCGTAATACAATTACAAGACCTGCGTATGTAAATAAATGCAGTTTCCTTAGAAAAATGATTTTTAACAATTTTGAAATGAAAATTTACATGCGAAGTGCATGATAACTCACTTATGATCAAAGCTGATTACGCAAAAAACACGCGTTTACAAAAATGTAGTCAACTTATCGCATTGTGTAGATCATTCAAAAACACATGACTGTT
This sequence comes from Mya arenaria, assembly GCF_026914265.1. NCBI lineage: Eukaryota > Metazoa > Mollusca > Bivalvia > Myida > Myidae > Mya > Mya arenaria. Next base: position 34,403,191 of record NC_069126.1, read on the forward strand.
TCTATATTGATTACATGTTCCTCAAATTACATCAACAGCATTTTCACAACAATCACATTTAAATACTTTACAAAACTAATGAAAATGTATATTTCAAGGTATAAAGTGACAATGATTAATAGTTAATTTTGCCTTATACCTAGACCCCAATGTATGATATGGTGCACGATATAGCACCCAATACAAACAAAACATAAGTTTAACAAACGTCAGCTAAAACCACTTCTTTTTGTAAATACTTATATCTAACAAGGATTGATGATCTTGGGGTCACTGCCGTCTTTACACATTTCGTTAGCAAAAAGTGAAAAAATGAGACATAAATAATTTGTATCTAAGCCACGGTTTACCCTATTTTGTAGAAATATTTCTAGGTCCTCGATATACAATGAAAACATTACCGGAGGATTATCCCCACCGCCCTGTCCGAAGCCGTATGCGATAATACAGTATCTGAATATCCATCACATCATTTTTACACATGATTTAACACATTGATTCAAATGACGTTTGTTTCGCAACATTTTGCCGTTGTGGCCAAATTCATTTACTTTAAACACAACGCATTTCTATATATCTGGTCAAAACGCGTTTCAAATATAACAACAGTAATTCCGTATTAGGCACTGCTTTGCAATTATTAATTATAAGAGCCAGAGATATGGGCCTTGCTACATTTTTGCATACTGTCACTGGTAGCAGTGTACATCATGCACTGTGAATATCTTGCATAGTTTTTAAGCAAGATAAATATGACAACTATGTTTACGAGAAGGACATCAAGGATATGACTTTAACTTGCTTTTTAAGAAAACTAAACGAACTAATAGTGATATAATAGTTAAGTTTTCAAACCTTTGGAAAAATTTTCGTTTGTTTTAGTCATTTAACATGCATTTTCTGAGGTTGAATTTTTTAAGGATTGAATTGCGTTATTGGTGCCATTATCTGGGATAAGAATGCAGTTGGGCTGCTTTAAGTACGCGCGGAGTCCACACATTTTAACCAGTTCAAATGCGTTATAACCCCGATAATTACACCAATCACGTTATTCGTAACTGCATATATACATATTTATACCAATAGCTCAATATTTCTTTCCAGAATAGTTAGAAATTACTTCATTTTATTTAACAAACAACAACCTTACAGTATCTTTCCTCACCAAATATGTGAATAGAATCTCCCGACCGAAACTGGAAAGAGTTTATCATATGTCTTCACAATAACGAGGTAAAAGTTCAATGATTTAACAGTTGATAATTTAAATCAATTTTAACGTAAAATTGAAACGCTAATGACAATAATATATTTAACATAGCATAAACTAACACTTTCCAACATGTTGATTGAAGTTGTTCGTGGCCTGCCAATACGATACAAACAATTAAAAGATAAAAAAAATTCAATTAGAATTAATATGCGATGATTGTCGAGCCGAACATATCAATAGATGTTGCATTTATCGAAAAAGTTGCAATTTCCCAAACGCAGTTTACTAAAGGAATGGAAGATGAGGAGTAAATATTTTGCAAAATAATATCAAAGATTAAGAAGTCAAACAATACAACGATATTGATATTTAAATATATGTGATAAGAAAAATGAAGTTTCTTTGAAAGATAACAGAACATTATAATTACAAACATTTGCTTGAACACATGACTTGTATTTATGTGCACATGGAAAATGCCGTACTTATTTCCGCATGCAGTTTATAAGGACTTTATTTAATTATATTACAATTTACATTTGCATTTATTTTTGAGTGTGCACATGCATTTTCTGTGCCACCTCCTCTACTTCCTCCATGTGGTCGTCAGAATTGTGCCCATATATTAGCTTTAAAGGGGACTACTTGCTGCAATTGACACTGCTAGAGTATTAAACAAATTGAAATAACGAAAAATACGATATCTTCAAAGCGACATTTGGGACGTGAACGCAGTTTCTTTCAAAACATAAAACATTGCCTGTCACAAAAATATAGGCAGTTATTCGCTGATGTCTAATGCTACCGTATACAGTTTTAAGAGAATCGATATGACGTGAACTTCAGAAGACTTCTTTTAACTCTTTTAATGTTGACACAATGGAGGATTTGCCTTCTTTTAAGGTGAAATGACTCTATAGTTTAAAGTTGTTTTTCATATAAATGGCTCTTTGTAGCGAATTAAAGGTTGTGTTAAGATGTTGAATATTCAAATGCATATTATTGCTACCTATGGTTTCTGTTTTATGGAAATAATACTTAAAAACCGCAAGTCAGACCATCAAAGATATCTTAATAATCTATATTCATTTTGAAACACTTAACATACGCAAGACACTTCACGTTGTTGATGGTGGCTGCTACTGTATTCATTTTGCACTAACGTTTATATTGTACCATAGTGCTGGTTCATAACACAAACATGATTTTATGGCAGAGCCGATAATGAATAGTTGTGTATTTATTCCTTTGAGTTTTAACAAGATTAAATAATAATACTGTATGTAAAACATATATGCCATCGTTTTAATCCAAATAAAGAGAGCGGATGGCGATACGGGAAATGCTCTTTGTTTCTACTTACATCGCCAAACAATAAAGGGCGGTAGGTAGGCATCCTTTTTTTCTCTTTACCTTTTTTGAGAACCTGGATTTCTATACCAAACCGACCGATATCGGGGTATATAGTTTTTGTAGAAAGTTTCAAATTTAGAATGGTCACATTCTATCTAACATGTTCACTCATATGAATATCTGAGTAATGATAATTATTACTATTATTTATTATTATTATTATTTTATTATTATTATTAATATTATTTTTCTTTTTTGGGATGGCAACAAATAGTATAATTAGTAATACCGTCCAACCCCGTTGGCTCGATTTCGCTTGGCTAAAATTCCTAATTGGCTCGAACTAGATGTAAAGGGCTAATTTCTTCGAACTGAGGGTAATCAATTCCGCTTGGCTCGAATTTTCACCGGTCCCTGGAAGTTCCAGCCAAATGGGTTCCACTGTACCTGTGTTCTCAGATAATCTTCTGATCAAGTACTTTTGTTCTTAAAAGACTAATCGGTTTTCAGAAGGTATATGCACATGTCAATAAAAGAAGGTTTTAGTCATTCAGTCATTGATATTTTTTTGCACAACTCAGCACCTTATAAAATGGTAAGGATGCCATATTTGCTGTGAGCATGACTAGCACAGCAATATTTTTTTCTAAGGGCACTGTGCTGAAAGTGACAATTAAAAACACGTGTTAAATATATCTGATGCATTAATCCAGTTACCGGGTTGTGAAAATTAAAAGCCTTACAGTTAGAGCCATTTTTGTTCAGCTAAATTGTCAGACTGACGTTTTTGGGGAAGTGTGATCAATTTGTCAATGCTGTTCATATTCAATCATCATCAAATAGTAACTTATTAATTGTATGAGAAAAATAATTATACAACACCTCCTGCTCATTTTTGAATAGATGTATCAAAGCCACCTCATCATTTTTGAAATGCTGGCTAAACACCCCCTACGTTTTTAACAGGCGGAAAACAACAATAATTTACTTCTTCCTTTAGCCAATTGAGAAAAGACTCAAGAGGTTTTGGTTTTTGCTGTTTATACGCTCTGCGATTTTTCCAAAGCATTTATTTATAGGACTTATTTTATATATAGCGTTCTTTATATTGTCAAGTGCCCTTTTTGAAAATTATGTACACCATGTATAAATATTAATGTCTCAGGAAATAACCACCGTCTCTCTTAGAGGTCTTCTTCCTCATTATTATGGGAAAACCTCAAAGGACATCAGGAATACCTTCATCAACCTCTTTGTGCCCAGTGGCTTGTGCAACAGTGTTTCAGAAGTATAAATACCTTATTAATTTGTGAATATTTATAATGACTTGTTATATATATATATATGGTTATAATTGTATTAAATTTGTGAAATATTAAATAATCAAAAATAAAAAATGCTTAAAAATGACATTGAAGGGAGATATTTGTCAAATAGGAAGTTTCACCTGTCATGTTTATATTAATCATTTTAAATCAGACAGAAAATTCAATATACTTGTAGTAATCTCACTGTTCATTTGTCTTCACATTTTGTCTGGTCAAATCAAGCCTGTTTAAAAATCCTAGAGGAGTAAAGTGTATAGAAGCGGATATAATATTATAAATATACATATATGTATGTACATGGGATTAAAATGGGGACAATGGATGACTGGCCACACAAATAGGGCTGTGGAAAAGCTTCTTAGCAGACTGTCAGCTACATTAGATGACAAACATAGCTATGTTGGACATTCTTTACAGTAAAAGGTGTTGACACATGAGTCAACTGTCTAAACTGCTCACACTGACCATATTTGACTAAAAGAATAACTGAAGTCACTGCAGAAGTTGGATTGAGGAATTTCCATGTCACAGCCCATCATTTTGAAGGAGTATGATAAAAAAAGTGCGGCCTCATAATATATTGAAACTGGTCCGACATTCCAGTTACGGACAGTCTTGATTTGTTAGATTACATTTCTGACCAACATGGTCCAAAAGAACACTTAACTGGTAAAAGCATGACCGAGATGTTCCAGAAGGCAGGCCAGTGGGAAGTTACTAGACTCCATTTCTTAATGGATTGATCTAAGGTTCCAGTTTAATATAAGTACTGATGGAACGTGTTTACCATTACAGCAAAATTTAATTTGTAACTACATATTTGTTTATACTGTTGAAACAGTACTATACTGTGTATACATATATGAAGAATAATATTATAAATAATTTTTAAGAACCTTTTGATATTACTAAAATGTTGATAAGTCTAAATATAGAATTATATGATAAATCATTTTTAGTGAAGGATGCACTATGAAACTATATCATTAGATACTTAAAGGGACTGAGTCACAGATTGGCACCAAAAAAGGTTTTTCTGTAACGAATCTCAGGACAATCATCTTATAGAATATGTTACGCTTTGATATCATAATTGTAAAAAAGTACCAAAATGTAAAAAAAAAAAATGTGTCTGAAACCGGGTACGAACCCGCGTCGCCAAATTGTACTCCAGCGTCTTACTCACTGCGCTACAAAGGCTTATTCTAATCGGATGACATAATTAAGCTATACACCTACCTCGGTAATATCACGTGATAACACCGACTAGCCAATCACGCATAACAAATGAATTCTACCTGGTAGGCATATCCAGTAATCTTTTTTAATGGACAAATACGGAATAACTGCTAAACTTAAATAAATTGTAAACTATGTGGTACTTCAGTTAGTAAGTTTTAATGCATTGTACACATCGATGCCAACTTTAAGTCAGTTTTCGACAATTTACTTTTTTTTCACTATTTTATCATGCGTGAGACAGCCCTTTTAACATATGCAGACTTATATAGTACCTTTCTTTTGGGGCAATTTTTCCAAGTGTTCCAAAATAATAAAATATATCCATATATCATGACCTGCAGATGACCCCTTTTGATTTTGTTAAGTGTTTTTAAACAAAACCTTTGAGGATCAAAATAAAGAGGAGCTTAGACATACAAGCCTCATAAGTGTTATAAACATATTGTTTGATATTTTACTAGACCTTAAAACAGTATTTTGTGTATCTGTAAAGATTACATTGCCTATATTCCTTACTTTTTCTTTTTCTTAACCAGTCTGAGAGTCAATAACTATTCTTAAGTACTATCTTCAAAATTGTCAGGATGGGGGGTTATAACCCGAAATTAACCCAAATACATATTGAATGCAAAATTTCTAATTGGCAGCTCAAATGCAAGAACAAACATCACTTGTATCCTAAATATAGCTATCCATCTGACATATCAGGTACAATATAAGAAATATGTCATGTGTTTATTAACTCTAATTTTTATGAAAGTGAAATTACTTACATGATTTGTTAGAACTAAATTATATTGATTTCAAATGAATTTTTTAATTAAATGAAATAGATGAATGCATGAACTAGTTTTATTTCATGTATGTAAAAATTAAGAATAATGCGGTGGCTTTTTGAAATGGCATAAAGGATTCATGAAAGAAATGTATGTGAAATGTTCATTTCAAACAAGTGAGAGTGTAAGTTTGTGTATGCCATATATTAGCCGAGCGGGGGGGGGGGGGGGGTGGAGGAGTCAAAATCCTCCGCAATCCCAAACCATCCCAGTGGGGATCAATATCGCCTGCATTTTATTTAAATCAGCTAAGATTTAGTAGTGGTAAGCATCCATAATATTAAAATTGTGTAAAATGTAATAAACACACAATCTGTAGCTTCTTTATACCATCAAAGACCATGTTGCTTAGTAAACCAACAACGTAATTGGAGTGTTTTGCTAGAATTATTTCATGGCTGATAAAATTAATAATTAAAAGAATATTATCTTGCTCAGTGCTATAATAATTTACTAATCACCGGTATAATTAGTAAATGTGTTAAGTAAAATTTGTATAAGTTCTGTCTTGTTTTTCTGATGAATGATATACTTATCCTATGAATTGACAATTGATGATTATTTCATAATATACTTTTTATTCTTTTAATGTATGTATACTAGAGCATTAAATAAATATAAGCAAAAACGCATTCAGATTTCTGTATTTAGTCATATATAATAAATGTTGATATTGTGCTCAGTTCTGTTTAATCCCTATATCTTATTATTATCAAAATCCCCTGAAATTTAGACAAAAATCCCCTGGAATTCAGACCAAAATCTCTTGTAATTTAGACCAATTTCCGGTGGAATTTTGACCCAAATCCCCTGGAATTTAGACCAAAATCCCCTGCCAAGCCTCTCAGAAATATGGCATGCATGTATTTGTGTCCGTCTTTCAGCATAAAGGTTGTAGGTTTGAACCCCACCTGAAATATTTTTTGTAGCCTCTTAAAATTAAGACTAGGAAACCGACTTAATTGAGGTTGATTATCATTATAAGCTTATGGTTTTCATCAACTTCAAACAAATAGAAAATAGCTATCAGCTAAAAATCCTAATCAACAGTTGTTTGAGAATGCTAAATCTTAACAGTATGCATGGTATTATTATTTTTTTATAATTTGTAGTAGGAAATGGTGCATTATGAGCTTATTTTATTACCTTCGTTTCTCTCATATTGATGAAAACAGTAAACTTGGATGATTTTAGAGGGGCACACGCCGGGTGCGCCCCCATCTAAAACCGCAAGTGCTTCTACCAAATTCCTTGAGCTACCCCGTTGTATTTACTTTAGCTATGACTGAGACATGTTTTAATAATATTTTCTTAATATATTCACTGATATAACATTCATAACTATTGCGGCCTGGCACATTGCATCTCATTAGTCATGGTGGTATTTTCCTAGTTGGCTTTTATTTTTCAAAATTCCAAATATGTTTTATTTTCTAAACTATTGAATTATTATCACCAAATTCATAAATTCTCATTCATGGGAGGTTTAATCATTTTAAATCAAATGTAGAAGCATAGCATCATCACTCTGGTGAACGAGAATAATTTCATATACATGTAGCAAATTACATGAAATATTGACAGCATGTGCGAGTCGTTCCTTCACTAATTTTTACTCATAGATACCGTTAATTAATCCTTTTCATACAATAGATCACCATCACCTCTCCGACTCCCTATAAAATAATCATGTGGTCTGTGTAATTAATATCTTTGACGTCATATTGCAAAAAGCTAGGTTGTGACTGTAACTGATCTGTTCGTAATGCACCAGTCAATTGTAACCACGGCCCTCCCAGGGTCGGGGAATAGCCGGGACTTTGACTTTCGGTCCAGCCAACCCCGGGTAAAATCCCCGCCCTGTGCGGACGGACTGATGGTTAAACCCACTGACACCGGATTTTCAAACTTAATCATTTTTTTTTTTTTTTTTTTTTTAAAAAAAAAATATCTTATAATTCCTTACTAAAAATTATAATACCGAATATGTGAAAAAATATTGATTTTTTTTTAAAATATGCACTTTGTACTGTATGATATACTAACATGGTATTGAACGTGTCTCTACCCGGGTCACGTAGTCATCTTATTACTCAGTTCAAAAGAACTTCTGCAGAGTAACAGCCATTGGAATTTAAGGATATGATATCTATCTTCCGAACACTCCACCTTAGCCCGCGAAGAAATTTGCCAATCATGCGATTTTTTTTACTTTATTCCCATTTTTCTGATATTTAGATTTCTACCACCCTTGACTTCCGGTATTATTACTGTTTTTCGTCCAGTTTTTAACATGTAATTTGATTGGTCGAATGAAAAGGCGGCGTATTTAAAATCTCAAATCGTTTTATAACAAATTGAAATTCTAACATTTTGGCTCTTCTTCTCCGTTATCAAGCAAATCATGAATGAAAGTCCACATAAAATATGAAGTTGCAATGATACAATGCAATGGTTATACAGATTAAGGCATATTTATAACAAAACAACGCTCACTCTGCCACACATAACAATACCTTTCTTATATATTGCTAAATTCTTACTGTCCGAAACGAAGTAAAATCGATAAATATAATGAAGAAATCTAAAATTAAAAAATAAATAAATAAAAAACTATAATAAATATATTTAAAATAAATAAATAAAATTAAAATAAATACATATTCCAATAATTGCATATATTTTTTCTAGAGATTCATCTTCTGATAATTTTTCCAAAGTACTAGTCAAAAAGGGTGAGAGTGGTTTGGTAGATTAAGATGTCTGCCTCCAATCCAAGAGTTATTTGGTTATATCCAACCTGGTGACAAATGGAACATTATGATGACCTCTTGAACGTACACAGTACTGGTTTCCAGGGGCGTAGCTAGCCCTCTACTCATGTGGATTCATAATCGTGCTGGGGGGGAGGTATGAAATTTTTGAAAACAATGGAGCAATCTGGTGTATTCTGGGCGTTCTTAGGTCCTTTAGTACTTGTAAATGGACAGTTTAAGGATAATAAATCAACAAATTTATTTTCTTGGCAGGTCTTTTCTACAAAATAGCAAACAAATAAGGTTCGATAATGTGAAAAACTCTCAGATTGTCTTACAGAAGTCTAATTTTCTGTCTTTTTTCCATTGAACTGTATAATTACATACCCGATGGCAATGCCCATGTGCCTGTTACATCATGTACTCAAACAAGCATAGTGATTCTGTAGTTTTGGCTGAACTGTTTTATTTTTTGTCAGAATCATGTGGACTCAGCCGTGTATTTGGCGTATAGGCAGCTACGCTTTTGCTCTATAGTGATTTGAAGCTGCACTCTTACAGAGTGAATGTCTGGTAAACAGTAATATAAGACTGCTAACAAAAGATTTGAATGTAGTTTTTCAGGTGTTTTTTTTTCAGAAAACTGATGTTTTATGGTAATATTTGAATGTAGTTTTTCATATTTATGTAAGAAAATAGATGTTTTATAGTAAAAAGCATTATTACCGCTTATTTTGTTTAAGATTTTGGCGTTCTTTCTTACAATTGAGATTTGTTCTATTGTAAGTTACCTTTATATTGATAACTGAATTGAAGGCTTTAATGCCAACATGAGAGTATTCTGAGACAAAAAAACCCAAATATTTCATATCAGTGTCAAACTGTGAGAGTGCAGCTCTAAAGCCAAACTGGTAATACAAATTGAAAGCAATTATCCTGTAAAAACAATAGCATTATGTGCTCTCTACTAAAATGTTACAAAATGGTCTGAGAAACTAAACATTTACTATCCCTATATTGAGCTCAGGTGAAATACATACATGTATATACCTACAAAGCATTATTCCTAAATAACATTTCATGCATTTCTAAAGATACTATTTCAGCCACTGTAAGTATCGTTTACAGAGAAAGTACACACAGCTGGACAAAATCCCAACTCTTGCAAAGATAAAGACAGCAGATTGTCATTATATAAGTCATTGTTTCCAGGTTGTAATGGTATCATGTTAAATATGTTAACAGCGCAATGTAACATCTCCACTGAGCCCAGATCTAGGCCTTGGGATAGGAGAAAGTGCCGGTGTGTCTCACGCTGTGGAACTGCAGCCCACAAGCCTACACTTCAATACATATGACCGCCACGGATACTAGTGTTGCCATTCATCACTTCCCTGCAAAGATATAAAAAAAACTGATTTTAAAGGTTTATTTTAACCTAGCCACAACTGTACATTCATTTTAAATATATTAATTAATGCACAATGTGCACATGGACTTGTAGCATCTGCATCATAATAAATGTTTTGAAAATATTTATTGATATTCAACTTTTCAGCAAAAGCTGGGGTAAGTGCCTGTATAAGTGAGTGGTCTATCCATTTTCCTAATAATTTACTGGTTTCCACAAGAAGACTCGAATCAAATTTGGGATCAGTCTCTTTTGTTACTTATTTCCTTTTTTTTAATAGAATTATGACATAAAACATTGAAATATATATGTGATTGTGATACAGGTAAATGTATGCATAATAATATTTATCATTTTCGGTTTAAGGAAATAAAAAAAATTATCACAAAACATGACCAAGTCCCTTTAAGAGCATTTTGGCAATTGCAAAGGAAATTGAGATGGCACTCATCTCTGTAAGAATGCATAAACAACAAAGCATTATAGTGCTGCAAATCAGATCACATTACATGCATATTTAGAGGATTAACTGGTCTATGTCTGCCAACAAGGAGTTTTATATACCAAAATGTTCGCAATGGTATGTAGTTTCTGGAATAGTTAATCATTTGGCTCAAGACCGATGCAGAACTGAGAAATCCAAGATGGCGTCCAAGATGGCCGCCAAATCAAAAAAAATATCGAGTATTAGTATTTGCCTATTTCCATTACTACATTTGAATTTTCAATAACATATATCTACTGATATGTTAGTAGGTAAATAACCAATGCAAGATAAGTGTATTTTATTACTATTTTTGTCGTTTTTGTTTATTTATTAAGCTAAAATATGCTTAATTATGCGCAAAATAGGGGTTTGGGTTAGCATTTTTATATGTAGACTGAAACAAACATCTGTATTTTTCTGTTTAAATGACAATACAGAATATGGGTATGCAGGTATAATGTTTTCCTGAACAAATAATTTATAAATGTGTATGAAATGACACCGAAAGTCAGATTTAATTATCACATGGCAGTATATGAGTAAAATTTACGTTTTAAAGTAATTTAGTACTAACTGCAGAACTTGAGTTATAAATAACGCGTGTTATTTAAGAAATGCGTTATAGTTATATTACACTGGAAACAAGTGGTGGCATTCTTTTTATTCATTGTCAGAGCTTTCAGTGTCCTCGACAAAGACGGATTCAAGTGTGTAAACGTTCGTGCACATCATGTCGTCTGTGTTAGTATTTCCTGTGCAAGAACATGCCACTGTGCATGGTTGTCTGTTTGCAAAGCAAACACATGTTTCGCTACATATTTCGCATCCGCAAACGAGGTCGTTCAAGAGTTCCGGTGCAGCGGCTGGCTGACTCATCATTTTTGGTGTCAACCCAACTTCGTCTATTTCATATCCAAAGTCGGTAAATGGAGGAAGATTGTGTTGCGCTGTAGTGGCGTGTCTCCATATCCACAACTGGATCACACATCTTTGCAGATGAAGATTGAGGGTGGCTGCGGTGGGGGGAATGTTCCTGGGATGAACAGAGGACTATTAAGTTAAACTACAAAATGAATTAATCAAAGGTGTTCGTCACATTGCCTGGATACAGTAATACATTTCTTTTTTCTTTTCTATTATCGATATTTTTCTATTTTTTTATTTTGGTCAGGCCTAAAAAAAATCTGTTTGGTTAGGGTTACATCCTTTTCAAAAATAGGAAGGGTAGGTAAGATATTTTTTTTTTTTTTTTTTGTAATGCTTTATATGAGAATATCATTTTCATCATTGGAGAATGGTGTTAAAGTTATCTTCAGTATTAGCATTTAAGGTTTTAACTACATATTAAAAAGCAATTAATTTTATTTTTTTTAAATTTTACTCTTTTTTTTCAAACTGACTATAAAAACGGTAGGTTCGGCCTTTTCCGTAGGTAGGGTCGGGTAACCCGAACAAAATGTATTTTTTTCGGCCTCAAAATAGTGAATATATGTCATTTAAAATATATTCCACAATTTTCCATGAAAGAAAATTAGTATAATATATAAATATAAATAAATATAATGTTACTTAATAAATATACATGTGTAGATGAACCAAACGCATGTATACACACAAAATACATGCATGTTTCTACAATTATATAGATTATTATTTAACACGGCGTATTGGTAAACAGCTCTTTTTTATAAATAAAACATTTTGCACTTCTTACCTGTGAAACGTTTTTGCGATGAGATCGCTGTCAAGGAAACAAGTCAATCCTGTGGTGCATATTAAGCCACTTTCAGTTGTCTCATGAAATTTCATATTCGGCTTTGATGGTATGTGTAATTCCAGAACCAGTCTGACCCGAAATAGGCACGCTCAAGACTTCTCTGTGATTAACACTTTCGGTCCAAATATTACAGTTGTTGACACTTGTACGCGAAATGTCTCGCGGAGTTCATGGACCAATGACATGAGCCGTTATAAAACCTTACTCTGAAAACGGAGGTCAAGGGTGGTATAAAAAATCTAGGAAAACAGAAAAATGGGAATAAAATAAAAAAACAACGTATGATAGGCAAATTTATTCGCGGGCTAAGGTGGAGTGTTCGGAAGATAGATATCATATCCTTAAATTCCGATGGCTGTTAATCTACAGAAGTTCTTTTGAACTGAGTAATAAGATGAATACGTGACCCGGGTAGAGAAACGTTCAATACCATGTTAGTATGTATTATACAGTACAAAGAGAATATTTTAAAAAAAATCAATATAAATCAATATTTTTTCACATATTCGGTGTAATAATGTTTAGTAAGGAATTATAAGATTATTTTTTTTGGACTTTTTAAAAAAAATGATTAAGTTTAAAAATCCAGTGCCAGTGGTTAAACCCCGGCCAAATGCCCCCGCAACCCAGAGACTCTATATAAGGCCCAATCTCCGCTAAATTTGGCGCTATGACAAAACCACCGCGGTCACCCGGCCCTGCGGGGGCACCTGGAAAGTAGCAACACGGCCCTTTTCCCCGGCTATTTCCGGTACACCCTCGGACCAGGGAGATGGGGGCGTGGTTACAATTGACTGGTGCATAACATACTTATCAAGGGTTTTTATATGATACTCGGGACTCAAGCAGAAGTACGCAGAGAGTACAAAGACATCTTTAAAAAATATATATAAGTATTTGAATAGTACTAATGCGCGTTAATTCATTGACTTTGTTCAAAGTAAAACTGACTTTGCTTCAATTTCCTTGACTCTGCTTGACTCAGATATTGTATCATGCAAATATCATGCAAATATGCCTCATTCTCGTTCTCAATAAGCCATTTATACGACAAAATCATCTTTTCGGGATTAAATAACGATTATAAGTGCTACTAAACTGACTTTGTTAAAAAACACACCTGACTTTGCTTGACTTTGCTAGGCTTTGCTTGACTTTGCTAGGCTTTGCTTGGCTTTGCAGTGTTTAGTTAGGACCCGAATATTGGATTGATCAAATATGTAAAGTATTAATTAACAATCTGTTAGTTCACACTGTCTAATAACTAATTGCAGAGCTGTTAGGAGCCTCTAAATTTAACAAAAAGGCAACATAATGATAAGGCAAAGTATTGAAAAAGTCATTTCCTCATGTAGTTGACAGTTTAAAAATAGTTTACAATATAGGTTAGGTTAGATCATACTGAAAGGTTTTTATAATTGCCTCTACAACAAATTGTGTAAATAATTAGAAGATCTAAACAAAAACAAACAATATGAAGTATAAATATTGATATCAACCATTTAGAATATGCTTTCATGTGGTTTAATAGAGACTAAAGTATCAGTGAATAAAAATTGATATTCAACAATTTCACATTTTAACATAGCAATAAAAGATCATATATTGTTGTTTTATTCTTTATTTGGGAAGTTTTGTAATAAAAGGAATGAGAGTAAACTTGATTGCTGTATATATGATCTATCTTTATTAAAATCAATCTTTCTGTTTAGATTTTAATAACATCAGAAGTTGTTAGGGGGGAAGACATCAATTGTGTGGGTAAATACTGAAAAAAACACTTAAAGCTGCATTAAAAAAAAGAAAAGATTTTTTCGCAAAAGTTGTTTGTTTTTTTCTGGCTAAAACTGCACAAAGGTTTGCAAAATATTTTTAGTAAAAAATATATTTAGTAAAAACGCAGTGCTTCGCAAAAGCTGCGCTTTTTTCCCCAAAAAGGCACAAAGCTTCGCAAAAGCTGAGCTTTTTTAAACCAAAAAACGCAGCTTTTGCAAAGTGCTGCGCTATTTTGGCCAATACCGTTCAATGCTTCGCAAAAGCTGCGTTTTTTTCACGCAAAAAGTGCAGATCTTTGCAAAAGCTGCGCTTTTAAAAAAAACGCAGCTTTAGCGAAGAGCTGCGCTTTTTGTGGCATAAAGCTTCGCAAAAGCTGCGCTTTTTTGGCCAATACCGCACAAAGCTTCGCAAAAGCTGCGCTTTTCTGGTAAACACGAAGAAGCTACGCAAAAGCTGCGCTTTTTAAAAAGCTGCGCTTTTACAGTGAACAATTTAGAAGCTTCGCAAAAGCTGCGCTTTCTTTGGCTAATACCGCATCGTTTTGCGAAGCTTTTAGCGTCGTTTTGCGAAGCTGTAAGCGTCGTTTTGCGAAGCTTTTTTGGCCCGGGGTATTCGTCATATTGGCGCCCTGTTTTTGTCAACACACAAACACGTCATGAGATTGCAGAACTAAGCCATGATGGGGAACAGTAATGTGAATTTTTTTTAATCAGTTTAAACTGTTCATATTCTGAATTGCGCCGACACAGTTTATAAAGAGTGAACAGTATTGATACTCATATTTTGCAACAAATTCTTTCATTAGTATAACTCGTTTACAAAATGACTTTAAAATAGTGTATATAATACATTTCTCCCCTCATCCAATTCCTACCGCCAACAGACGAATTAAAAGGGATGAAGGTGTTTTATAACTGGCTTTGGATGAATCTTATTTTGTGTAAACGGATTGGATATGAGCATCATAATATTTTTGCTTGATTCTTTTGAATCGGAATCTGCCATTATCCGACTTTAGGTATGACGTCACCATTGCGTCATATGTACTTCCGTTGTGTGGAAAATTCTCAATAAACAAATAATGTTCTTATGACTGATAGACATGTTTTCGCATGCTCAATACACTGTAAATAAAAAATATCATTATTCCTGAAACTTTTATATCTTGAGTATCTATACTTGCTTGATTTATCACTTAGAATAGAGATTTAAGCATAGACTGCTGCCCTATAGTTGAAAGGTCATTTTGGAAGAACTGTCATGGCGGACTGTGCAATTTTTAGAGTTTGTTTTTCAAGTGGAGAGATTTTTCTTAGGAATAACTTGACCCCCCCCCCCTTTTTATTGGCTTAAAAGGTAATTTAAAGCTTGTACTTTAAGAATATATATGTTTATCATAGTCTGCATTCGCTCGAAATGCCTTTAAATGTTGTCTAAAAATAATCATTTCACATTGAATTATAGAGGAAATGACAATGGTGGTGTGTAACCTAAAAGGGACCAAATTGCTTTGTTTAAAAAGTGTCATTTTTGGCAAGAAATATAATGCATTTCACTATTTCTGGCAATTTTTCACAATTAAATGCATTTATCTCGTCCGGTTGATCAAAATATGCTATTTCCTGGTTTTCACAACTTTTCCCAATTTATTTTAAAAATTGAGTCGTCTGCAATGTTATGAGCACTGAAATTTGGTGAAAATTTGACTGCGAGAACTTAAAATGTGTGCAAAGATGTGTAGAATGCCAGTTGAGTCCAGGTTCAGTTGAAAAACATCAAAGAATGGCATTTTGGGCCAAAACGCCTTAGAAAATACAGACGCACAGGCACTTGGGTGACAGGCAGTGGAACTGGAAAACCTGACACAGACTATCAGGCTGAGCTAGTTTTGGGTGTATTTATGTATGAAGGACTAATCGAAAGTGTTTTTCATAAAAAATGCAGGGACGGGTTTAGTTATTTATCAGCGTTAGGTAAATAACCAATTATGCCTTGTGCAAACTGACACAGGCCTTCATATCTAAAAATGTTTAAAATACGTTTTAGTATCATATTTCATTGAGCCAAGTGATTGATTTTACAAAACAAAACTAATTTTCAAATTATTGTGATTATCATTAAATTAACCTCATTAAAAGGTCTCATAAGTCTGTAAATGGAGAACATTACTCAATTTAACCCAAAACCTTTGATTGTTATGCATTTCGAACTCCTGTATGGAAACGAACTCGGCAATGTTGACCCCGTATATGTATAGAAAGCAAGATTGGTAATGTAATACATGTACAATATTGATATGCTTTAAACAGTCGAGTTTAACAGTCACTGTTTTCTAATAGTATGTATAAAATAAGTATTCAATCAAAACCTTAAGTTTCTACCCTCTGAAAATTTGCTTTAAAAATAACTTCGCATTCGTAATATATCCATCAGTGATAATACAGATGTACTTGTTTGTTCCACTAGGCACGTTCAAAGGAATCTTTCTTATCATATATTTCCCACAATTGCAAATTGTATTGTTAAGCAAAAACGTTTTTCAAATGTGATTGTGTTGCGATTACTGATATAAGTTTTGATGCCAGTAAAACTTTAAGAACTGTACGTACGTAAAAACAAGAAAAAAAGTTGATGCATAGCATCAAGTCGGCGCAATGAAATTAGAAGAAAAACGTGCATGCAGATAACCAAAAATGGTTATTATTTCAATGATAATATTTTTTTTGTTGGGTGTATATATGTTCGAAGGACATTATGGTTAATAATATTGTTACAATAGCCCGGTATTATAGATATTCTGTTTTTTTCCAAGCTAATCCTCCGGTTAAAACTAAATTATACCAAAAATATACGTACGTTTTTTCTGAAGAAATAGAGTCAATGGACTTATACATAGATTTCAATACCATGGAATTCACCTTTTATTTGTACCGGCATGTTATATGAATTCCTTGATTTATATATTGTATAAGTTTTGTAACACATTTCACTCATACGAGTATAAAGAACGGGGATAAAAATACTATACATCAAGCGGATATTATCTGGAGTTCATTCCTTCGAATGACATTTTTAAAACAAACAATTAATCTCAATGTTATTTTTTAAAAACTCGGCATTTTTGCTGTCGCCAAGAAAGCTTTCTGCGTAGGAGGTTTACAAACATAAAGGATATTGTAATAGTATCGTGTAATCTTCATCTATTTGGGCGGAAGTTGATATCAATCGGAACACCTCGGCCTGTATCTATCTCGGAGATGGCCGAGTTGTTATGATTGAGTTGGTATTTAATATCAAAATTTTCAATATGATAAGCAGGGCTATTATAATTTAAGGTTTCTTTATCAATTAACGTGTACAGTTTTACAAAACATACTAAACTTCATATTTTATCATGCAACGTGGAAACTATTGAAAGCATTGTTCTGCAATTTATGAACTCGTCCCTTAGTTGTAATATTTCTAAAGGTATATCAACTATAGTCGGCGACTAATCATGGATCCTAGAACGACGTACAGATTGCATGACTAACTTATGTCTTTGACATTCATTTCGAAAATACTGTCAGATTCTAAGATCGATATATTGCCTGTACATATAAAGTAAACATCCGTTTTTAAAGATCAGAATCTTTGTAAGGTAACTATGGTTATTAGTATGTATTGCAGTATGATAATGCTATTAAATGACACGTTGGTTTTACAAGAATATGCGCAGTTATGATTTACAATTCTATTTTGAGAATCCAGTAAAATCAACAGCAACAGCAACAAAAACAACAACAACAACATTATCAGTAGCTGTAGCAGCAGCACTAGTAGTAGTAGCAGTAGTAGTAGTAGTAGTAGTAGTAGTAGTAGTAGTAGTAGTAGTAGTGGTAGTGGTAGTGGTAGTGGTAGTAGTAGTAGTAGTAAGTTAATACGATGTTAAGTATATAAACAATCGTATATATGAATACATAACTTGTTATTTAAGCTTTAATAATTAATCATCCAAATATTACAAATGACATATGAGAACCAAAAATGATTGCCAATACTTATAGAAAATAAGGCAAATAGTTCGATACAAAAAAAAATGAAATAGCATTAACCTCAAAAGTATAATCATGCAAAATCACATTAAATTATGACTGCAATATCGTCTGACTAGTAGACGACTTACGTTGACACACTAAATGTACGAAATGTACAGCTGGTATGGGTAATTAAGCCTTCTCACGAAGTAAACATATCGCTGATAGCACGTACATAAAATTAGATATGGGTTTACGCGCATGCGTCGAGTACTAAAAGCAATGCTTATGTCACTCATTTCTTTCGTGAACATTCTGCGGTCAGATTACTTTCTTGTAGCCTGGCTTTCGCTCCAAACAATTGCGAATGCACATGGGACACGGATATTAAATATACTGTAATAGCATTGTGTACAGTAAGTGAAACTGTCTTAGCAACTTTTGAATTAACTGTTGATTAATGTAAGGAAAAACAATAATGTGATCACTTTTAACAGAGCTAACTTTGTTTCTCATTGTATGTTTATTGTTGAACTTTCATTAACAATACATTCGTTTGATGACCTTGATTATTTTAGTGTAGTGGTTTAAGGTTATAAAACTGTCGACCATACATCTGTGGCCTTGGTCAGTATTAGGTTATTATGTTCGCTAGCACATTTAATATGATACTAAGCAGGGACGGATCCAGGATTTGGTCTTGGGAGGGGCGTAACATTTTGCCATTTGTAGATGCTGCTCAAGCCTTATAGGACAGCTATTATGAGCTTTTTATTCTTTGTGTTTAAGTTATTGGACACTAAACAGCGTTGGAGCGAGCGAGAGAGAACAGTAAAGTATAAACACGATTTCGTCGATGAATAACTTAAGTGCATATACAAGCATATCTTTATTCTGATAGAGGATCTAGAGGTAGCATACGGCGAGGATATTTTCTGGCATACATATTTATTATCTGCTCTAAATATAAGTTAATATCTCTATGAATAAACAGAAGCATCAACGCATTGAATCGATCCTGTCCCATTGTACTTCTGTGAGCGTTTTTGATAAATCTCAACGATTAATTTGATCTTTCAACCCTTGCAGATGTAACTGATGTTAACATCATCAACGTTAGAATTTTCATAATGTTCGGGTACATGAAATTGCACGTCTCCGAAAGCGTTTCTGTTATCGTTCCCGGCTTTTCGTCTTTATTTCCCCAAGTCCGTTTCCAAAGCTTCAGCTGTTGCTGGAATGTTTCCGGCTGCGGCATGTCATCTTGGTAGTGGGTTACTAGTGACCTGACAGAGTCTTCCGTTAATTTGTCGATGTTGTTGGGCAACAGACAGAGAGCCAAACATGCTTGCCATTGTCATTGTATTAAATCGCATGTCCAGTTGTTGAATAAGTGAATCAACAAAGGGGTTAAAACTGACTCTAACAAAGTACTCTTCGGTATTGTAAGCTGGGACATTATTTCTCTGGGTCTGTCTGCCACACCGTCTAGGCATTTGAAGGCAAACGAGACCTACTTTCTGTGCGTTTTTAGACGACTCTTGAAATATGATTTCAGTATCGGTATTTCTGGCAGCAGATACAGCTCTTTTGCCAGTATTGACCATTTTATACGCTCAATGATGCCCAGTGTTGAGCCCTGCAGTTTACTGCTTAACCCAGATTCATATCCGAACATGTGTAAAACTGTGTGGAAGCACATTATAAAGCCCGAGTCAGTGATACGCTTCAAAAGGCCGTACGCATCAGTGGTCGCTTTTGTATCCCAACCAGTTTCAGTTTGTCCAATTGCTTCTACATAGTGTGAAAGTCACGCAAAGTATAATTTTTTTCTACCCATCTAGTTTCACAAAAAACATGAAATTTCGATTTTGTAATTTGATCAGATTTTGCCACATTAGAATTGACATCGGCAATGGCTTCCTCTAACCGACTTCTTCGTTTTGGTGAGTATTTGAAAAATAAACCAAGTTGTTTAAGTGTATCAAGCATGAATTGAATTTCCTTAATTATGCCCCCCTTCGAAGAAGAGGGGTATATTGCTTTGCACAGGCATGTCGGTATGTCGGTCGGTCGGTCGGTCGGTCGGTCCGTCGGTAGACCAAAGCTTGTCCAAGTGATAACTCAACAATTCCTGGACGTATGGTCATCAAACTTCACATGAAGGTTGGGCCTGACCAGCAGATGACCCCTATTGATTTTGGGGGTCATCGGGTCAAAGGTCAAGGTCACAGTGACCTTTAATGTTAAAATAATTTTAAAGCATGTCCGAGTGATAACTCAACAATGCCTGCACCCATGGCCCTCAAACTTGACATGGAGGTTGGGCCTGACCAGTAGATGACCCCTATTGTTTTGGGGGGTCATCAGGCCAAAGGTCAAGGTCACAGTGACCTTGAATGGTAAAAAGGTTGTCCGAGTGATAACTTGACAATGCCTGCACCCATGGCCCTCAAACTTGACTTTGAGGTTGGGCCTGACCAGTAGCTGACCCCTATTGTTTTTGGGGCCCATCGGGTCAAAGGTCAAGTTCACAGTGACCTTGAATGGTAAAAGGTTGTCCGAGTGATAACTCAACAATGCCGGCACCCATGGCCCTCATAATTGAATTGGAGGTTGGGCCTGACCAGTAGATGACCCCTATTGTTTTTGGGGGTCATCAGGCCAAAGGTCAAGGACACAGTGATCTTGAATGGTAAAAGGTTGTCGGAGTGATAATTCGACAATGCCTGCACCCATGGCCCTCATAATTAAATTGGAGGTTGGGCCTGACCAGTAGAAGACCCCTATTGTTTTAGGGGGTCAGCGGGCTAAAGGTCAAGGTCACAGTGACCTTGAATGGTGAAAAGTTTTCAGAGTGATAACTTGACAATGCCTGCACCAATGGCCCTCAAACTTGACTTGGAATTGGGCCTGACCAGTACATGACCCCTTTTGTTTTAGGGGGTCATCTGGCCAAAGGTCAAGGTCACAGTCACCTTGAATGGTAAAAGGTTGTCCGAGTGATAACTCGACAATGCCTGCACCCATGGCCCTCAAACTTGACTTGGAGAATTGGCCTAACAAGGAGATGACCCCTATGGTTTTCGGGGAT
This sequence comes from Mya arenaria, assembly GCF_026914265.1. Taxonomy (NCBI): domain Eukaryota; kingdom Metazoa; phylum Mollusca; class Bivalvia; order Myida; family Myidae; genus Mya; species Mya arenaria. Next base: position 34,424,480 of record NC_069126.1, read on the forward strand.
CATCTGGCCAAAGGTCAAGGTCACAGTGACCTGGAATGGTAAAAGGTTGTACGAGTGATAACTCGACAATGCCTGCACCCATGGCCCTCAAACTTGACTTGGAGGTTGGGCCTGGCCAGAAGATGGTCCCTATTGATTTTAGGGGTCATTGGGCTAAAGGTCAAGGTCACAGTGACCTGGAATGGTAAAAAGTTATCCAAGTGATAACTCCACAATGCCTGCACCCATGGCCCTCATAATTGACTTGGAGGTTGGGCCTGGCCAGAAGATGGTCCCTATTGATTTTAGGGGTCTTGGGCCAAAGGTCAAGGTCACAGTGACCTTGAATGATAAAAGCTTGTCCGAGTGATAACTCAACAATGCCTGCACCCATGGCCCTCAAACTTGACATGGAGGTTGGGCCTGACCAGTAGATGACCCCTATTGATTTTAGGGGTCAAATATCAAGGTCACAGTGACCTTGAAAGCGAACTCGACAATTCCTGGACCTATGGTCATCAAATTTGACATGAAGGTTGGGCCTGCCAAGTAGATGACCCCTATCGACATTGGGCGTCATCAGGCCAAAGGTCAATGTCACAGTAACCTTTAACGCAAAAAAGTTAATAAATCTTCTCCCACTGATATCTCAACAATGCCTGAACCTATGATCATTAAACTTGACATGGATGTTAAGCCTGACCAGTAGATCACCCTTATTGATTTTAGGATTCATAGACCCAAAGGTCAAGGTCACAGTGATCTTGAATGGTAAAAGGTTGTCCGAGTGATAACTCAACAATGCCTGAACCCATGGCCTTCAAACTTGACTTGGAGTTGCATCTGACTTGTAGATGACCCCTTATGATTTAAGGGGTCATTGGGTCAAAGGTCAAGGTCACAGTGACCTTGAACGAAAAAAACTTGTCTGTGTGATAACTTGACAATGCCTGCACCCATGGCCCTCGAACTTGACATTTAGGATTCTGGCGACCAGCTGATGACTCTGGATTTTGAGTTCATAGAGTCAAAGGTCATGGTCATAACACACTCTATCCTCACACTTTAATGGTCATAATCTTAAAACTGCCAACAAATCAGCTGTCATTTCGGTCCATGCATATTTCATTCAATTGTCCATATAATCCTGACAACATGGCGCTCAGGGGGGCATAATGTTTGACAAACATCTCTTGTTTTACAAGATTTGCACAATGCCAGATTAAGATCATGGCTTGAACAGTAATGGTAGTTTGCCTTTGGTGAGATCAACTTAAACTGTGCCACGCATCCGGTCTGTTTTCCCGACATATTACCAGAACCATCCATTGTTTGCGACCTACACAATTGAACATCAAGACAAGCGTCCATCAAGGATTTCACAATTTTATCACACATTGCCGCGCCGGTTATTTTTTCACACTCTACAAATTCAAGCAAACGTTCTACTGGTCTATTATACCGTATATGCCTAGCTGTTCCCAATTTGAACTATCCGTGACCTCATCACATTGAAAACCAAAATAAGGTCCAATCGTTTGGTTCACTTCATCAACAATACACTTTTGCAAGTACTGTTTCATGCAATCAAGAATGTCATTTTGTGAGCTTTTAGAAGTATATGAAGCGTTTTTTTGCACAGTTCTCTAGATGATCTTTAAGTGTTGATTCCCCAGAGTCAGCTCGAAAATCTTCCAGAGCCTTGAAGTTACCCTTGTTTAAACTTTTGGTTGTGTCATCGTCACGATGACCCCTCATTGAAATTCCCTGACGACCGCACAGCTCAATTCATTTTAATATTGATTTCAATATGTTCCTGTTTTAACTTATTCATTCTGCATTACAGTCTTCAATATTCAAGTCAATCCTTGCTGAAGGGTTACAGAATGTTTTTTATAAATGCTGTCAACTTTGCTTTTCAGTTAATGTGGTATTCATTACTTGTGTGAGACTTTAAATCAGTAACAGCGTCTTTCCAATTTCGATATGCGTCTTTAACTAATAAGTTGGGACGACGATGTGCAGTGTCCAGGAAAACCAAACACGCAAGACAAAATAATCCGTCCATTTCCTCATAATAACATATAAAGTCAAATTTGTTAAACTATTCCCTACAGCAGTATCTTTTCATCTGCTCTGCTGTACTGGCGGATGTCATGGGTTCATATGATGACATGATCTGGTGTAAACGCGTGTCTTGCCCGTTTGCGTGAAAGAACGCTCTCTTGTCTGAAATAAAGATTTGCATTGTTTTAGTATTATAAGAGAGTATATATATGACAGCAACTGAGTACAATGTATCAACCAAATAGCTGATATGATTTATTTATTTATGTATTTCTCACGTAATCATTTTATTTCCTTTGAAATGATTTCTATTAGAATGGTATGACGATTTTACATATTTACCTTTCTATAATGATTAATGTAGCTGTTACTTCGAATGGCATATTGGCGTCTGCGGAGATAGACCCTGCAAGGTCTTTTACATATTTGAATAAGTCATTAATTTTAAAGAACTGAAGTACTACTGCTCTTCCTTCGGGTTTGCACATTCCAGCGTCGTCGCGACTATGGGATTCCAAGACAACGAACGTGTTATTCACTTTTTTTGGTGCGATAGTAGCCCCAGGTGAATTACCTAGTGTCAAGATCAATGATGACGTTTCCTCAAAGCAATCATTCAAAGCAGAGATAACACAAAATGTTAAACTCTCAGCATCGTTAGATGTTTGAGATATGAGTCCACTTCTTGGGCCATAAAAAGAGCAGGTGTAAGATTTATTGAAAATGAATACACTTGTGGGGAATTCTTGTATCGTCATGCCACTTTGGTTCAAGCATATTAAGTTGAACAAAGCTGTTCCTTGATGGAGTATGTCGTCGACATCAGGTGTGCATTTCGGAATCCCATCTTTAGCTAGAAACGACATTGCTATGCAGAGGCACTGGCTCCCGCCATTGTCGATGTCACCTTGTTGCAGACTACCTTTGGTCAAAAGCCTTAAAGGGGAATGAAACAATCATTATTATCTTCACTGTAAAATAGTTTATCAATGTATGTGCGTGAAGTTAGCACCGTAGCACCGTATCACCGTATCACCACCGATATATTGTCATATCAGTATACTTGTAGTATAAAGAGTCTCTTATTTCTGGATATGACACCTATTACACTGTGGGGGGCAAGACCTAGCCATAGGTAAAAGTTGTATGTGAATAATCTATGATTTTAGGCCGGCAATGCCGTATTTGGATAAAGGCACATTATGGTATTTGCCACATAGTCAGTAACTCGTATACAGGGGAAACCTTAATATCAGGGATGTGTCCATAGCAATCTATGCCACCGTGTAGCCAAAACATAGGTGATAGAACATGTTAATTTCCTAGGATTATAACTGAATATGCGGAATAAGGAGATGAAATAGGTTCCGTATGACTATTTATCGCTTGAAATGGTATAACTATCAATGGTGCGAAAAACCTCAAAATGAGCATGGAGACATAACGACCTGTGTCATCATGTAGCCGAGGACTAGGCCTAGGTAATAGTTTATGTGAATAACCTAGGAATTTAGGCAGGCTTTGCGGTAGGGGAACATGGAATAGAGCCCCAATATGTATTCGCCGCATAGTCATTTATTTGTTATGGCACGTAAACATTAAAACGAGCAAAGGGACCACAGTGACATGTGTCACTATGTAGCCGAGACCAAGTCCTATGTGATAGTACATATGAAAAACATAGGATTTTAGGCACGCTATGCGAGATACGTACATGTAAAAGGCTCTTAATGCCTATTTGCCTCATAGTAATTACATGTTATGGTGCAGAAACCTTAAAACGAGAAACGGGACCAAAGCGACCTATGTCACTATGTAGCAGAGACCTAGTCCTAGGTGATAGTACATATGAATAACGTAAGAATTTAGGCAGGCTATGCGAGATAGGGACATAGAAATGGCTCCCATTGTATATTTGCCTCATAGTCATTACATGATATGGTGCAGTAACCTTAAAGCGAGCAAGGGGACCATAGCGCCTTATATCAGCGTGTAGCTAACACCTAATCCTAGGTGATAGTACATATAAATTACCTAGGATTTTAGGTAGGCTATGAGTGATAGGGACATGATAAAGGGTCCCAATCCCTATTTGCCTCATATTCATTACATGCTATGGTGCAAAAACCTTAAAACGAGCAAGGGGACCAAAGCGACCTATGGCAGGTCGTTGCTTAAACCTAGTCCTAGGTGATAGTACATATGAATTATCTAGGATTGTAGGCAGGCTAGGCGATATAGGGACATGGAAAATGGACCGTTATGCCTATTTGCCTCATTTTCATTAAATGCTATTGTGAAGAAATCTTATAACGAGCAAGGGGACCATAGAGACCTATGACAGTTCGTTGCTTAGACCAAGTCCTAGGTGATAGTACATATAAATTAACTAGGATTTTATGCAGATTGTGCGAGAAAGTGACATGGAAAAGGCTCCAAATGACTATTTTTACCTCACATTCATTAAATGTTATGGTGTAGAAACCATAAAACGAGCAAGGGGACCATAGCGACCTATGTCAGCTCGTTGAATGAACCTAGTCCTAGATGATAGAACATATGAATTATCTAGGATTTTAGACATGAAAAATGCTCCCAATGCCAATTTGACTCACATTTTTTACATGTTATTGTGCAGAAAGCATAAAGAAATTAAGGGGACCAAAGCGACCTATGTCAAGAGGTAGCTTAGACCTAGTCCTATGTGATAGTACATATGAATTACCTAGGATTTTAGGCAGGCTATCCGAGATAGGGACATGGAAATGGGTCCCAATCCCTATTTGCCTCATATTAATTACATGTTATGGTGCAGAAACCTTCAAACGAGCAAGGGGACACCAGCGACCTATGTCAGCCTGTAGCTTAGACCTAATCCTAGGTGATAATACATATGAATTACCTAAAATTTTAGGCAGGCTATGCGAGATATGGACATGGAAAAGGCTCACGATGCCTATTTTTACCTCATATTCATTAAATGTTATTGTGCAGAAACCTTAAAACGTGCAAGGAGACCATCCGACCTCTGTCAGCGTGTTTCTTAGACCTAGTCCTAGGTGATAGTATATATGAATAACCTACGATTTTAGGCAGGCTATGCGAGATTGGGACATGGAAAAGGTTCCCAATGTATATTTGCCTCATATTCATTACATGTTATGATGCAGAAACCTTAAAACGAGCATCGGGACCATATCGACCTTTGTCAGCATGCAGCAGAGACCTAGTCCGAGGTGATAGTACATATGAATTACCTAGGATTTTAGGTATGCTATGCGAGATAGGGACATGGAAAAGGCTCCCAATGCATATTTGATTCATATTCTTTTTTTAATTTTAATTTTATGGCGTCACATTGGGAATGTGACGTCTGTCATGTTAGCCTAAAATATGTTAACACCTAAACAAATGCGCGGCTAAAATAATTCTAAAACTGTGCATTTTGTAATACATACACATGACAGAGGCTTGGAACTATCCCGGAATACGATGAAGATGTTTGCCGTTACATAATGTCGTATCCCGGAGAGCAATGCTGATTTGTGATAAATGTATATTTATATACTTGATGTATGCTTATTAATGAAAGGCTTTGATAAATTACCGCTTCAAATGGCCACATTCAGGATAGGATACTTACACATTCATAAGTTTACAAAATGTTACCATATTTTTAAATGTAATTTATTCAAGAAATATATTGTATATATGTAGCATAAGTTTATAGACCTAAACATAAAGATAATGCTACTTATCTTTATCTAAAAGTAAACACATTGGATACTCAACAACATTGCTGAACGAAAAGCCCTCTTTTCCCCTGTAAGTAATCACTGTTTTCTCTCCTGGACCTCTTATACCATCCAAAATGTTACCCCTGTGTACCCCCCGTTAATACGGATGTTCGGTAGCAGTCAATGGTTTGGTCATCATTCGATTGTTTATCGTAAGATGCGAATCGGGGATCCCAAGTTTCTATCTATAAGGCATTGAAGGTAAATTTCGAAAATATCTGTCTCTAAAAAATATAAAGATATTGTTTTTGTTAAACAGGTACTATGTTACGACTGTTTCTTATATAGGGCCAATTTAAATTCGAAACTGTGCTAGAAACACCCTCAATTTCAAATTGAAGCTAAGCTTTATAGCTGCGATCTCACAGATTGAATGTTTTGACAACTTTTTTTTATTTTTTGCCTTGAAACTAGATTTTTTTGCGTAAATATCTGCAAACCAATGATAAAAGACTGCTGACAAAAGATCAGATAGCAGCTTTACATATTTCCGTCCCAAAATTGATGTTTTATGCGTTTTTCTTAAACCGTTAGTTTAAGCCATAAAACATTAAATTTGGAATGGAAATATGAAGATCTGCGATCTAATTTTTTGTCAGCAGTCTTTAATCACTGGTTAACAGATATTTACGCAATGTTTTCCAATTCCAAGAACAAAAAATAAAAACAATTTTGAAAAAACGGTAATTCTGTGAGAGTGCAGCTTTAAACCTAACGTCTGCAACCCGGTGTTAATCAATCTCCAACGCAGTGTTCTCCATTAACAAGCAGAATAGATCACTGCATATGCCTGGAATGCAGTTATACATACTGTCTAAGTGCGTTTTCTTCCCTCTCGCTTTTGTAGTGTTGACCAAACCTTTGTTAAAATACAATAAAATTAATTATTTACAAATAATTTACATTTCATTTACCCAAATAAAGTTTTTTTTTATATTGACACGGGATGTTCATGTTGTGTGCTCATACACCTAACCGATGTATAAAGGAATGTTCATGTGTTCGTTTAATATGCTCAGACCAGAGTTTTCCCAGATCAATGGCCTATGTGAGGTTACGTGATTCCAAATTCTTACCACTCTGGTAATATTCATGGTAATTGAACATAAACTCGTTAATGCCTCGAACATGAGCCATCACAGTATATTGAGGCATAAGGCAATGCTCACGTGTTAATGTGCTCAAACCAGACTTTTCCGAATACAATGGTATATTTGAAGTTGAAGAGATTCCAAATGCAGACCACTCTAGCATAGTGGCAATAGCCATGATAATTGAAAGCAAACGTGTCAATGCCTAGAACATGAGCCATGAAAGCGTATTATTATTATCGATAGTTCACAATATAGGCCCTGAACCTAGTTTATCACTACACATTCTGTTAGGGACCCCTTAGTCGAATAATCGGGTCAGTCCGTCCCCAAAATGGCTTTTGCAGCAGCAAATTTCGATTTTCGAGCTCTATTTTCGGCTATTCAGTACAACAGCTCCAGCGATATAAATTGATCATAATGTAAGCCTCGTGGCCTAGTTCATCCCTACACTTAACGTTATGTTCCCTATGTAAAATAGTCGGGTCAGTTTGTCCCTATCCCGCATAGCCTGCCTAAAATCGTAGGGTATTCACATGTGCCATCACCTAGGGCCAGGTCTCGGCTACACAGCGACATAGGTCCCTATGGTCCCCTTGCTCGTTTCTGCGAAATGAGCTTTACACGTTTCCTCGAGATTAATGCTATTATTCTATTGATTTTGATGGTGATACGGTGCTAGCACCGCATCCCCGCGGTGATATGGTGATACGGTGCTACGGTGCTAACTTCACGCACATAATCAATGTACTATGATTAATTTGATAATTGCACGACGTATGAATTAGAACAAAAATACTCTGATTAGACTCGAACTCGTGACCGCATCCATGTTTGTTTACTAGGAATTAACGGAAATAATAATAAAGTATTGGAAGCAGGACTGGATAAAATACGGCAATATTGTCTGCAAGGGCTAGCGGGATAGGTATTATCTATATATCACTGTTTAATGTCAACTCCTTTTCCGAGTGTTACTGACATGAACGGTGCGCGTCGGCTTGTTATTGAAAAAAATTATAAAACACTGATACGGCAAATCACATCAGAAAAGTGAGAACTAGGGTATACAAGATAACACAATTTAGGTAACATGATAAAAAAGTGATTGGTGAACTGGTAAAAAAATATAAACACTGCTCGCTTATCTAATGCTTAAGGGTTGCCACAGCCACCTTGAATTTGTCTGGGGTGGGGATAGTGACAATATGATTTGGCAAACTTTTCCAAAGTACAACCGAGTGAGGATAGATTTAAAATTTGTGATTGTCAGTTTTTACTTGAATTTGTCTGAAACATAGTGGGTGCATTAGTCTGGTAATTCTTATTGGTGTTTGAATATAAGATGGCAGCGTAATAGCAACATGATGATGGAATATGTTGTAAAACAAGTCGGGAATCTAGTCTACGTTGTTCAAGTGAGCGCTAACCAAGACTTTCCTGCATGTTTGTAACACTGGAGAGAGGAGAGAAGTCATGTTTAACCCAACGTATAGCCCGACGTTGAACCATTTCAATTTTATTTGTTTGATTTTGTGTGTGGGTGGCAGGTTGTACTTGCACATTCTAACTGTGGACGAACAATTAAGAGTTGTTAACATTATCATGATAGAATATTTTTTATATAAAACTACAATAAATCCTAACCGCTTGTATATTTTCGTATAAATTTATACTTATTTTTGTAAGATTGTGGAATTTTAGGGGGGGGGGGGAGATAATACAAAGGTTGTTCTGGTGTCCAGAACAAATTGAGTTGACAATGTCACATTTATGGGAGAAAACTGGCTTAGTTCATCAAACGTTTTGTCAAGATTTCTTGTATGACATATAAGCTATGTATACTAGCCTCAGGTCAAAACGTTCTTAATAGTGTTGCAAAAAATTACAAAGTATAGTAGCACCATAATTTGGTATCATGATTATGTGCATACGTGGTAACATGTATAAATAAGTGTTACGTCTAGACAATAATCTCTGAAAAGAAAAAGTTTTCTTAAGCTGTTACTAGTAAAGATCTGTTTAAGAAGAAAAATATTCGGTTGGCTAGGATTTGTGATTTTAGCCACTACGGTGAATGGCCGACCATTTTTACACCATCTTTAATTGACAGTCTGCCGTTCTTATACATGTAACCCCGCTTGCAGTCAAACGTCTTCCAATATTTAGTTAGTGCTTGAATCCCTTATTAACTTTATAGTGTCTTCGCTTAGGATTTTTTAAGATTCGCGCTCAACTTTACAACACTGCGTTATTCAATGACGCCTGTTGCCGACAATAAAGGAATGATTCGGAACGGACATCAATGCTTAAAATAATAAGATAACGTCTTAAATTTACAGAAAAAGACATGACACCTATGACACATACTTTAGCACCAACTTATTCTGTTTCAAATTATGGTATTTTCATACTGTAGCGATTGGTTTTTAAATGTTTAGATAGTTTAAAACTGAAAAAAATGTGTTCGTTTTATGTTAAAACCCTGCAAGGCCCCAAACAGCCCTGGTTTATGAATATCTAAACGTTTGACTACTTGGCTCTTCTTTGTAGTTTCCATCGAATTATGATAAATTCATGTCAGATAAGCATGCATTGCGAAAAGAACTTTATGGTAATGTTGTAATCTCATTTGTAATTGAAACGATATTGCATTATTGCTGGCATTGATTGACACAAAATATATTCAAGTAATATGAATCATGTCAGCTTTAAAGGGACTAAACACCAGATCGTCCCAAAATCGGCTAATACAGTTTTTTCTCAAAATAAACCTAGAGTTGCCAATGTGAGCTAGTATAAAGCCGATAATGCATCATTTTAAATAATCAAGGTAGCACATCCCTAAAGAAAACCTCCACTTTCAACTCTTCAATTTTAATGCTTTATGCTATCTTGTTAAGCACAGGAAGACACATCTTTTAAGGGTTTCAATGTAGTGGTTCGAATCCAGCCAGAAGCACAAATATATTTTTTTAATTTTATTTTCTTTGTTTTCATTAGCTAACCTTTTTTATAATTTGCAGGCACGGCTGAATAGGTGGTTGGGAATTACAAACTTTATTATTTTTTAAATGAGACGGTAACACGTTTTAATTTTTTGGCATAATGTTCCCAAAAGATTAAAGATAATTATTAATAAAGAACAGGTCATGAGTATTTCTAGAATTTGTTGATTATGCTTTAAGCGTCGCTGTTCCATTTTTACGCGGTCAAAACAGAATGTTAAAATTGAAATAACATATGGCTATTTCAGTACAATATGATTATATTTGTTGGTGATGTGATCAATAATGTATTATTTCTGAAAGCAAATATAATTCTTGTTACTCTGATTACAAATTATTACCAAAATGTTGAAAAATAAATGAAATAAAGGTTTTCTCTTGTCTCTCTGGTGATTCTGAAATGGGAGTAGGGTAATTCAAATTAAAATAAAATTGTTATTTGAAGGTTAATTTCTTTTAAATTTTGTTTTTGAATCCAGGAAATGATACACATTAAGAAATTATCAAGCTGACCATAGCTTGAAATTGTGCCCATTAGGGGTGTGTTACCTTAAAGGAATTAATTACGCAACAATCAAATCGCTTTTCCGCTGAGTTTACCCGTTTAAACATTGCGCATAATGGTTTCCCAGTTTTAAAAGCGCGCAATGTTTATTTCCCCGAACACCTTGTGTGTTTAATAAGCATGTGAAAGGCACGTGATGGGTACAGATAAATAAGTCGACGCTATTTAAGTTGATGGATTTTACGTGGTAGGTCTACAACCCCAGTGCATTTTCAATAGGACAAATGCGCAAAAGCTGCGAAAGATGCATTGGTCGGAAAGCAATGTGAAACACAAGAAAGTAAGAATCAAGGCGTTGTGCTCATCGATATCAATTTTAAGTAGGTTTTTGACAAACAAATATTGCAGTTTTATCATCTGGTGTCTAGTCCCTTTAATTGATATGCAAACTTTAGGACGCATTATTAGCCCTTCTATTTTACTTGATTTCAGCGCGCCAACACCAGTGAGACCTAAATTGAGTAAATGTACTTCATATTTGTCCATCAGGATAACAACTAAAGCTTGAAAAGTAAGTATTTTCAAATACAAGTGTGCATAAAAACCAGTCCAAGTGTTCAAAACCACTGTAGTCAGTAGATCATTATTAGTATAATAATCAATGCAGTGAAGTTTAAGTATAGGTTATAGTTTATCTATTACAAATGAAACAAAAAGAAGAGATCATTAATAAGCCCCAACTGAAATGATAATATTCGTTCTATGTGTTACACTTGAACGGAAACCGACCTATAGGTTGAGTGTTGAAACTCAGGTATATAGATAATTAAAGGCTGAATTCCAAGGTATTTTTAATGGGAAAGTGTATAATAATAAATTTTAGTAATGTAAGAAAAAATATTTCTAATTAATAACAACTGTAATTCAGCTTAAAAAGTGCGATCAGAAACAAGTTAGCTCAAAAGAAGTAACTTGTTTCTAATGTAACATTAACAAGAGTAGTAGTTATAGTGCTTAATTTATCTTTAGCATGTATTTTGTGGTGGCTGATGTAATCTTTAAAGTAAAAAGCTTCATATGCAATTTCAGAAAATGCAGTCAACGATTTTGTTTCTCTTCTTTGCAATAGCGGGTCAGTATTTTTGTTTTACTACGAAATCCTCTTTAACATGTATTACCTAACCATTTGACTTATTATAGTGTATTATGCCACATATTTGTTCATGGTTTCATGATTAAACTGACCCACATACTTTAAAGCCTCAGATAAATGTCCACTTGCAAACAAACGGGCTTCAGAAAATAGTGTAGTTTTATAAACTAATTTTCATCAATCAATAATTAAGTCAACATTTATATTTTATTAAGCGTTGGTAAATGTATTCAAAATTACAAGTAGTCAGGGGCATGAGGATAGACCACGTTTTTTTTACTATATGTCTATATAAATCCGCCATCTTGGTGAGGACCGATCAGCAGACGATAGTTTTTTTACATGTGGATAATTCGAGTCTAGCAGAGGAGACGTTTTCTATACTCGTAGCGTCCACTGCCGGATTAAACCAGTTTACGTATTTTAATCGTTGTGCAATCGTTACCTATACCAGCTAACTATTTCAAAGCGTTGACACCTTATTATTCAATATAAATCGGCCATTTTGAAAGAAGAGTGCATTTTTGGAACCGCTAGGGCGTAACGCTATGGGATTACAAACGATATTTGCGAATTTGGTTTCAATAGTCATCATACATTTTATTTACATACAACAAATGTGTTTACATAAAGCAGATGCTGTTCAAATTCAAATACTTTTTATATACATGTGCTACACAGTATATTGTCAGGTTGTATAAATCAATACATGCTAAAATATACCTACCACAAAACACGCGTTAGTCATAGCAAAATGGTGTGAAATAAAACATATAGTGAATATTGCATACATATTCATGGTATCGACTCATGATCGTTGTAAGGAAGACATGGCATATTAACGATTTGTACCAACATTTATAGTCCATAGGGTACTTTTTGGAAATCATTCGTGATGAAGCGCTTGTCGAAAACAATTATATAATCCTTTGCTTCACTTTTTGTTACAATACAGCATTTTTCAGGGTTTCGTACAATTTTGTTTTCATCGACGAGAGTGACTGAGTCAATCTTGGTTCCGCACGTGACCATTGACGGTGTTTCATCAATGAGGTCACCTAAATAGTCGCCATGAGGAGGTTCCTAGTATCCAGGACGAGTGGTATAGACAACTGAATCAGTGTCACAGTACAAAACACGTTTTCCTAAAGGCTTCAAATAACAGTGCAACTTGAGTCTTGCGTGGGCTGGGGTTTATGCGACAATGACCACATTGGTTCTAGAAGCAGTTTCAATAAAGTCATGGCCATGAATCTAATCTTATTGTACTGCCTGGTCATTTACGAATCGAACGTTTTTTTTTTGTTTTTTTTTTTTATCTGATGTCATATTATCCATAAACAAAGCAGGATCGTCAGTGTACGGCGTGTGCGTAAGATTGGAGCGTTGTCCGAATTTTCCCCAGAATGAGTTTATCATCAGTTTCGCTAGGGACCTCAAACCTGGATTTTGTTGTATTTTGTCAAAATCAAGACAGATCCCTTCTTTTTCAAAATATTGCTGAATGTACGTCTGTTTCGATTCCTCATAAACGCACCAGTTGGGCCACCCGCTGGCTTCTTGCTTGACCTTTAAAAATGTGTTGACGTATTCGGTGAAAAAGCCGCCTTTTTTTAGACTTTTGTCGCATTGTGATATTTCACTGACTTCGTAAGTTTTAATTATTTTATTGAACTGGTGGTCACGATACCAGGTGTTAAATTTTGCTCGGCTTTTGGTTTTCATATTGTCATAGTTGTAGTACTTTATATCAGAAAGGTTCGCAATTACGGCATGTTGATTTCATTCACGATTGAACAGGTGTGGAAAATATTATTTGGCTATTTCAGTTTCTCCAAAGGCATTTGGCATGTCAGACAAAACCATTGGTATAAAGTTAATTGAATCAATCATTCTTATCCTACATGATGGCACCGTGATAGACATGTACTTCGATCCTGTTGTGATGACTTCCGGAAGTATGGCATTCTCATGAAGGTAATTCAAGACCGGATAACTGACATACCCTTTGAAGTTATGGCAAATAACGGTTGCGCCGAAATTTTGTTCTGAAAATAGCCATCTGCAGAATACCAAAGGGTGTTGGTATTTGATCCTGTAAATATTTGCTCATTTGTGCCACATGTCTTGCACTCAGATGTTGGCGATATATTTTTATTCATACAGAAACTGCAAACTTTCCGTACAACGCACATATTTGGTTTATGTTCCATAGCTCCACAACACGACTTTTCTCAACTGGTACACTTGTTGTCGACACCCTGGAGGTAAACCGATTCACACTCTAAAGAGAATCTTGGGTGCATTCAAAATCGAAGATAATGTACTTTTTGTCTCTTGATTTCACTTTGCCAGCCATATTATTGGGGTCTACTGCCTGTTGCATGTAACACTGATGACCTTCTGCGAAAAACTCGTTTTACAGTAAGTCTCTCAACACACATGATCGCGTGTATGTTTTGACTGATTTATAAATTGGTTTAATAGATAACTACATTCTGCCACTCAGAAACAGTGAATTACATACAAAAATTATGCCTCAGATAGATAAACTGATCTCTAAAGGATATAGTACCACTTCAGCCGTGACAAAAACGTTAAGAACGCACAAGAACTCTTTTCAAGGTTTATTTGATATGGAATTTACCGACGATGAAGAGGAGGAATCTGATGGTGACGTCAGTAGAGGAAACAAAAAATGTATTAATTGATACTAGTTGCTTGAAGTTGTTTATTCATGTTGTGAACTCTGAACAGTGAACATGGCTCATTGGAAATATTATTTAAAACAATTTATTATGACCCCAAACACGCTGCGGGGTTTGCAGAACGACAGAAATTGTATGAAGTGGTCGATGAAGAAGGAAAATTTAACATTGGCATGCATAGGATACGACAATGCTTGCATGATCAAGAATCCTGCAGTCTACACAAGCCAACTAGAAGGCGATCTCTGAGAAATCACATCATAAGCTCGGGAAAAGACGAAATGTGGATGGCTGACTTAATCGATATTGAAGTTTGCGGGCTGGAATCAAGGTTACAAGTACATCCTGTTGGTGATTGACACTTTCTCGAAGTACGTGTGGTTACAACCGCTAAAATACAAAACTGGCGAAGAAGTGGCGCAAGCCTTTTAAAACATCTTTGCAACGACTAGTCGCTCTCCGGTCAAGTTGATAACTGATAAAGGTATGCTTACACTAGTATTTTTGTTGTCTATTTCTGTGTATAATTATTAAGCAAGAAAGTTGTAATTTAATGTATTACTTGTACGTTAAAATCATTGTTGACAACTGCTACACAAACATTTTATTTTCAGGTCAGGAATTTAAGGCCAGGAAAGTCCAAGACCTAATGTTGAATAAGAAATCCATTATTTCCCGACTCAAAACGAAACTAAGACGTCTACATCAGAGAGGGCCACCTTAACCACCAAGACTCGTCTCATGCGCTATTTTTCATCCATGGAAACGGCAACATTTCTACCCGTGCTACAAGATATTGCTGACAATTATAACAAGACCTATCATCGAAATATTTGAATGCGACCTGTTGACGTTAAAGACGTGAATAAAGAAGAGGTGCGATTGGCAACATACTTTGCACACAATCCAAAGAACATCAAACAAGTCACAAAACTGATACCGTTCAAACTAAAAGTGAGTGATTATGTCCGCATCAGTCATCTAAAAACTGTGTTTACTCGAGCGTATGATGAGACATACTCAGGTGAATGGTTTAAAGTACACAAACGCTATCACAGAGGTACATTACCGATATACGAGATTTACAAAATGAAGATATTAAAGGAACGTTTGATCAAAGTGAGCTCCAGAGAACAGAATATAATCTAAACAGTGCATTCAAAATCGAGAAGATATTGAAAACAAAAGGCAAAGGAGCAAATAAACAGTATTTTGTGAAATGGAAATATTATCCAAAGAAGTTTAACAAATAGATAAACGCTGGTGATTTTGACTGATTTCATGAAAAATATATATTGTATATTTTCTTTAAAATGTGTATGTAACATTATTTAAATAAACTCTTCATATTTGTAATGTAACGCTGTAACTTGTAAATAAAATGAATGTAGTGTACTTTTGCCTTTGTTCTCTTTTCTTAATTTAAACGTTGAACAATAAAGCATTTATCAAGCAGTAGATCGCCTAAATATCGTCTGCTTGTTTAAATCTGTACACAGACTGATAAACTAGTGATCTGAACTATACTGATTTAACCCTTGCCCCGCTATATACCTATGCAACGGCTAGCAATGTTCATTCTCCAAAGGCCAAACTACAACTGGGATACATACTATGCTCTGATAGAAATGTTGATTTATGATTGGCTGTTCACAAAATAAGATATTAAACCTACCAAAATTATGGAAAGTTTTCTCTCGCTGATAATTGTATTCAAGGGTATCCAGTACCGAATATTGGTCTCGCTAGTCTAAATGTTGAAAGGTTTACACGGACTGTCAGCGGTGGGAATGATTAAATAATGGCGAAATGCCATTTATATACTGCTGGTGTAACGTGCCCGTACTGGTTTAGGCAAACCAGTCGGAACCGAATAAACGTTGTCTGGCGATATCCCGCTTAAAATGTCAGATGTTTTTAAAAAGATCGTCTGCTTCAGGGTCTATCTCGCTAATATGGTCGCGCCTTATGAATTAAATGTCGTCTGCTTGCCAATATTAGAGCAAACTGTTATCCCGCTATAATGGTGGACTATCGGAGATAAAAAAAAAACTATCGTCTGCTAATCGGTCCTCACCGGATCAATAATGTTACGCCCGAGCCGTTCCGAAAATTCCCTCATTTTCTACTCCGTCCAAGATAGTGGATTTATATAGACATATAGTGAAAAAAGTGGTCTATCCTCATGCCACTGACTACTATTACAATACAAAATAGCTTGTCACTGACAAAGGAAATCATACAACTATTTTAATTTACGATGAATAAAGTTGATTTGTGTTTATTTCTTTCTCCTTCCAATTGTTTAACACGTAGGCAAACTGAATTATTTTTTGTTTAACGGATATTTGCCAAAACAATTGGAGAGAGCGAAAACAATACATACAATTTTGTCATTTTAATAGTTCATAAAAAAACGGCACTGAGCGATGAGTGAAAAATGTTTTTTTTCATTAAATCAACAGAAAGAAATTGATTCTTCGACATAAGAACATTGCCATTTAACCAAATTTGGACAAAATCTTGAACTTAATCTCTATTCGACAATACAGTATATGAGCTATTTACTATTAATTGTTTTGATATGACACATAAATTGATCAATTAAATCTCTAAGATGATTATTGCTTAAAGAAAAGGTGTGAAACAATTTACCTGCGTATACTTTTTATCACTTTTACATCGCAACTGTTTTAAGACATTAAGTATGATTGTGTTTTTTTATCCATTTATAAAATGTTATAAGTATCATGACTTGAAAAAGACAATAGCCTCTTCAGCAAAATTATTCTAAAACATTAAAACGCTTGGACAAGCGACAACGTGGTGATTTTATCATCATGACAAACAATTGAAGGTCAACTGATAAGCACTTTTGAGAGATAATTTGCCTTTTTAAAATATAAATTCGAAGTTAAGTTTTCATTTCAGTGATAAAACAACATTTCATCTCAGTTTGAAAATTACGAAACATGTTTACCGGGAGTTGTCATTTTTCTTAAAATGAATAAATAAACAGTATATTAAATAAAGTAGATTCGTGTGAAAGAAGGCATTGGAATGTAATCATAGTAATGAATAAGGCCTCCGCAAATTGATGTTTCAATTCTCCTATGCAGTTTAAGTGTTTTTGTAAAGGGAAGTAACCGATGGTTGGAGTTTTATACTGTATATCGACCAGTGTAGCATTTGGTTTCAATAAAATTCAATCAAAATGGCGGTTTCCGGTAGAAATACTTTGGCTCGAAATTTAGACAATTTTTATTTAGTATTTATTTTTTGACAATTAATGTGTTGTTTCCATGCCCGAAGTAATGTTTCATAATTCAATGCACAACTTTATACTTAATACCTGATACTGGTAGCTACAATTTTGCGCAATAAGTCACTTTTTACTGGATGGAAATTGATGAACAAAGACTCTATTATTTGAATTAAGTCATGCTACTCGCCACTAGGATATGGCCTTATGACGTCGATGCTGTAGACGACAGCTTAACTCTGCAGGAGTGTCCTTGTTTGGTTCAAAATTATGATTCAAAGTCATTTTTGTTCAAGTACTGACAAAAACAACATCAGAACAATTGGGAACAAATAGCTGGTCACAAATAGCGATCAGTATTAAATGAAACACTGGTCAAGATAGACCGAAAAATTGGCAAGCCTTACAGAAGTTCATGACCTTAATTCTGTTTTTTACAACATAATCTGGGAATTAATTACATTTTAAGTTCAACATATTTAAAATACTAAGTTATTTAACTAAAGATTGATTGAATAAAAATATCACAAAAGGAAGATAATTTCACAAAATGGTTATGATTTACAATAAAATTGGTACAAACATTAAGGTAAGGATATATATCCAATGGGGGTATTTTTCATTTTGTTAAGCTCATATTAAGTTGTTTCAGACCTTTTATAAAAGCAGGGATTTTTTATTATGAATGCTCATTATACTTTAAATATGTTATAATTATTTTAGAAATTTTGATTTATCAAGATATTGGGCTTTCTAAATACGGATGATGAAATAGTATATCTATTCAAACATTTTTCCATTGTTCTGTAGAGATTTAGTTCAATATTGTATGGGTTATAAGGCAATTATATTTTATTAAAAATAATAAATATATATATATATTTGCTCTTTGCTCCTCTCGGGTTTTATGAAAACTGACAAAATTGTAAATTTCTCTTGCTCGTTCAAAATTATTTGGCAAAAACCCGAAGTACAAAATATTAGTTTGTTGAAGCCTAAAAAGTTTATTGTAAACACTGTTTCATTAGATAAATATAGAAATCAGATATCAAATGACTTTGCTTTCAAGAATTACAATAAATAAATTCGAATCTTTACCAATATAAACAATATATGTAAGAGCAGATGTTAGCATCATACCTATATAGAAGCAAAGCATTCGTAAGGAAATTTGTACTGTTAAGTTTTAACTTTTAACCAACTACTGGTTTTGAATCGCTGTGTTAAAGAATAATGACACTTGAAATGAACTACCAGTACGTATAATTGACTTAACCAAAGTGACTGAAAATGTGCTACTAGCCATTAAAATTAAAGAGAAAATGCTACAATTAAGCATACACAAGCATTGAGCAAACTTATCATAAAAAAATCATAGAATTTTTTATATAAAATGTATCCAGTTGAATATGAAAGGTATACCTATTGATAACATTATTTTTAACGAAAACAACTATTTGATTTCAAAACATTATTTGTTGTTTTTTTACTTTTCGTTTTTACTTCCAGTATGTAGGTGTTGTGCAACGGCTGAAATAATTGAAGGCAACGATATTTCCATCGAGTTCGACAAACAACTCACGATTACGTTTACAAATGACAAGACCTCTGATGTTAAGTTTCGACATCAACAAAGTGTAATTGCATATTGTTTTAGAAATTTTGGCTGCGTTATTGAAGACGAAAGATTTAACATTATGCACTTCGAATCTGCAAAAAGGAACGAATATATTTTGACATCTAAAGATATTATTCACACTGATCTTTGTGGCGTATATGAGTGTAATGACATGCTTAACAAAGAAAAGGATTCAGCTCATGTTTCGATAAAAGGTAAGTGATGACTTGTAAACCACTATGACAAAAGGTTATCAATGTTGAATTGCCCGTCTTTAAATAATTGTATCGTACCTTTGGTGAATAGGCACTGCTGATCCGTGGTATGACTGTGATGTTTTGAATTTGGTACGGCCGAAAATAAAAATACCTGTGTTTCGGGTAACATGGCGAAAATAAATAGGGTCGTCGGTCGGATTTTTTTTACAATTTTCAAATCATGCAGTTTTCTGTTGAATCAGATCATTTGTGTTATATCTAAGCGTTTCATAATTTGCAAAAAGTCGGAGAAGAACAGCATTGTTTAATGTTTGAAATCATTTCTTTACCTTCCACTACCGTATTTTCCCGCCAATTTTGCCCATGAAATCTGGTGTTTTTTTGTATACAATACTCGTTTATAAGTCGCGATCGGTTTCCAGAACAAATTTCTACAAATCTGTGATAATGTTCTACCCAAACAGTCAATTATCAACTAAATTTGTTAATTTCCTTGAGGAACATCGCCGATTGTCTTGTCAACAGTGAGCTCCTTAAACATGGCCCTCAAGTGGAGGTAGGTTAAAAATAGAACAAGTTAACGCGGATATGGATTTATTTTAATTATCTTATTTTCGTATAATAGTAATAGTAAAAATAATGAGGAAAAAATAGGGTCGGTCGGGTAACCGGAATCACAGGTGTGTTTTTTTGGCCTATGTATATGCTGCGTTGTATGTTATTTAGTGGTTAATATATTGCGTGAGACGAAGTCGAGGGACGTTTTGAGCACGAGGGCCAATTATTACACAACGGCCCGGCTACGCCATGAATGAACATCTATAAAATATACGTTTTTTCTTCTTTTGTAAATTCTAATAGCACAAGTTACGTTAATGTCCTGACTCAACGTTCCTCTCAAATATGTATAAACATGGATGAAAAATCAATAACAAATATCTTGACAATTTCGTTATTCATTCTGACTTGCAATTTGTTTCTGTAACATTATGCACTGTATTAATGTATTAAGGAGGTTTAAATTTACATGAAAAGTAACATTTATTTCGTAACTATATGTTTGTAAGATAAAGCAACTTTGTAAATAATTTAGATTTTTGTAATCGTAAGAGCTGCTTTTTCTATCAAGAGGAAAGTCTCAATTTAGTTTATAGTCAGTATTTCTATCCTATTACATTCAATTATTAACTAACTCTTTCATTCTTTGACCAGCTTGCGACTGTATTAGTTGAAAATAAGAATCAATTATGTATTGATGCTAGGCTGAACATATCGAAAAGAATTATGAATGTATACTTGTAGTTATCTTTTTTGAACGTTATGGTGATTTATATGCAATGCTTTATATGTTTCAATGTATTCGTAAACTTCTTTAACAGGCTTTGACAATGAAACATATAATGCTACTGAGGAAAAAGATACAATTTACCTTACAACAGCGTGCATCTTTCATGTCTCTTTATCAGACATGAAGATAGTTTGGTACACTTACGATGTAAGTATACTATTTAAGTTATCAGCAACAATACCAATTTTTGCATCGTTTTTTTATATCCTATCTGCTATGTGATAAACCTACCACAACATAAATGGTACAGAAAAAAAATACAATAAACTGCAGCGTTTTCTAATTCAGATAGTACCTTAAAGTAATTGTGTAAAAAGAATTTGCTTATTTGCGTACTGAATCGGCATTGAGCCCCTTTAATTGACTAAACATAATCAGTAAAAATATAGGTTGTACCTTGACCATCTTGATGCATCTCGTTTTTAACTGTAATTTAACGGCTCTCTTAAGCAGGAAAACCTCAAGGTGACAAGATTCAACAACTTTGATATAATAACTGAACACTTTGGCTTTTGGTGGAACTATAACCATCAACGCCTTTTTTAATAAAACAAATATTAGAACAACCTGCTTGCATAATCCACTAAGTTGGCATTATTTTAACAAAACCAGTACAGTTTATATTTATGAAATGCAGTCAGAAAGAGGGTCAGCAATACAGGGATAAGACTTGGTCAAGGGTAATCAAACAAGAAACATATAACGTCACAAGGCATAACACATTACATAGCGATTGGTAAATGGTGTTACCGCCTTGGTCCGGTAAAAAACGTCTTAGGTCGGTACAAAAGTAAAAGCTTAGGGAAGATGTTTGGATTGACGACAGACAAGAAAAAAGCACAGCTCATTTTGAAATTGTTCCAAATGAAAACATAATAGAATAATCACAGTTTGATTCATGAAAGCTGATTTGATAACGGTTTGATAACGGTTTGAATTGCTTAGGTGGATTTTCAACACTAAACATATGTATAGCATAATAATCAGTTATTACTAAAACCTGGTCCGCCGTACCACCGTAACGTTCGCTCTAATTTTCGCATTTAAATAGTATTTTACTGCAATAAAATGTATGTTTTTATTTCAAACATGTTAATGAATGTAATTAACTGAAATTAAATTCACTTTACCAGTCTCGTGTACGGATTTAGTACGACAGGTTAATGCAGATGTACGGCAGAAAATAAATGGCTAAAATATAACTTTAAAAAACTGGTACTGTTTTGATGTGAGTATATGTATACAAAAAATAACATTAAAACATGCTTAAACAAGTTTTATTAGATCATTTGAACAAGGGAACGGTACGGTGGCTCACGGCAAGTAACAGCCAAAGTAATCGTTTCATTGGAGCCATATTATTGACATAAGACTTACCCGGACTTTCGGTAGACAACTCATCATTTATGTTTCTAAACGTACAATCCGTATCCGTGGATGTAGTCCGGAAGTCCGTACAAGTTAAGATGTAAGACAACTTGACTATTAGCCCAAATTTTAACTTTGATCTTGACATTTAAAAAATATTTTCTTCCTACCATAAACTCAAAGTGACGACCAATGCAAAATAGTTTATAACATTTTGCATTCCAAACAACATCTCACGGCCTATCGAACACAAGCAAATTAGTTGAACCGTCTTTTTAATAATTCAATATAACCAACTCATTGCAAACGGGCTCGACAAAATCCAACACAGGAATCTACGCCAATATGACAATAGGAAAGCAAACACCAGCATTTATGTAGCAATATGTTGAAGTGCTAGGGTGACTGCTTTAGAAGGGATAGTCATCCAGCATTGGAGTGCATGTGTCGTCCCAAACACCGTCTAAAACTATTTTCTATTCTTGAGGTCTGAGAAGACTTTTGTCGTCTTTAAAAATGATATTTAAGTGTTGACAACAAGGTAAAAAAATGTATAAGTTAAAGAAAAATAAGTTTCAAAATTGTTTCACTTTTTGTATCAATATTTTAGCATTGTAACCCTTAAATACTTTAAATGTATTTTGTGACCTTAGATTTAAACGATTGAAAAAGGTAGATGAAACTCTCTTTTTCAGGATACAACTTTAAAACTCCTCGATGAGACAAGAATGGGACATTCAATGACACCCTTCAACAGCGCGTCAGTTTGTTCCGATGAATGTGGTACACTTTCTGCTTATAGATTTACTTTTGGACTGAATATCACTAACCAAGAGCAGGGCTATACTAATGTATTCGTAGAAACCAAAGTCTTCCATCCCGATTATACGGACAAACCTCTTACCTGGAGGTCTTCAGAAAAAATTCGTGTTAAAGGTAATGCTATTGCGAATCGAGCCATAATACATTACAAATGATGGTTGTATATTATATATGAGACTGTATGGCTATATATATATATATATATATATATATATATATATATATATATATATATATATATATATATATATATATATATATATATATAATGTCTTAAGATTTCATGTTTGTTTAGTGTATTTTAGTAGTAGTAGTAGCAGTAGCAGCAGCAGCAGCAGCAGCAGCCGCCACTGTCGGCGCCGCCGTCGTCACCGTCGTCATCGTAGTAATGTAGTAGTCGTAGTAGTAGTAGTAGACGTAGAAGTCGTAGTAGTAGTCATCGTCGTCGTCGTCGTCGTCGTCGTGGTAGGAGGAGTAGTAGTAGTAGTAGTAGTAGTAGTAGTAGTAGTAGTAGTAGTAGTAGTAGTAGTAGTAGTAGTAGTAGTAGTAGTAGTAGTAGTAGTAGTAGTAGAAGTAGTAGTAGTAGTCGTCGTCGTAGTAGTAGTATTAGTATTAGTAGTAGTAGTAGTAGTAGTAGTAGTAGTAGAAGTAGTAGTAATCGTTGTAGTCGTCGTAGTAGTATTAGTAGTATTAGTAGGCAGTTATGAGTATTATCGATTTGTTCAATCTATTTTAAAATCATAAGGCTATATGTATTTCATTTTAAACAGGCCATTTTAAGACACAGGCAATATGCAACAGTGTGATGATCTTATTTTTTTTTTTTTTAAAACATCTTGTTATTAAATGGCAATAGCACAAAAAACACTTATATACAGCGGGAACATTGATAAAGGTAAATAAAATTAAAACTGAACATTTACTTTTGCAATATAGCGCACTGAAAAAAAGGCAGATTTAAACAAATAGTGACCGAGGTTTTTTGTCAACAATGTCGTTAATTGATATGACTATGCACAACGTCTTTACATATTTAAGCCTGAAAAGAAATAAGTTTAACCGTAATAGAACAATACGAATACAGTCTGTCTTTTTTTCAGTTTGCATTTAAAAGCCTTAAAGATGTTGTTTTTTTCCAACTAATTGTAAGTAATATAATGAATATATACACAAGTGTTCATTATTTTTCAGAGAGCAGTCCAAAGACACCAATATTTGGGGTATTAATGACCGTCAAAGTACTGGTTGTAGTCTTTGTGACTGTATTAATTGGTATGTGTTTCAACCATATCCATTTATGAAATGTAATATCATATAGTAAGTTCCTTAATATTGAATGATGCGTTCAAGCAGTTTTTAGTCAAAAATTTCGAAGTGTCATATGCCTTTCAACTCTTCATCAAGTTGATAGGAACACAGTCATGTAAAGACTTTCGATCTTCTTTATATATGAGCTTGTTAAACAAGAAGATATAACATCAAACCATCTGTAAACGAATTTTATCAAAAGTGTACATACAAGGTAACAATATCTTTCGTTGAATTGATGTATATAAGCGCAAAGTAACAATATGCGACTGTGAAGGTGATTTCAAGCTTTGACTGTCTCATAAATTCACAGTTCTTGAAACACTGCTGCATTTTGATATAAATGGATTCTTCATTTGTAATTCAACTCTGAAAGACACCTGGACATGGAGACTGGCCACGACGTAATATGCTTATACTTGCCTAAACATATTAGTTCAAAACCATGTTGTTTCTAATGATTTATTATTTGGTCTTGCCAACCGTAAAGTTAGTTTTATTTTGATTTTAAATAAATTTTAAAATATACATTTTGTAAAAAAGTCTCAGTTCTAGTTTTCGACACTTGTGCTTGTACTTTCAGCGTTTCACCATCTTGTATGATATTGTAAAACATTTATATACCATATCTTTCCGACTGTTGAAAAAGTGCTTACATATGTATATATTTTTGAATACAGTAATAACAATTGGGAATAAAAAATAACCAATAAATAAACTTTACCGAGAATATGCCAACAAATACTGTCACTCAGTTTCGTCATCATTTAAATTATAAATACTTAAGTTATTGTCTTCACAACTCATACACCTATGATTAAAAGTAAAATAAAGGGGCATCACTGATGCAATTTAACCTCACAATCGGAATAAGCCGTGATAGCATGCTTACAAACACATTAATTTCATCATGATTATTACTGAAGTAACTAAGTTTTTGTATGCACTTTACATATATTTTTCTTTAACTAAAATAACTTGTTAACGTTAAAAGGGTTAAGGGGGCATTACTCTAGGGTTACCTATACTATTTAACTCATGGTCGAAGATGACCAAGACAATGTGCTTACAAAAACGTTCTGAAGATTTTTTATGATTGGACTGTTTAAAAAAATTGAGTTAATGATTCCACAAAATATTCACTACTGATGTTTAACAAAAAATCGGCATTACTTATCCGACTTACATACATATCGATCTGGACTGATACATTATGCTCATAAACACTGCCACAAAGTTGTATTATAATTGGATGACACATACAAAGGATATGCATGTTCATGTCTGTTCTGCACTGTTTTCTATTATTCTTCAGCTACTATGAAAAAAGGTTTTCCATTTACCTAGCCTTTCTGGTAACTAGATTGATTTAACCCGACACCTTGCATCATTTAAAACTATGACCTCTCAGCTTGACCTTGACCTTTGAGATACAGATCTGGGTTTCTGTGCGACACGCTACCTCATTAAAGTGAACCTTCATGGCAAACTTTTTGAAAATCCTAAAATGCATGGTTAAGATACAGCTAAGACAAGGATCATCAAGCATCAATTATCGATACTTATATAATAATGTTAATACACTTATGGCTGTAGGGCTTGTTCCTGTAGCTTCCATGGTTTATCAGCGGCCATAAATAGAGTCATCTACCTTAATTTAAGTTGGTGTTATATTATAAATATCAACGGGATGTTTTATCAACAATCATAAAATACGTTTCATTTATCACAAGCCATACCTTCTTTCCGGTTTAATATAACAGTTTCTTATAATAAAACTTTGCCCTATTTCTATTGGTCAAAAAATATCATTCCACATGTTTGAAAACATGCCTAGTTGGCAATATTTGTCACAAGGCATACGATTATTTCATATTTGGTATTTATGATGAAGATTTATTCATATACAGAAGAACAGTTTCCATCTAAATCGTATGAGGAAAGTTTGCTGTTTTGTCTAGATTTCGTGAAAACATTTTGAAGACATTCGGTTCTTCAAATGTGTTTAAAAAGGAAATGCCCTCATGAACATATAAACTATACAATGAATGCAACGCGGGAAATAGCATTACTTGCAGTATTATATGTTGTATATTTCTACTCATTAAATGCATCATTATTCCACATCAGATTAATAATAACACAATTCTGTCACTTATTAATGCCTAAATAGTACTGGCATGTTTGTGTATAAATTCAATAAATTGTCAACTGCAGCAAAACTGCTGGTGTTAAGAGGTGTTAAAGACTTTCAAACGCTTCACTTTCACTCCCGTTATTTCTCACTTGTAGTCGTTAGAAAAACTATGACGTTTCCGGCAATAAAGTTATACACCCGTAGAGACAGCACTTTATTTCTCATGAACTATCTATGCTTGCAATAAGTTTGCTGTTTCAGCAGGTTTTATATCACTGAGATCCACATTTACGTGATTATTTAGTATCATGTAAATGTAAATGTAAATAAGCGTTCCTTCCTATCATACTAGCACTTAAATTGCGTAGGACAAACCCATTAAATATGGCTTTGTTGTTTCTGCACAAAATTTCAATTTCAACTTCAATCAGATCATCGCATGTTATATTTTTATTATCGGTAACAATAAGGTCAAATGATAAATGCCTTATTTAAAAAATGTGGTATAAAGAAAATGCTTAATGACATCAAAAATATTTTAATAGGATATAAGATACATCAAAAAGAATATAATTGCGTGAATATTGTTTTAAGTCAAATAAGTTACTGTATTTATAAAACATACTTTATATGCGACCGGAGAATGACGCCCATAAATATATTGTCTTATTTATATTACGATCTGATTGCTTTAGAAACATACCTACGAATAAAAATGTCAATTATCGATTTTTGAATGACTTTATAAAAAACCTTAAGTGCATTCAATAGATACTTTGAATATTTTTTTTTTTAATCTTTGTCTATGTATTACTTTATTACCTATGACATTGTTCCTTTTATGATCTAATAAACGGACTGTTATACTTTAGCAGTTCCAAAAAGAAGAAAACAATCTCAATTTGGGTTTTGGTTAAGAAATGTATAAAAAAAAAAATGCAATTCACTTCTGCAAATTTGAAGAAAGATATAGGCCTGTACATGATCCTTTTTTTAATTTGATTTTCAGGGTTCGCGATATATGCTCTTATCAGATTCAAGAGGAAAAGAAACACCAACACCGAGACATGTGGAAACACAACCTCTATAGTAAACGTTTTTTTTTATTACATGTAGTATATTCAGTCCTGAAATGTAATTGCCTCTCCTCAAAAACAATATAGAGGCCTCTTGACAAAGTGTTAATGTATTGTGTGACGGATAGTGTATTTTTAAACGCGTTGTGAATTAAACAATATTTTTTCCGATTGATAAAATGCCCACTATGTGGCCAATTAAGTGCGTTGTAGTGGCCATTTATAAACGGTTTAAAAGAAATGTTTCGGTGTTAAAATCTTTACAGATGAATCTTAAAACAAAACGTATAAACCATTGTATACAGACATTCCGCAATTTTTGAATGGTGAGAACTATAGTCAATGCGATTGCGTTGTGGACCAACTGACTTTAAGAACCTTAAATAAACGTACCCTACATACTTTCCGTGCAAATATGTGAATGCTAAGTAATATTGGCACGTGTCGACATAGTTGAATAGTCATTTTGTTACCCCTATCTTAAGGTAAGTTAATATGTCAGCGGCATGTGATATACGTTGTCAGCGTCATGTATTATATGTTGTCAGCAACATGTGTTATATGTTGTCAGCGGCATGTGTTATATGTTGTCAGCGGCATGTGTTATATGTTGTCAGCGGCATGTGTTATATGTTGTCAGCGACATGTGTTATATATTGGCTCTACTATGGAAAAAATAAGGTTTTTTACTAGTCGACATCGGCGTGTGCGTGCGCGTTCGGTAAAAGATTTTCAGCAAGTTTGGATTTTTATATTTTAATAATTGTTGATTTGGTATGCTACTTCATACTGACAATTG
Source organism: Mya arenaria (assembly GCF_026914265.1). Classification (NCBI taxonomy): domain Eukaryota; kingdom Metazoa; phylum Mollusca; class Bivalvia; order Myida; family Myidae; genus Mya; species Mya arenaria. The sequence goes on from NC_069126.1 coordinate 34,452,744, forward strand.
AATAAGAAAACTCTATAATTCTTATCGGAAATACAATTAACAGCCTCTGATTGACTTATTAATATATCTGACAAGGTGGGACTTGTCATTCATGCAGTTGACATACTATTTCACCTTTGTGTTCAGGGCCGTAAGACAATTAAGATGAATACATGCTTCCCACTGCAATTTGTAGTCCCTGGTCGACTTAAAACTTTTCAGCAGGTATGGATATTTCTTGTCGTATATCAAAATCGTTTGTGAAATTGATATATTTACATGACCTTAGTGTTCGAGGTCATCATACAATTAAGACAAAAAATATATATGATGTTTTGAATACAGACAATTTAGTGCGAAGGTTAGGCAAGTTGAGAATATAAAGTAATGTCTCAAAAACAATCTGTCAATTTTATTGACTTTCCATACAAGAGATCAAGGCTCTCAGGAAATAAAGGTAGATAACTCCATTTGATCCTCAATACAAGCTATCGCTGATTATTGACTTAGAATGTTTGGTTTAGGTTTTACGACATGTTTGGACTTTCGGACATATCTCACACTCGTATATGTGATGTACCATACTGGTTCACCTTCGGGTTCAGGGCTTTTAGACAAATAACTTACAAACCTCTAATTGATCTTCAATATCAGAATTATTTTGTTCATGCTTTCAGAGTTTTTTCACTGAAATAACATCAGTGAACATGTCAATTTGAAATAACATCAGTGAACATGTCAATTTGAAATAACATCAGTGAACATGTCAATTTGATAGTTTCACTGCAAACTAAGGAGTGAAAATATTGACTTTAGGAACTACCTTAAAAATCCATATGTGTTCTTTTTTTTCAAAAAAAAATGTTTATCATTTCTTCAGACGTTTTTATTTATTTTTGAAGCTGAATGTTCAAACATTTGCTTTCATTCGAAACAAATTACAGACGTAAACAACTGCTCTAAAGTAAATACATGTATATCGTCGATCAAATATCTTTTTGAAATGTTTGTCTTTGTATTACGAACTTCCCGGAAAATTTACACTCCCATAAACAGATTAACTGATGATTTCTGTACCCAAACCACACCTGAAGATTTGTCAAGGACCTTGCGTGGTCTTGACTCTTACCTGTCAGACGACATGTCTTCAAGCTAATCAGACTTGTCTCTGACAGTGAGGGATGACTGAATACCAATGAATCATGAAACAAAATCAAACCCTAGAAAATATGGGGGATTTATCCAACGTGAAACCGCAAATGATTTGCTAACATTTGCTAACATGTTCGACCTTTAAATGATTCATTCAATAAATGGCAGCATAGTAATTTGGTCATGTATCCATGCACTGTTACTCCGTCATAAGCTAATAGAAACAGACAATTTGTTGATTTCAGTGTAAGATCGTAGAAAAACTATATTTATATATGTTTTTGTAAGACTCTCGTAAAAAAGAATACTATCTTACGTTGAAATTAAAAAATATACTCTATTTATCCCGGAATTAAAAAATATATACGAATCAGAATTCATTTTATTTTATCTGTAAGCGTGATGCACATTTCAGTTATTTATCGTTTGAAATATTTAAAAGTCACTTTAAAGAAAACTTTAGTTTCGATTCCTCTGCTGTATTAGTCTGTATGAACGCATTCTCTGAATGATTCCCATTCAATATTGCTTTGTTATTTCAACACGAAGTTACAATTTCAAATTCAATCTTATCATCGCACGTTATGTTTGTAACGGAATGATTTAAAACACTTTCTTCTCGGTGATAGTCGGGTCATATCCTAACTTAAAAAAGATAGTTGAATAAAAAACAAACGTGCAATGTGGTAAATAACAGTCTTAAATAAACCGCACCGCATTTCAAACAGTCGTGCCGCCTTCCAATTTATCTACGTGACCAGCTTTTATAGAAATACAGTTTTTAATCATTTATTCTCAATTTTGGCAGGTTTTGGTTAAAACATGTATAAAGGAAAAAATGCATATTAACTTCTGAAAGTTTGGTGAGTGATATAAGTATGTACAAGATCCGTTTAATATTTAATTTTCAGGACTCGCAAACTACGCTTTTATCAGTTGGGGGTGAAGGAAATAAGGACCTACACCGAGACAAGAAGAACACAGAAGGTGATATTTCCTATCATATTAGCAATTTGACTTTTATGAGAAATACCCATTCAATATTGCTTTGCTATTTAAACACGAAATTAATGTTACAGTTTCAATCTTATCATCGCACGTTATATTTGTAACAAAATCATCTGAAATAATTCTTTTCAATGATAATCGGGTCATATCCTAACTTAATCAAAATAGTTTGATAAAACACACATGCATTGTGGTAAATAAGAGCATTAAACAAATAGTTCCCAGAATCAAATATTCATGCGACCTTCCAATTTATCTTTGTGAAGATCTTTTATCTTAGAAAAATACAGTTTTCAGGCATATATTCTCATTTTTGTAAGTTTTGGCTAAGAAACTGTATTATAGAGGAAAATGCAATATAAAAATGATAATAAATTGGATGGCAAATTATCTCATTAAATGATTCGCCATTCGTCAAACAGTAAAAACATATCAGTACATAAATAATACATTCAACTTAATTAAGCTACTCAAAGCTAATGAAATTGTTCAACATTGATAAAATATTATTTTGTATTTTAGCATTTATCAAAATTGATTATATTATAAAAATAATTTCTTGTATTTTAGCATTAAACTGTTTTTTTGCTTTGCACATGTTTTGTATTCATTTTAGGGGGAGCCATCTCTCTGAGGAGGAAAACGTTTTGAAAGATGATACAGAAACGTAAGTAACAATCTCGTTCCAGGAAAAAGAAGGGACGAAAGAGACATTCATACTTTGACATTTTAATATGAACTTACAAGTACAAGGTGTTGCTCGTCATATGTAAAATATTAGTCTATATGAAAGAAGTCTATACATATTCTCTTTAAATCTTAACAACAAATTTGTTTGTAATTAACATTGTACAGCACCAGTTTTTAATTTTTGTTCACATTCAAATTGCAGTCTATACGAACATGAAATATGTTATTCGTAACATTTAACTAATATTGTAAATATTTCTTACAGTGCTTTTGCATATGTAGAGTCAGAATTGCTTGGCTTCAAGTAAAACATGTACATAATATAAATCCTTCGGTTTTTAGGCTTAGGGCTGGTTTTGTTTCCTAATTATTGGGTATTAAGTAAATGGTATGGTTTTCTTTATAATTAAAGGGATTTGTTTCTCTTATTTTGTATACGGAACCCGTACTTACTCCTGTATGTACTATTATTCTGTTAAATCGAATAATTTGCGATGTGTTAAATTGTAGTACATTTTAATAAAAGGGTGACTAAACGAGTTGAATACACTGTTGCTCATTTCAAAAAATGGAAGTACTTTTGGGGAAGAGAAGAGAAAAAGCACTTGTTGGGACAAAATTTATACTCAGTAATGCATGCTCGTATTCGGAACAAGTGTAGTGAGCTTTGTATTTAGTAACCCTTTACTTAAGGACAGAAGTTTATGAATTTGTAATTGATAAACTGAGCGATTATCCATTTCTATAAACCATTTACAGAATAACCAAACAGTTCATCATAGTAAAGCCAAAATGTTTGCAGGTTATTACAATCATTTTCGACTGTGGATCATCTTTAGGGCAGCCTGTCAGATACAGTCTATCCTTTTCTCTTTCCTTTTCGTCTTATTTATTTTCCTCGAATGTTTTCATGTATTCATTTTGTTTTGTTTTTTAATGTGTACTACGCCATGTATTGACTAATCACATGTGCTAATGACGAAGTCATTATAAATGTTGTACAGAACTTTTGTCTAACCCGGCTCTTTTGCGTACTTTATTTTATTTTTGTATACATTAAAATAAAAAGGTAGTAATCCAATGTGTTTGCTTAGAATATGTCATAATGCTTGCGCCACCTTTCCAAATAACTGGAACAGACAGGGCTTATTAAAAAAAGTATGGTAATTCATTTAGAGTAAAATGATTTAAATTTTCAATGTTTAAGTCCAAAAGCCATTTCAAACCAAACCACGCTGTAGGTAGGTTTTTCTCAATCGTTCGACATTTCTTGTTAACTTAATGTGTACTTTTTTCATCGTACATTCAACCCAATTGCATTTGCTTACTACACAATAATCAGAACGTTAGAAGGGGAGAGTTGTCACTATTGTTCGTGAAAAGAATTTTTTCAAATGTTAAAGGACGCGGATACGACGTGAATCAGGTCGGTTATCGGAATTAAAAAAAAAAAAAAACTAACAGTAAACATGTACTGGTGACAGTGAGATACATAAAGCTGTAACAAGAATTATTGTTGTATTTTGGTTAATCATGATAATCATAAAAATTCAATATGTTTCATAAAGCCTAGCTAGATATGACGACATATTATCAATGGTCGGACGACAACAAATCTTTAGTTTGAGAATTCCGTTTATTATGTTGTGAGTGTCACAATTAAAATTAAACATTTCACTTGCAAAACTTTATATACACTTTGCATTAACTTACCAAGGATGATATCATGGATATAAAGTTTATGCATTAAACGTTTGTCTTTAAACGCTGATTATTTTAAATTGTTAAACGTTAATAATAACTAAAAAATCGTTTTAATTGAATACAAAATTGTTGTTATTGATCGGAACGAATTATAGGAACGGCGCATTTTTAATGAAAGTCGTACATACCATTACTGGGACGTAGGGCTGTAACGTTTGGTAAGAAGTGTCGTGTTTCTGATGACACTTAAACAACATCCATATCAATACAAAATTGTAAAAAAAATGTCAAAAATTGTGACTCTTTTCCATTTATCTCGTGCGCTTGATATAGACACACTATGTTAGCCAATTATAGTAGATATACCTGTTTAATAACAGCCCGCTGTATGACAATATTTACTCAACAGTGTTGATATAGCGTTGGCCTTTTAAGGTAACGAAACTTACCAAGTACATTATCAATCGACACAACTCGGCTATATCCGGAAAGCTTCGGGATAGGCCTCGTAAATGATAGTAAGAATATGCGAAAATGTCATGAGGCCGCCGGCGATTTTCACCATTTTCAATCCGCGTCAAGAAGGCCCACTGAATAGTACTTAACAATAAGGAAATGAGTTGTGTTGATACATTGAATGTGCATGTTTCAGAAAAGATATTAATTGTAACTACAAAGTATGTTCGCATTTAAATATTAGGATGGTCTTCTATTCATTTACACACAAACTTCCAGATCTCAATCTCATAATGTCATACAAGTTGATATGATGTGCTCTTTTGTTATCGATATAACAAAAATAAATAGTTGATGCAGTAAACATTGATCATCACTTCTAATTAAGATTTTGACTAATTACAAAACAAGTCAACAAAAATGGTTAAATTGTTTGCATGTCAGCTGACATTTTAGCTAATGAAAATTTATTTCAGCTGACCTCGAGTCTGTTTCCTATGTAATAACCAGTACTGATGTGGTTTTTCTGTGGACATAAGCATGGTTGGGCTTGAACCCACAACCTTGGACGGGAGGCGGCAACCTTATCCACTAGACCACTTGTACGCTTTCACATTTCAAAGAGCCACATTAAAAGTATTCGCAAAATCTTTTACGTCACGCCAATTTTAAGCTGCACTCTTGCAGATTGACTGTATTAATTTGGCTATACCAGAACTGAATTATAATACACAATTTGACAAAAAATAAATAAAAAATAGCTCAACTGCAATTTACATACGAACAAGCCAAGAATTCAGAGTTGATGCCTTTTTGTACCATACAGTCATCTGAAAATAGCAATAACATACACAAATAAATGTCTGCCATCCATGGGCACAGCAAAAATGTCAGCATTTTTCAAGTTTTCCTGCACCACCACCACTTGATCTTAAAGAATTAAACATTGATAGAAGTGTGTCTTTGTTGGCGTTTTCAGACCGATAACCGCAGGCCCACTAGCATGCCGCTCTATTAGTTAGAGAGCTATGTTAGTAAGCACATTTGTCACTGAACACTGGATAAATTAATTTGACTATCTAACCATCCATCAAGCAGACAGACTTACCCCATCCAGTGAAATTAAATTCCATTTAGTTCCTCATAAGTGCCCTTTTTGTACAATTTTTAAAGTTCAATAAAATAATTCAAGTATAAAAAATAACACTTACACAGAATTATCTGCTAATAGTTAGCCCATCATGTTGTTTTTGATCTAAAATATCGCATTGTTGTTTGAACATATCCTTGTTCGGCCATGGTGGACTATTCTCTGAAAACTCATAATAATTCTGAGGGCAATTATGTTGGTTAATGACCGAGAAGTTAAGATTGGTACATTATATGACATCGAAACAAATGAATGACTAAAAAAGCCATGTTTTAAAGTCAATGATATATCAATCCATCTATAACTGTATTTTATCGTCTTGACGTCAAGCGAATTAACATTCGCTAACAACCGATCTACAGCACCTTTTTGTGATTTTAGCGAACTATTTAAAGCGGAGCATTATTAAATAGATTTATCGGGAAATCTTTCTTGTTAAATACCTAAAAGGTGGCTTTATATTTAGTTTTACTACATCAGCAGATGTCGAATACGACACGAACTATTAAAAAAATATATGCATATAAAGTATAGCCAATGTTCAAGTATTTGGTGATACTTTAGAGGCAATGGATATATTTTACATTGTTAACAAGCAATCACATAGTTTATTTTGAAGTGGGGTAAGTTCATGCATAGGAGTATGCTGGCAAGCAATGCTAAATTATTTATAAGTGTTTAATTTTCGTAACTTACGGCAGGTTACGTTTTTGAAGCTTTAAGCATAATTTACGATTTAAAATTCTTAGATATTTTACAACGTTGATATTTCCATTATCAAATTCCGAAGTGCCCAACCTGTGTAACAAATGCATCCCAAGTCCGAATATTTGATACTAATGCCTGATCTGACTGTAGGAAACTTCTTATACATTTTAGACTTCCTGACGGCGAAATATGTTTCTAATAGTTCCATGATTCCAGAATATCTTTAAACACTAGGAATTGGAATTGATAGATCAATCCTTCTAATAACATATATTAGAAACCCCAGCCAGCCAGTTAACTTCATTCTGAAACAATATAATGATTACTAGAGTTATTTCCCTTGAAACAGCGAGACGTTCAACAGCAAAGAGCAGCAATTAAAAAATTCACTCATGTTCGGCATGGCGTTTTAGTTTCATGCGAGGCTCAGAAAATAAAGAAAGTGATAGCTTTATTTTGCTAACGAAGACCGTATTTAAATACCCAAGGTTAAGGTCTAAGAGTCAACTCGAGAAACAACACGGACAGATCACACACATACCAAAAAAAACTGTATTAAAAAAGTGTTTATAAACAATACCAAACGGTGATTGTTTTAAGTAAATGAATTATTGATTTGTCAAAACTTATTATTTTAACGGTCGGAAAAGGTTAATCGGAAAATTACGAATGACCGGTTTTAAGTGATTTCATTAAGAATATGGAACATTTTATGGTATTCATGTACAGACAAAACAAATAAAAAAGCGTTTGTTTCTAATGAGAGGCATTCAATATGTGATGAGCCTTAGGCGCTAGAAACATGATAAAATACAGAAATACTCCACAGTTAGCTACATTTAAGTTACATTGACGTTTCAACGGACTGTATTGGCACCCGCAGAAATTAGCTATCGTAAGCGATTGTTAGCCTTAACTAAACAAAGGGCTGCTTAAATGCAAAATGGTGGCAATGATCTTCCAACTGCGAAGGAAAAGTGCTAGTTATGCTATAGGACCACATGCGAGCCCCCTGTTCTGAATCAAAAGACGGTTAATGCTAAAATATAATATGTTAACCAATAGGAAAACGGCCTGGAAAGGTTAAGCCCCGCCTACAGAATTCGAACGTTCAGTGATAAATGCTTCTTTGCATTACTTTAATGAATGACAAAAAGTACGTCCTCTTATGTTTTTGACATTTTAAATGAATGCATTTACGCTGTCTCGCGACTAGTCATTTACTGTATGGATGTGGGATATCTTAAATGTTATGTCTGTTTTGGCGCTTGTGGTATGTCAAGTACCAACTAGGTTTGTCTATATAGTTGAAGGACAAACTATTTATGTTGAATGCCAAGTCTTGAGTACATAAATCTTGATTTTCAATTTCCGTGACATAAGTATATATTATTGCTGACTGATATTGTCATACACCTATATTAATGTTTATATATTGTTTCGAACAAATGGACACTATAAGGCAATTCTGAAATGGTCATACTGCTCAGAAATTGGACCATCTAACCGCAACATCGCATACATGTATATATACAACAACCCTTGTTGTCACCCAACCCTATGCGGTTTTGGTGTTGTGTGTGCTTCGCGTAAGTTGAATCAATAAACCATGATTAATTTCCTTGTCGACAAAGGAATGTGCTGGAAACAAGTGACAAGTCACACGAGATAAGGATGTTAATAAACTCAAATAGCATTATTCACAGTAAGTTAAAATATCGTATTAACTTCAAACAACTGTATGTTAAATGTAAGAAATAACAATAGTTTCATAACTTTAAACAGTACTTGGCAGTTGCCTGTTTCGACCACAAATGGAGCTTCTGTTCTTTTTTACAATCAACTGGAAAAATACTAAGAATGGAAAAATACTAAGAATTTTAACAAATATTTCACATGAAGAAAATAAAGCACCTGTATGTAAAATAATTGTGATTTTAGCATTTTCAAATGAATAGAATATTGATGTTGTTAAATTAAACTTCGCTGATTTAATTTGTCAATACATGTACTTAAATTACCTCAATTTTCTTAACATTAATACACTTTTGTTTTCAATTGAAATATTTGATGAAGATAACAGTGAAAGTATAAAATAATGTTTAAACAGTCCGTTTCCTTGGTAAAAACCAGTACTGTTTGCGGAGTCCTATACCATTTTATAACTCTCACCGATTAGGGAACACAATTTTCGCAACGACGATCAACACGTTTTGGGGTTATTGGATTGAAATATAGGTAGCAGTATACAGGAATGGTAAGAAAATATAGTTGACATGATGATTAACATGAAATGCATAATGTTATATACAAACTTTTATTATGTATATTCTTTTTTAATAATCATGCTCACTATTCGTGATTGATACTGCCACATATAGTTC